>NC_044278.2:46031522-46333680 GCF_004027225.2 Strigops habroptila
TGGCAGAGTATTTCTTTTGCCCTTGGAGAGAAATCATCAAACATAAAACTGCACTTGACATGCAGTAGCTGCAGAACACAGAGAATAACATGATTATTGTCAATAATTAATCTGGAAGATTTATGTTCAGTGTAGTTGAGATGAGGGATAGAAAAACCATGCTGTAAACTACCTTTTGTACTGAGTGCCTTGTCCTTGACCAGGGAAGCAGTTGCACGTGCTCATATGATCAGGGATGCTTCCCAGAGCAGTAGGGGAGCATGGATGGCATAAGTTTATTGCAACTTCCTCTGCTATCCATTAGGGCATTACAAGCTGCTTTGCTCTGATTTAGAAGCCAGAAAAGAAGCTCTTAGGCTCCACCCCCTACTGTTTCCACAAGAATAAATAACAGCAGTTGATAAAGAAAAATTAAGGTACAGTTGTCTTTGCTTTCATGGTAAGACTTATCAGCAAATGTGGGCAACTTACTGCTTGCATATAAAAATCCCTTGTAGATAACTCATATTCTAAACCTTCCCAACTTCTAGAAATCCATTTAGTAAGAATGTTTTTATCTCTTCTACAGAACAAAATCATGTTGTCAATATTTTTTCCTCTCCAATGTCATTACAATGTTATCTATAGTCCTCCAAGGTCAGCAGCCTAAATGCAATGGTCTTTCTTCTCAACACAGACCATTTGCAGCAGGTACCTTTCAACTGATTTACAATCTAAAATCTTTTGTTAAGACTTGCTGTGAAATAAGGTGCTACAAGACAGCATTTCATTACGCAACTTTCTACATGCTGTTTTCTTGCATTGTCCAACAACAACAAAAATGTTTTATGTAAGTAAGTGTTATACTTTGTATAACTTTGAAAATTTAAAATGGTAAATAGCTAGTTGCTATTTCTTCCCTCAGACTTTGCCTTCTGCATGGATCTATAGAATCATTAAATTATAGAACGGTTTGGATTGGAAGGAACATGAAAGCACTGAAAGGCCACAGTAAGGTCTCCCTGGTTCTTTCTTTTCTCTAGGCTGAACAACCCCAACTGTCTCAGCCTGTCTTCTTAGGAGAGGTGCTCCAGCCCCCCTGTGGCCCTCCTCTGGACCTGCTGTGACGGGTCCATGTCTGTCTTGTACTGGAGACCCCAGAGCTGGTTGCAGTACTCCAGGTAGGGTCTCACCAGAGCAGAGTAGAGGGAAAGAATCACCTTCCTCGACTTGCTGGCCATGTACCTTCTGATGCAGCTCGGGATGTGATTGGCCTTCTGGGCTACAAGTGCACATTGTCATCTCTTGTCTAATTTTTCACTCACTAGTATTCCCAAGTCCTCCACTGAGCTGCTCTCAATTCATTCACCCCCAGGACTGTATTAATACCGCTGATTGCCACAACTCAGGTGCAGGACCTTACAAAATTGTCGAAATTAATGAAGTTTGAATGGGCAAGTTAACAGAATGAAGAGTGATGTCTCATCTCACCTCAGATGGTGAGAGGAGCAAGATCACGAGCTAGCAGCCAGAACCTTCCCAGAAGCCCAGCATGTAGCAGACTTCTCTGAGACTTTATCATTTATTGAAGCTCAGTAAAAAGATCTCAAAACAGCAAATACTTTAGATATCTTTGATCTCTAGAGTTTGTAAAATCCAGAAGGTCAAACATCTTCAAGTTAAGAAGAGGTTTGAGGAGTCTTTCATATTTCAGATAGGCTAACAATGCACACATGGAAAATATCTGCTGGCTATTGTGACTTGGTTGTCATGAACTAACTAATGATCATGCACTTAGTTTACATAGGTCCCGCTCAAACCTGGCATTTCCTATGTCCGGAGGCTGGTCTTCAGGGTAGAACTGACTTCAAGGTGCAAAACCTGATGAGTTTCAGGTACTCCCAGCTTCTTCAACTCAGAAAGTTTGTCCTGGCCATAAGGCTTTGTTAGCAGTTGGTCCCTCAGAAGAAATCTGATGCTTAATTTGCTGAAGCCTCTTTGGTGGAGCAGAAGAAAACTGTGAAAAACTCTCACTAGAGAACAGAGAAAGCTTTGTACCCAGGTGGCAGCAAATGCAGAAGAATTTGTGCTGAAGACAGCCCAGCAGCAGCTATTTGACTTATCTGTCTGCCCCATCTAGCCACTCTTGCAGATTCACATGATTGATTGATCCTCTATTCCAGAACTGCAGAATGTCTTTTAGTTAGCCTTTGCTTTATTACTCCTTTTTTTACCTCTTGGATACAATCAATTGTCCTTCGACATGTCAATACTTTAAAAGATGGATCCTGACATAATTTTGTCATCTTAATTTTCTGTCTGCCATTTCTTGCCATTTCTCTTCTATTTTTTCTTTCTTTTTTTCCCTTTTCACAGTGCTAGAACTCCATTGATTAATAGCACAGTAGCTATCTCAACTGATGCTACCTTTTAGATGCATATGTTTTCTTTTCCTTCACCAATTGCCTTCCTCCAGCCTTGATTTTAGTTTTAGATTCAAAGTTGTCTGCACTGCATTGACTTAGAGACAAATGGTGAAAACTATTTAATCTTTCCACAAGTGGGGGAAGAATGGGAGGAGGCAAACTTTTGGCACATTTGATTTTCAAAATTTCTCCTCATGATAACAAGAATACTTGATGGAGATTGAATGTCATGGCTGAATGTTGTTGTTGGTTTGGGGTTTTTTTAGCTCTAAATGTTCATTTAAAATCAATTTTTGCTACCAAAGGAAGGGTTCTGAATAAGTGATAAATGTTTCACATAAGGATTATCTGGCTGGAAATAAACAAGGGAGGAGGAAGGTATGTGTATGTTAGCTAACAGAATAACTAAAATCTCCATGTCATGTAAATAGGATAGTGGAAAATTATATTTAGGAATATGAGCTACAAGATGAGACCTTATATGGAGCTCCATTCTCTGACGTTATAAAATGATGGACTCAAACTAAGACATATGTACATAGGGCCATTTGAAGGATAATGGGTGTACCTTTACAGGAAAAAAATGAAAGAGCTTTGCTCTTCTTCAAGCTGGCACTCAGTACAAAGGCTAAGCTAAGATTTCTCCCTCTAAAAATTTTGTAAAAGCAAACATCAGGGCAGGAAAACAAGTCTTTAGCTTAAATAAGAAGGAAAAAATGCCCCAAATAATACATTTTGGCTGGAATGGAAGAGATGTTTTCAAAATGCCAGAGTAGCCAGACTGGGAGAGCTGCTCAGGAGGAGGTGTCTGATAGAAAGCACTTAAGTACTTTAAAATAAGTGTTTAAAAAGTTCATAAAAGTTCATGTGCACAAAAGAAAACAACGATGTCTGCAGAAGATACTGTGAGCAGCTGCAGTGCTGCTCATGTGTCAGGATGCTTCATCCAGCGGAAGGACTTTGGAGAAGGGCAGAGAGGCCACACGTATGGCAGGTGTCCATGGCCAGAAGAAACAACTGAACCCATGCTGTGCTTCTAACTGCTGAGATGCTGCCTAAATGGCCATATCCTCTCGTGGCTGCTTTGTGGATGTAGTGACACAGATAACTTGGCCAAAAATGGCAGGAAGCTTTGGAGTGACCTGACTTATACTTTTTGTCATTCAATACTCATCAAACCCAAATCCATTAGCTCTATTCAGATCTTCCAGAAACTCTGAGTTACCACTGTGCCACTTTCACCAAGCAAAGGCTCTATAACACTGTACTTTATAGAAATAATACAGGATAACTTCATTTAAATGATACTTGGTTTAATTTGACTTGAGATGAATAACTATCTAAATTGTTTATTTACCAAGAATGGGATCTCGGTTCTACCATTTTTAGGACATTCCACTTAAACTCCACTGAAAAATACTACCAAAACCCAGGTTTTTAATGAAAATGTAAGAATGAAATTTTAATTAAAAGCTTTGGTAAGTGGTGTGGTTTGCTCTGTGCAAGCAATCCTCTGCTCTGACAAGGCTATATTTATTTACAAGACTTTGTAGAAAAGGGGTTTTAAGTCATTCACAAGGAGTAATGGCTTCAAACTTACATAGGGGAGATTTAGGTTGCATACAGAGAAGAAATTCTTTACTGTGAGACTGGTGAGGCACTGGAACAGGTTGCCCAAGGAAGTTTTGAATGCACCATCCCTGGCAGTGTTCAAGGCCAGGCTGGATGTGGCCTTGAGCAACCTGGTCTAGTGGGAGGTGTCCTGCCCATGGCAGGGGGGTTGGAACTAGATGATCTTAAGGTTCTTTCCAACCCAAACCATTCTAGGATACTATGATTCATTTTGCCAACTTAAGAACCTGTATTGCTGGGAAACACTCAGCCCCTGCCAAAAGCCCTTGGCCAGAGGCTGACATGGTGTTATCATATCTTAAGGAGCTGGATGCAGTTCATTGTTAGAAGTTGCAGATTTCTTATGATTTGTCTTGCTAGTTTTGTTGATCTGATGTCCTTTTTTCATCTTTGCCTCAGCACCTTCCTTTTCCTTGTTTTAACCACTCAGGATTGTAAGATTTTTGGGGAAAGGATTATGTCTTACTGGCAAAAATATCAAGGTATCTCAACAAAGATGATGAACAACAGGGGCAGCTTGTTAACAGAAAGAACTAGAAGTTCTTTCTCTTTAGTTTTGGCCTTGTTTTAGGTGATGAGGCCAAAATGTAGCTTACATTGTAATATGATCTTTTATTCTTCAAAAAAGTACCCGGTCTTACAGCTTATCCGAAATCTTGTCTCATGCAGAAGAGCAAATCAGGGAGTGATGTTCTTGTGTGTGGGTGTAGTAGAGGAGAAAGAGAAGAGAATGGATTTCTGTTTACTTCATATCCCCAAGTGCTCTGTTAATAGCTTTCCTTTCTCCCTCTCTCTTCTCCCATGATGACAGCGAAATCAGCTCTTGTCTATTGCTATAAATTGCCCCTGTACGAAATGAAAACATGGTTATAGAATCTGGTAGTTTTAATGATAAAAATTCAAGGAAGTCTTAAAAAATAAAGGAAAAAAAAAAGTCTTTTAAAATACAGAAGAAATGAGTGACAGGTTTCCTGCCTTTTCACCAGTAACATACAGTGAGGATAGGCCTCCTGCATGATGCATTGCAAGGGGGAGGAAGGGGATGTTTTTACACACACGACTGAATCCTCTTCCCTGACTGAGGTTCCACTACACACTTGGTTTAATGCCTCTCATTAAATTGACTAAGAAGCAAAACTAAAGAAAGTCCTTCATCCCTGAATTATGTCAAAGGGTGAGGTTGGATACAAACTTAAATTTAAACACTCCACTGGACATTGCCAGGTTTGTGCTGTTTAATGCAACACTGCCACAGCATTTGCAAGCTTCTGAAGAGATGGCACAATTACTCTTATTTACAAATGTGAAATTGGAGAACAGTTTTTCGCAAAACCTCTGGTAGCACCAGTGGTGTCTGAGCTTCTGGCTCCTTCCTGGAAAGCCACCCAAACCCAGCCACAACATGTGCAGACCTACGCTTCTCATTTGCGTGCTAGCAGTGAGCAGTTCTGGCCATTCACTGTGTCTGCAGGCAGGTTTCCCCCTCCCTTCTCATGGTGCTACAAGAAAAATGCACCAGCCTTGAAACCCTTTACCCAGGGTTGCGTGTGATGTCTGCAACAGGGCAGCTTTCCTGCCTGCTAAGAGAAAATCCGGGAGTGAGGAGGGTGCGGTGGGCTGGAGGAAAGCAACTGCACTGTACACCCTGCTGGGGGAGCACAGCCAGGTGTGAAAATAGCCCCAGCATCCCTTCTGCTCCCTAGCAAGAGGTACTGCTCTTTGTCACTAAGGAGAAAAACAAAGATAAACCATGAGCTGAGGAAGGAAAAGGACGAAAATACTTGGTGTTTTAAACAGGTATGAAAGAGAGCCTTACTATCTTTCACAGCCTGCAGGCTGAGTTTAGTCATGAGCAGCTAGCAGGTAGGCAAGCACACTAGTGGGTACATAGGTACAGGAAAAGAGACACAGTTTACACAGACTGAAATTGGTGAGAAGAAGTTGCTCTGAAGTGCATGTGTGGAAAGGCTAGAGCTTCCGTGAGTTTTAAGGTGTCCTGCTATTCTAAGTGTGAAATGCATATATATTTTTAATTTGACAAGCACTGTAATGACAACTTCGTTCCCATGTATGATGAAGGAAGTTCTCTTTGCAGGAAAATTATTTTCCCTAAAACTCATTCCAGCAGTTTCTTTAAAGACCCCCAAAGCTTCTGTTTACTTATTAACAGTTGCAGAATACAAAAGCCTTAGTATTATAGAAGATGCATTTCCTTTTCTTTCACCCTACTTCTCTCTCTCCAAAAGTCAATATTCCTCCCCAAAATAATTTGTTTTGCTGTAAATTTAGAGTGCATTTGATAGTTATTGAAGTGGAGGATTAATGGATTTGTCTGGGGGCAGGCAAAGACAATCAGCAAACCCCACTGTACAGCTCTTCTAATACAATGCAACCCTTGATATGTTATTTCTTTCTTCAGTCTCTCTTTTCAAGAAAAAGTATTTAGCAGTTCTCACAGTCAGTCTGTTCATTATATGACTAAGAAGATCATATACAAGCAGAGGAATCAGTTGTGCATATGCCTAGGAGGAATTTTCTGAACTAACTGGCCTACTGAGGAGCCTTTAGGAACTTGGGAAAAATTACCTCACTAGAAAAACACACATCATCCATCACCTCAATTTTTTAACATCTACACAGAACATGTGCAAATGCAAACAGCCCTCCTGTGCCTGCTACAAGTTCACACCAGACACCATGCCAGCTGTTCTGTTAGTTCTGCACTTGGATTATAAAAATATAGCTGTAACAAAGTTCACTTTTTAAAAATTATTTTTATTTTCTGGCACCCCTTCAATCACAAAAAGACTGTCCTGTTTTGCATCCCACCCTTCTGGTAAGCAGACTCTACTTATGTATGAGATTTTGGCACAATGGATGAGTGCCAGTTGGCAGAACTTTCTATCATGACAAGCATCTTCTCCACCAGTCAATACCAGCTGAACATGTTGATTTACGTGCCCTTTGCGCTGCAGATGAAGCTGCCTGACAGGTTTTTATTGGGGAAAGAAGAGAATACGGCAGATGCTTCAAGCCGCACCCTTCGTTGTCGCATAGGGGTGAGTTTTCTGGCATGTGCATAATTTACAGCTGGAGCCAGGGCTTCCCAAAGGAGCTCAGCTGTTATTCAGGATGTTGTTCAGAAGAGCTCTCAGCTCATCAGGAATCAAGTACTTGAGAAGTCAACATTGTATGTGTAACAATCCTTCCTTTTTTTGCCCCAATTCACCTGTGTATCATTCCAAAGTTAATTTAATCTATTTATTTGCTGAGTTCGGAGGAATTAAACTAGCATGAGGCCAAAATGAATATATGTTCTCTCTCTTGATTCAAGGAACAAGACTTTAAGTGTTGTTCTCCATATATTAATATGGTGTGTGCTGTATAAAAGAGCCATTTCAACTGACACGGCTTGGTAAAAGTGCTGTGGGTAGTGCAATTGTACAGACTTACTAATGGCACACTGTAAAGGAGGCTGCTCTAAGGTCAGTCTCTCAACATCTTGAAGCTACAACTGCATGTTTGGGCCTCCTTTCAGTACCAACTAACTCAGCTGTGACCTGGCGAAGTATCCACAAGGCTCAGAAACTGATTACTGCATATACTGTGCAGGGCTGTGCTGTGTGCCCTGCCAATCTTGACCCATATGGTCAGCAAAGGTAAGAGTCTGGGCCCAGCTAAAATCATCAAATATGCCCAGGCACTTCACTCCTCACCTTGAAGAAAGGTGAGGGCCCAGAACATATCTTGTGTGATGCAGATGGTAGGCAAGACTGGCATGGAGAAAGGAGTGGGATAGTTTGTATCCATGAGTCTGGACTATTCTGTCTACCTGGACAATTTGAGTTAACACTTAGGCTTTGAGTCATCTTGCTGCTGGAGTTACACCAGCAAGGCTGGAATGATGTATGAGTAATCCCAGGGTCCCTCACTGGCTAGTGGGAAGAAACAGGCATTTACAGGCTGGATTCATTCTTCTTTGGGGAGAGATGAATCACACTGCAGAGGTGTCTCTTTCTCTTCATTGACCATAGAGGGACCCCAGGGTGACAACTTCAGTGCACATATCTATAATGTAAAAACCTACCTCTGGTGAGATGAAACTCAAATGGCACTCAGAGGTGTCAGTTCCCAGTACTTTAAAAAGAGAAAGTAGCTTACAAGAGAAAAATGCCCCACGATATGGAAGATGAGAGTTTCCCTCTTTGTATACCTATGATAATCTTGCTAAGTGACATTTGGCAAGAGGAGCAGGGAGATGCTACCACAAGGAGATACCCTGGGGTCATAGGTGAGATGGATAGAATAAGGAAAGACAAGAAACAGAAATCTACTGACCTTTTCATTATTTAAAACAAAATAAAACAGGGAGTGGGAAATAAGAAACAGCAGAATTGTGATTAATCATGAATTAGCTAGCTTTGTTTCCTGCAGTGACCCATCAGGAGCCTGCTTTTTGGAGCTGAATCATTCTCTAAGGTCAGGCGTAGTGACGATCATTTCCACTGAGCTGGTACTGAGCAGAGTTTTCAGTCTATACATGAAAAGCAGAAATATCCTTCAGTATCGTTACTCTTCAGTGGTCTCAGAGATATGTTTTCAAAGATAAACAGGCAGCTGCTGTTTAACTAAGCTTGATCTCCATGTGAGCAAGGATTAGACACTGGTTTTTGCACCTGCATCACAATTTGTGCTATTTAAAATATAAAAAAGTGTCAGCACTGTAACTCACACAGCTTAAAGAAGCCCTTTGGCACCCCTGGTGTGTTTTTCTGGTTGGAGATTTGAAAGCATATCCATCACCTGAAGGAAGTTTTTAATAAATTGCTGCCTGATCCTTTGCTGTTCAAGTATGTATTAATTTGCAAAATAGCCTTATTGTGTACCATCAGAAACCACTTCATTTTCTGTGTGAAAGGTTTTCAGAAAGACATAATGCATTAGGTGAAGGAGGAGATAATGCATTGGTCTTCTGTTGCCTGGGTGTGGTGCTATCACTGTGCTATTACCTAAGTAAGTGAATAATCTGGGGATAAAACAGAGAGTACTGCTGCACTTTGGCTGTGGCCAGAGAGAAAAGCAAAGAACAGTTTACAATTGCCTTTTCTGTGGCAAGGGTCATGCTAGTGTGTCTTAGTGACCCAGAGAAGGCTTTCAGGGGAGGAATACCACAACCCCATGTCCTGGCCTAGCAGTGAGGTGAGACACCCCCAAGTGCTGTCTCCAGGGTGCTGGGACCAGCATGGTCAGGGACAAGCACAGAACCACAGCAGTAAAACAATAGTCAAGGGTGTGGTGGTTCAAAGATGCCTGTAGGGTGATGCAATGAGACTAAAGTTCATCAAGGGCATATTTTGGGGCTTTGATAGTTTTCAGAAGAGTGCATATGGACGTTTTGAGAATCAATCCTCACCATGCCATGATGTGTCAGACTTATTTTCTGCTGAGAAAAAGTAGCATTGTCGTCATGGTCATCATGGGAGTGATGGAAGATTGGAGAAAGGAGAAACTGCTGGAGACAGTGGAAATTAAAAAACTCAGTTCCGGCCACATCTCAAAACCAGATTTTTATCAGGTGTTCCCAAATGAAAATGAAGCAAGCGTGTTGGCCAAAGTCCTTGGAAATTACTGCTCAAATAATCAGCAGAAATGCTTTTGGGCTTGTGTAGCTTGCTTCAAAGATTATAAGTGCTTCAGTCTGCACCTGCACAATCTCTCCTGTGTGAATATTTCTTTGGCTAGTGTTTTGACAATGGCTGTTTAATACAATGTTTAACATTTGCAAAGCATTACTTGCTTGTGTGGAGAAGTAGTGGTTAATACTAATAGACTTTTTGTTGTTAAAAAAGTCCATAGCCTTTAATCAGTATGGGTGTTGGAAGGAGACCTTTCTCTAAGAAGCAGGAAATATGTGAAGAAACCAAGCAGAAAACGTAATATATTTAAGGATTTGTCTTTTCCTCCCCTTTTCTGATGTAATTAACTACTTGCTTGTTCCAATACATATGCCTGTTGTTCTTGCTACTGCTTCTTCCCTAACAGCCCAGTTTTTTCGCTCTGGATTTGTCTCTGTTTCTTCATCGGCCATGTCAGCTTCAGAAATTCCAATTCTTTTAGCAATTCTGACTAGCTACTTGGCCTCATTCAAAGAGCCTGCCATGAGATCCTACGCACCATGGTTTTGGGCACTCCCTCTTACATCCTGATAACCGCATCTTTAAAAACCGTTATGGCATCATGGTTCAGTTCCTTTTTAGACATCCTGTAGCTTGAGACTTGACTCTAATCTACCCCACTACCCATCCCTACCACAATTACCTTCACTTCTTGTTTGCTGATTCCACTTATTCAATACCTTTTCTCATCACCTGGTCCTTTTCATGACCCACATTTTCAGTTATCTGTTTTCACATGAATGTGATGCCTACTTCAGTCTCAGTTAACTTTCATTCTTGAAATGCAGCTTCTTTATTACAAGCTCTGTGTCTTGGTTTCTACACTTTGGAAAACAGCAATGCTTTGATCTTTAGATTTGCTGCAAGAATACGATAAAATGAAATACTTAGGTGGAAGGTATGGCGGCTTGGAGATAATTAAACTGATCATTGACAACTGCTCACCTCTTCTGCCTTGTGTGGAAGGCAGGTATTCCTTTCTAGTTAAGCTGATTTAACTTCTAAAACATATGTATATGTAATAATTTTTCACTAGAATCAAGAAACAGAAGCCGAAATTTCCTATCTGTGTAAGTGACCAAGAAATTCAATTCTACCCCATGATCAAAATGTCACAATGGAAAAAAAAAATATTACAGGAAATGCAGAATAAATCAATCTTCTGTGCATGTTGACATCCACTGTAATGCGTAGGATGCTTTAAAACCCTAAGGAGGTTGCCGAAGAAAATAACAGAACTCCCAGTGTTTGACACCTGCAGGTCACTTTCTAATCTTTAAAACAATTTTTCTTTTGTTTTAATTGAAAACTTGACAAGGAAGAGGCATGGCAAGGGCCAGAAAAGGCCATCACTATTCTTTTCATCTATTCCTTATATAAGAGATTAGAATGAACAAGCCAGGTTTTTAGATCTGCAGTTTAAGGGAGAGCTGCTAAACCAAGACTCCCTAATAAAAAGGTAACACTTCTGCCATGTTAGACATTTGCCTGAAAGGGGAGGACAACAAAAGACATGGAAAATTTAAAGTTGCTCACAGAGATCCTGGAAAGGTGGTAGGAGATGAGAGAGGAGGGAGGGAATGTGCTAGGAAGAAATGCATGACAAAGGGAAGATAGCATAGAGGCTGGGGTGGGATAGTACCTGTAAGATCTTCCAGAGATACTTTTTTACTTTTGCTTATCTTGATATGGAGTTTGTTCTGAGGTAACAACTAGCTAGATGTCAGCTTAAAGGATATTCATACCAAACATCCTTAGAAGTAAGCACTTAAGCAAAACCTACCCCACGATAACCTCTGTATGGGGGCAGGTTCTTAGTTCCTGTGACACTACAGTATCTGGACACCCTCAGACTTTAGCCTCTAATTTGGGCAGGGAGATATCTGCGGACACCTGGCTTCTTGGGAAGTGTCCAGAGGTATGTCGGACTACACAGCTACTGTGTAAATGGCTCTTGAAATGGTGGTCAAAACCCTTGATTTATGGATCCAGCTCCTCACTGATCAGAGAGATCTGGTATATCTGCTGCTGTCCTGCCCAAGAAGAAGAAATTATTATCTTTGGTTAGATCCTCATTCACTCTGCTCCGTATCTGGTTAGCCAGGTGTACCACGAAGCACATATGTGTGATCTGTTTCTTTGAGAACACTCTAGCTCCCTTTAACTCCCTTTTCCCTTCCAGAATCAGATCTCAGGTGATTTTCTGGAAGGCTGGCTTTCTGAAGCCAGCTGATTTTTATTTGCTTTTTTTCCTTCTTCCTTTCTTAAGGAATGTGGGTTCTGTCATCTCATGGTCACCTCCCCTCTCCTTAGTTGCACTTTGCATTTCCATTCTGATCCCAGTTCCTTTCTAATATTTATGGTTCTTGTGGAGTCTCATTTTCAGGTGCTTTCTCAGCTTTCTGTACCAAAAGTTGATAAAAGCTGTTGCCAACATCGAGAAATTGCTGGATTGTCTGTGCCTTGCTGTATTCCTGTCCTGAATACTGGATTCACCGAAGTTACCTATTGTGTAGCTATTAGCCCTTTCTGGAAGACAGATCTGAAGACCTCAGGCTTTGTTTGCATTGGTGGTATACTAACATGGAGCTTTTGCCCTACCATGTATTATTACTTCCTCCTTTGTTCCTAACTGGACTGCATTTCAGACAGCAGAATGTTACTGGCTCTCCCTAGCTTTATTAGACTTCAAACTATCTTTGCTCTTTTTCCATTTTACTGTCATAGCTCATAAGCAATGAAAGAGCTTCATTAATACTGATTCCTTGGGTTATATTTGCACAGCACTACAGTATGATCCTCCTGTGCTGGCCTTGTAAGCATCACTTCTGGACTATCACCATGCCTTTGAACCAGACAATTTAAATACCACGTCCCAGTTAACACAAATGTGGTAGTGACTCTTTGAGCAGAAGAAATCTACTGTTTGGCAACTCAGTCTTTGCAAGGAACCGCTGGCACAAAACACCTGCTGCATCCCACTGGATGTCTGTACTTCCCAGTATGATGAAGGCCACAAACAGTTTGTAAGGAGGGTGCCTTGTTTAACAGGTTAAAAATACTGTGCAGAGTGTATGGCATTTTGTGCTGCCTCACTGTCTCAAAGACACAGTAATCTTACATGGCTAGCCAAGGTGCAAGAACGAGCCAGGGTTTCTGACAGATCTTAAACACAGAAAAGGGGTGGCCTTTCCTTCGAAATCTGGAGAGATTATGCTTACTAAAACCATCTGAGACTAACAGACACCATGACAAGTGAAACCACCTAATATTCAAGACTTTGGTAAGGCTTGATACTGTCCAGACTCAGGGTGCAGCTTAGAGGGTGCATAAGCACTGGGAAGAGGTGAGCACTCAGGTCCTGCAGGTGGTCAGAGGAGAAGGGGTGCAATGTTGATGGTCCTATGGCATGTCAGCCTTGTTTTCCGTGTATCTTTTGGGGAAGATTGAAAGATAGAAACTCATTTGACTGTCAACACATGTTTTCAAAAGGAAGAACAGAGGCAGGTGCAGAAATCGATTAAATCTTGCCAGTGCATCTCATTAATGAAAGCATTTTGT
The DNA here is from genome assembly GCF_004027225.2 of Strigops habroptila. NCBI lineage: Eukaryota > Metazoa > Chordata > Aves > Psittaciformes > Psittacidae > Strigops > Strigops habroptila. The sequence goes on from NC_044278.2 coordinate 46,044,796, forward strand.
TAACCAGGATGTATTGTGGAGAGCTTAAACTCTGTTTCTGTGGTTCTGTGGTCAGAACTGTATTCTTGGAAGACTGCAATCTTGGTCTAAAAACTGCAAAATATTTATCAAGCATCTACCACTCAGAGACTCTATCTGCAATATGCTGTATACCATAATAATGGACAGTAAGGTTCGAAGTAAATCAATGAAAAACAAATATAGAAGTTACTTTCCAGATTGTCCCATTTAACCATCCCTGACGGAAGCTTCGATTGTTGTAGCGAATCCAGCTGAACACAGTTTTCTTCAGGACTCTTACTCATCTGCTTTTGAAGTCCTCAGAAAGCAAGGGAAAGGTAAACATTTTCAATTGAAAGTCCAACAAGTTACTGCAAAATTTTATACCGTGTACTCTAATAATTTCCAAACACTTACTGATACTTTTCAAGCTCCTTTTTGCTCTCAAAGCAGTTAAATGACTGCAGGAGGATGACACCAGGGAAAAAAAAGGATTACTGTTATTTTGCTGTGAGGGCTCCTGTGGGATTTTGAGGGAATTGATTCAACAAAAATTACACAGAACAAATTTGCAGGGCCAATGGAGAGGAATAATAGTCTCACAGTCTGTCTGTCTGTATCATCATTATTCTTAATGGTCTGTGTTTGCATTTCTAGGATACAGTGTACCTAAAGCTGGAGGACTAGCTATTCTTTGGGACTAAGTACATTTGGATTCAAAGCTGCATTTTTGCTGGATACAGGATACAAACCTGAGGCAAGTGCATGCCATGAACATATTATCTCTCAATATATTATTCTCAGGCAGTCTCAGGTGCTGTAGCTATGCCCTTTTGTGCTCTTTTCCTTTCTTTTTTTTTTTTTTTCCCCAATGTGTCAAAGACTGCCAGGGATAACGCTGAAACCCAGTCTGACTTTTAATGCACCTCTATAGATCTACTGGATGAATTGCTTCTCTTCTGTCAACAGATTTTTTTTTCTCCTGCACATCATTCATGTCTCCCATTTCCACCAAAACTTCGCAATGGGTTCTTCCAGACCTCATAGTTGTCATCAGTTCTTCAAATTATTTTGCACAGGAAAGTAAGACATCCATGTTGTTTACACTGAGATATAGTTAAACAAGCACACAATTTTTTACTGTGCACACAATATTCTGACAATTTTCTTTAATTTTAGAAGGCTAATCTGCATTCATACTTTTGTAATAAGGGATGCCTTTACTTCTAACAGCCAGCAAAGGAAGACGCAAATCAAGAATGAGATCAATCTCACATATCAGATTTCAGGTGTATTCATGTGGTCAGAAATCTTTTGCTATCCAAATAACAAAAAATACACCAAATTTTTCAGAAGTGGCTATATAAAAAAGTTGATTTATTCGTGCTTTTCAGGAAAACTAATGGACACACTAATTTCATAGAGTTTTGCCTGTCAGATATGCTAAAGATGAAACTTTTTACCATCCATATCTCCTCCCACACTCTATATTTGCATGCAAAAAGACTTGCCCTTCCTGAAGAGGTCTTGCACATAAAGACTAAGCATGCTGCAGAAAGGAAATGCTAGAAATGGATGGTAAAAGTCTTATGAGGAGTGTCAGGGAACTGGAGTTGTTAAGCCTGGAGAAAAGGAGGCTTAGGAGAGACCTTATCGCTCTCTACAACTACCTGAAAGGAGGTTGCAGTGAGGTGGGTGTTGGTCTCTTCTCCCAAGTAACAAGCAATAGGACAAGAGGAAACGGCCTCAAGTTGCACCAGGGGCAGTTTAGATTGGATATTAGGAAAAATGTCTTCACCACAAGGGTTGTCAAGCATTGGAACAGGCTGCCCAGGGAAATGGTGGAATCATCATCTCTGGAGGTATTTAAAAGACATGTAGATGTGGCACTCAGAGACATGGTTTAGTGGTGGACTTGGCAGTGTTTGGTTAACATTTGGGCTCAATGATCTTCAAGGTCTTTTCCAACCTGTATGATTCTATGATTCTAAAAATTACTCCATTTGGACTAATGGAGTAGGCAGCATAAATGGTGGTATTACTGAAAGTAATGTTTTTTAAAATCATGGATAGTTAAAATGAGGCTTCTGGAAACAATAAGGCACTGAAGAATAAGTATTTGTAACTTTTGGCCCAATTACTGAGGTGGCTAAAGCTGCACTGAAAGCTGAATTTTGGAAAGGCATTAAAAAAACAAGACAAAATAGGATGTTGTGTATCTTCTAGTACATAGATTTGCTTTTCTAAGTCTCTAACACTTATGTTGGCAATTTCTTAAGAAAAAGAAAATGTAAAAAGAAGAGCTATAGCAGATAGCATTCAAAAGACTAGTGAACACTCAGAATTTAAAAGATGAAGGGAAAATATTTGTTTGTGCATTTCATTTGTTACTTACCAAAACCATCAGATTTTTTGGTGAAATGGATCAGAAAATCTGTGTCATGTATTATTTGTGACATTGAGTAGTTGGAATCTGCAGGTGAAAGAGTGGCAGAAGGAAAAGGAATCAAAGCATATAGATGAGATTTTAATATGAAACACAACTTCATATATTTTCCAGCAAATTCTTTCACTAGCCTGCTGTCTCCTATCGAACCTCACAGTCTGTGGGCTTCTGTATGTCCCTATAAACGCTATCACTTTGGACATGTTGTCACTTGTTAACTGTAACCATTCTGTGACTGGCTTCCTTGTGAGAGATGTTGTTCATGACAGGTTTGTGGTAACGGCCTTCGGGGAAGGCGTTCACAGCTGGGACCTGAAGGATGACTGAGAATGTGCAGCTCAGAGACATTCCGCCCTAACGCATTTACCTCACAGGTAAATGTGGTGGTGGTGGACCACAGAGCTCATGTGTTGTGAACACAGGTCTGTAGAGGTACATCTTCAGATAGCGTAATTAATGCTGTTATTTAATCAAAGAAGTTAATGAACTCAGGCTACTCTGCCTGGCGGCCTGGCCACCTAGCTGAAAGAGCTAATGCTGTTCCTGTTTCTTTCTGCACTATGTGTCCGTTTCCCACTAACAAAAAAAATTACAGTTGTATTTCCAATCAATTTCAGCTTATATCAATCACAGCTAAACAATACCCTGTGCTCCTGTGATTAATTCAGACACATGCCTGTCTTGGCAGGTTCAGTTCGTTGCACAGAAACTTGTAGCCTGAATTTCAGGAAGCCCAATACATTAAACTCAGCAAGCACTGCAATTGCTCACTGCTTACAAAGTCGGGCAGTTAATGCTGCCTGGCTTCCAAACACCTTTGCTGTTTTGTAGAGCACTTCCTCTGCCACCTAAAACTTCACAAATTGTTCTTGATAACTGTTAGGAAGATAAGCGCATAGAATGGTTTAGTAATCAGGCACATATTTAAAAACAGCAGTATCAATTTCAATGATAAAATGATAAATCTGTGTTACATTTTTCTTGCAATTGCATAAATGGTTGCTGCTCCTATTTAGGGCCCTGCTTTCTCTCAATGTAGCATGCACCCATTACATTTGTAGCACTAATAAGTAATTTTAACTCTTTAACTGGCTTACAGGCTGTACAGGTAGTTTGGTGCTCAGATACCTGCACAGCTCAGTCTCAGAAGCAGCCCAAGTGCACTCCTCTTGTGTTGGTATTGCCCTGAAGCCGAGACATGCTGTTCCAGGTAATTCAGTAGTTACTTTATAGTGGTGTCCTTCTCTGATTTCCCAATTGGAAGGTCTGGGTCCAGCTCCCTTTTCTTCGGTTACTGGCTCTTGTAATACTTTTGATGTAGTACTAAGGAACCACTGACTGTTGATCGCTCCCAGACCATTCAGGATAACTTTTATTGTTTACCTCTTTTGCCAAAGCATTTTCCATAGAGATTGCTTCTCCTCTGAAAGATCAACACACCTTTCAGACACTCTGGTTTTCCAGGCATAGGCCTCTCTTCCACAGGAATGTCAGTCTTTTCTCCTGCCTTTTATAATTTGCATTTAGCTACACCCAAGCGCACTTTCCTCAATGTGGGAATTTACTGAATGACCAAAATGCTCTGTTTTCCCAGTCCTTAGTGTTTTTTGGCCTCCATGCTAACCTCTGTCATGCCTGTGATTTACCAGAACTGGCTGTATATCTGCTTGCAGAGGACTGATAAAGTTGCTTAGTACCTGGGGCAGACCCAAGAGGAAGATATATACCACCATTCATGACCTCCCTGATAACAGAAGCTTGAAGTCTGTCAATGAGCTAATTATTTTTCTCTCTAACCTGTGTTTCTACATTTTTGAATTATGAAATCAAATGCCACACAGTGTAAATCTATTATATCATTGTGGCTATCTTTAATCTCTAGATTTGTCATGTTATTGAAGAAAGAAATCATATTTGTTTGACAAGAATTTTGTTATCCATAAAATTGTGCTGAGCAACACTAACTATATTTCTATAATTTAATTCTTTTTTAATCAAATCCTTACATTAGCTTTTCTGACATTTTAACTGCAATTTATGTCACTCTGGGCTACGAAAAAATGTTCCATGGGTGGAGAAAACAGGAGGTTATCCTCTCCCATTCCTCATTAGGCATGTTGTTCTGCACAGCAGTGCCCAAGGTGGTCCCAATCTGTTTATAAGAACTGAGGCATTTTGGAAAAGTAGTTTAGTAACTATATGAAAAAAAAACTTCACCCAAAGTAGGCAAGGATAGATAGAGAAATAACTTTTTCTGCTTTCTTAAGATGAAGTACAGAGCATTGAACTGATAATATTTTGGATACGTTCTATTTGAAAGTTGCCAAGAAAATCCTGTAATTGAATTATTAATGAATAGTATTTATTTCTATTTGTTTATTTAGGTGTATTATTATAGAACAGTTTCTGGGAAGAGACCCTGCTTTCACTCAAATATTTATTTTGCAGAGCCCAATCTCTTTCACTAACTCTGCTTATCTGCTTTTTTTCCAAAGCAAGAGCTCTGGGCATTCCCAGACCTTTTGACTGTTCCCACTTTTAAATAAAATATTCCTTTGATAAGCCAAGAGTTTTAACATTCTAGTATATCTATCACTTGATGCAGGAGAGCACTGAGGAGCAGTGTCCCTGGGCCAACATTTGAGAGCTGGAGGAGCACCTGAGGTGGAGTGATTTGGCCGTATGGGGGGAAGCCCGCATGGCATTTTTGCTGGAGTGGGATGATGAGGCAGCTGTGTCCATTATCAGAGCCGGCCTTAGTCCCACAGTTACAAACACAGATAAACTCACCTAGGGCAATGTGGTTCCTGCACTGTCATCTCTCTCCTAGTGTCCTGGTTTTGACCAGAGGTGTGCTGAGACTGGAGGCTGACACATGGTCCATCTTTGCCTAGACAACACTCACCTTAAAAGCTGAGAAGGGCTGTCAGAAAGTCAGAGCCATTTCAGCCTGTGCCACAGCTATTTTTTCTTAATTTCCTCCCCATCAGTGGCAGCCAACAGGCCACTACAGCAAGTGACAACCCTGTGCTGGAGGCACAGGCACATAAGTATGAGGTACAGGAACAGGAATGTGCTTATTCAGGATGAAGTACTTTGCTGCTAAGATATTCATACGCCCAGCTCAGCACCCGTCTTGTTCCCTCCTAACTCAATGCTTTCTTCCCTTCCACAGCCAGTGAATTGTGAAAGTAGCAGAAAAACAAGCTGACGGTGCACAACAGAATTGTGTCTCATCCCAGGCTGACCCTAACTAGCCAAGACCATGGGCACATTTCAGAAGGATAGGTGGGAACAACTCATGTCACCCCTTGCACAGTTGCTCTTCTGCATCCTTCTGCTTTCCCTTCTTCCCTCTTGTCCAACTTACCAAACTTCTGCCATCTTTGATGATCTGTCTTAGCATGCCTATCCACACTACTTCCACTAGTGCTATGCTAAGTCCACCTCCCACAACAGATCAGACTTGACAGGATCCCAGCTAAAATGCAGAGTGGAAAAAAGGCATTGATACTCAAACTCTTTTCTGAGCATGTGTCTCAGAATTGTCATGTCAGGTTGTGAATCTGGAGACTGGAGGAAGAGGCTGTCATGAATGGTGAGCATTCTCATTATTTATAGTAAACCCATCTGGTATATGATTTCCATAACAAAAATTTTGCTTCCTCTGTTTTCTTAGAAGTACCTCTCTCTTCAGGTCAACAGTAGTGACTCTCCCAATAAATATGAAAAAAGAGGATGTGAATAATTACATAGCAATGACCTTCAGAAATTATTTGAATTGAATTATGAAGTGTTTAGAAAATACCTAAAAGATAAAGAAAGAGTTAAGGAGGCAGTGGGGATTTGTAAGGAACAAATTGTATAAAAATAATTTAATTTTCCTCTGAAACAGAAAAACAGATGTTGAACTAATCTATAGAACTTCACTTTGGGAACTGTTTTGATTTGATATTTTGTGACATTCTTATAAACCAGCAAAAGAAATACAAGCCGGATGAAATCACTAGATGGTGCATACAAAACATATTCCCTATTTATACTCAGAATTGGTTCAATGGCAAAATATAAAGAGGCAGCAAGAGCTCTTTGAGAGGTCTTCCTGTTCTGATTCTACTCAGTGATTACACCAGTGATCCCACTCATATACTTAAAAATGACACAAAGCTGGCTTGGAAAACAGGTTTGGGGTTCAAAGTTATCTTGACAGAGTAGAGAAAGGGCATGAAAACCAAGGGTAACTGCAAGGGAATGCTCTAACGGATGAGCGCTCAGCTGCATGGGCACAGTATCTTTAACAAGTAGTTGGGTTGCTGCTTTCAGAGGAGGATCCACAGGGTTGTAATGGATCAGAAGCAGAACACAACAATGTTGTATTGTTAGAGAAAAGGCAAACATCGTACCATTATATATAAACATATGGGGAGCTGGCAAAACACTTGATGTATCAGTAAGGCCCAAGAAGGAATATCTTGTACAGTTTTGGGCACTGTGGGTCAATGAAGCTGGAGGCCAGTTGGGGACTGTCAAAAGAAGAGCAGTGTGAGTGCATCCATGCTGCTGAACTCTTTTGCCCTGTAAAACTGGCTATAGACACACAGCTTCTTGGCCTGTGCTAACTCATCAGGTATGCCCTGCAGCTCTCCAAGACAGTGCTAGCTGATCCAGGCCAAACTGGGCCAGTGACTGGTGGTCATAACGTAAAGGGTTACCCAGCCTGCAGATATATAGAGAACATGACTGTGGGTTTGTAGGATTCTTTAATAGACAAGGGCACAAAGGCTTTATCCTCTAAATTTCTCTACTTTATTATAGATCACCACAAACGCCACACAAAATCACCACTAGCAAGTATACGTATTATTAGTAAGATAAACATATATATCAAACTATTACAAATTACTATCAACAATCAATAATATAGTATCCACCAATCGTATAGCAACAATTGATATTATTGCAATTAATAGCCAACAACCAGTAACATCAACAGTTGAGTAGGTGTATATACTATTAAAGGTTACTACAAATTATTATAATGAAGCAAGCTTATCAACAATTTACCAACAGATATACTTACAATAGATTACTTACACATATGTGTAATACTGGTGTCAAGTGAATTCTATTTCAGAAGGGGCAAACAATCCCAGAGGTGGGAGGACAAATCAAACTGACCCCAAGAGTGGTCCCAAAGGGTGACCAGTAACAGAGAAAGTCTAATTTCAAAGATAATCCATTTCTCAGAGCCTGGATTCAGTCAGCTGGGTCTCAAATGAGAGTCCAAGATCTTGTAGAAAGTTCATGTGGAGAATTCCACGTGTTCAACAAAGGAAAAGTAAGTGCAGCACACATTGTTCTCAGAGAGACTGGCTCTGTTTTGGATAAAAATCAAGTCCTTTTCATATCATAGAGACATAAGAAAACACAGACATCATCACTTCAAGCAGCCAGTAGGTGGTGTAAATTTTGGTGTTTCACATGTAACAGACAATAGATGATGATGACATTGATTAGGGTTTTTTCCAGAGCAATTTTTATTTTTCCACACACTTTTCCACCTTTTCAGGTTATTAGTTGCCATTACAGTCCCTTGGTTTTGCACTTATCGGTGGTATCACAGAACATCTCTTTTTTCTGGGTACTCTGGGTGTGCTTCAAATAGACAAGCTGAATTTTTCCAGGATGTTTCTGGTTCACAGGCCTGGTTCCCAGGTTCACAGCTCCCAGGCTGCAGGCATTTTGTCTGTCAGTGTATTTGCGCAGACATTTTCTTCTGTTCAGTAATTTTCCTTTTCCAACCAGGTTGCCTTTGTGGCTGCTCACATCACTGGTGTAACACCCACCCTGAACCTACCTACCACTAACACCTGCCCAGAAATACTCTCTGATGTTGTCTGAATTATAAAAATACCCTGGTCTGACATGCCTGACATCACCATATGAAAGAGAGCTTTTGTCTGTGCACACTGGTCAGACCCTTTGAAAAAAATGTCTTCAGTTTTGGGGCATGACCCTTAGTTTGTCTTTTACCCTCAGAAGAATCTGTGGATTTCACCCATTTAGTCTGAAATCAGTAAAAGTCTGAGTCTCACTGGTATATAGTGAAACTCAGACTTTTTTGTGAAGGGGTCTTAGAACATCTCCAGAGTCGACTCTTGCGGAGAACTTCGACCAAGAAGACTAAGACTTTGCATTGAAATATCTACTATGCATTGTGAATACCAGCAATGAGCCTTCAAGCCATATCTGAGTATACTGATTTATTTGGTATTTTTCCTTCTGATTGGTCCTCTGTTCTATTGCTATTAATTTAAAAAAGAGCTCTTTAAATTAATCTGGAGTCTATCATATGAGAAGAGAGAGCTCTTCAGCTTTTTGTAGGACAAAATGCTGTCTCTGGGGAGCATATACAGTGAGGGTCCCCTTCCTGTTGTGGGCTCTTTGCTTAGGGGTCCAGGTGGAAAAAGTCTGGCTCCCCATGAAGTGTCTGTTTTCAGAAAGCTCAGAGGGGGTGATCTAGGAGAGATGAGGAATCCATCCCATTAATGTGCCAAGTAGTTTTCAAATAATGATGTGATACATAGATGCTGTTTTTTGAGGAACACGTTCCTCAAAATGGAATGGAGAAATGGAATGTAAAAATTCCCAGCATATGGGTCTTTTCCTTGACCATCATTCTTGTAAGTGAGAAGATTTTTAATCTGAATGAGGTAGCTCTTTGTTATCTCCCCAAGGATACCTTGTATAACACTTGGGTCTTTTCTTCTTGTGTTGCCCAGGAAGGTGCTTGGCTCTAGTTTTGCCCTTGTCCCACAGAGAGACATACAGACCCTGGGAGGTGGCTAGCACTTGCTTTTGACAAGATGGTGTGAGCTTTTAATCTCTGCTCCCTGGAAGGCTTTGGAAAATCTGGTCTAGGCCTCCAGGATCTCACGAGAGCCACCCTGGCAACACAATGGAGAAAAACCACAGGACATGCTGGGAGGGTTTGGCCACAGTGTCTTCAGCAAGAGTCACAGCTAATCCTGTGTCCTCTCCGTCATTTGGGCTGTTAAAAGAGGTTTAGGGGAGTGTTATAAAAATAGTGCATGTGTGAAGAGATACTTCCTGAGCCAGAGATAATAACAAGACTGCTTAGTAGACTTGGATGGGCTTTCTTCACACTAACTAATCTAAACAGTTTCTGAATCAATCCAAATCTCAGGCAGCCACAAGATCCTGTGATGATTAATCCATGGATAAATTATTCACTTTTAACCTTAACCACCATGTCCTTTAAAGTTTTAAACATGCTACCTGAGAATTTAATTAGTTCACCTTTACTATTTTGTTGTGAGTTCCTATTCACTCCTACATGTCATTCATGACTGTGTACATATATATGAACATAGACTCCTCTCTGATCCTCTTATCTCAAAGATGAAAATATTTTGAACTCTTTAACCTTTCCTCATATAGAAGTTATTCCATAACTTTGACTTCTCTTGCCTTTCTCTCTGTATTTTCTGCTTTTGTTCTCTCGGAGGAAGAAAGAATCAGAACAGCACATTACGTTCACTATACGAGCACTCATAAAGTGGCAGAGGATTATTATTTTGTTAGTTCTCTGTTCCTTTCTTGAGAATTCTTTTTTGATGGACCCTGAGCATAGCATTGAGGTTTTAATGGAATTGTCAACAATAACTCGAAGATCATTTTTCCTGCATGCTGATAGCTAATTTAGAGCACATTGCTGTTATGCATGGTTAAGAATGGGTTTATCCATGTACAATACTTTGTATTTATTAGCATCTCATCTGCCATTTTTTGGCCCAATCACTCAGTATTGTGAGCCATCTGCAACTCTTCACAGTTGAATTCCATTTTATTGCATTAAATAATAGAGTACCATCAGGAATTTCATTACTTCATTTTTCCAGATGATTTATGAATGTGAGGGATAACATCAGTTCCAGCATGAATCCTTTCAAAGAGCTACAAAGAGCAAAGGCTGTCTGTTAACTTAGTGATTTGAGGACATGCAATGACAAAAAAGAAAAAGGTGAGCAGTAGATGGTCTCTCTGCTTTTCCCTGTGACATTTTTTTGCCTTTAGTGGTTCTCTGGGGACTCAGATGGAAGAATACCTACAGAGGATATCACTGAATATTTCTAAAGATTCCACCTTTTACTTCTTTGACTATTGCATTGGGGTTACTTTTGCATAATAATCTGCTCTGCTCTGTATCAGGGCAAGATCTTGTTTACCTCTCAATGGGTGTTACTGGTCCTTATGTTATATTGTACTTAGGCTTCTCATCATCTGATCCAGAGATTTATTTTTCATTTTTATCCCTTACTTTCCACTGGTAATGTCACAGAACGAGAAGTGTCTAAGTCTCACCTTCCCATAGTATTGTCAAACAAGTGTTGCAAAATCAGTTATGCTTTCACACAATGTCTCTTTTTGCTCCACTAGCTCCATAGCACAGGTAAGAATTTCTCCATCTCTATCACTGCCCTTTCTCCCAGTAAATGACAATAAAGGGCTGCATAATAAAGAACTTTGCAGAAAAGACATGTCAATGGCCTCTTAAACAGCTAATTTGTAGTCAGCACCACTTCCCCTTTCGCAAGCCTCTTGCATTCTATACAGGGGCTTTGTATTTAATCAGGATCCCTGGTGTACTGTCAACCATATATCAGCTTTAATGTCTGCTTTGAGACATACACATATGCAGTTCATTTCTTTTCATCAGCATTTGCGGCCAGGCTTCAGCAATTACATTTTTTCCCAGGCACAATGCCATGGCAGTATTTAGTCCCAGTTGCAGCATCAAGAAGTGACATGCTTCATTAGGCCTCTAAGACCCTCCTAGCACAGAGAAGAGGATGCTTTCAATGGCAGCACCTAACCACAAGAGCATTAATTTCTCACTCTCCTCGGGGCAGCTGAAGGAGGATGGTATTTATGGGTTTGTTCCTCCTCTTCTTCTTGGTCTGCGGTATTTACAGATTAGGAATGACTGTATATTTATACAGATTCCTGCCTGCAGGACTTCCTCCACCACTTTAGATGATGCAAGGAAAAATGTCACATTGGAGCCAGGAACTGGGGTACAAGAAGCAGCACAGTTCTGCACCCTGTCCCCATCACTGCTTTCCAGCTATTGCTGGTGCCTGGGCACAGAGAGGGGCAACCAGGATGCAACAGTGAGCTACTCCCTCCTGGCGATACAAACGGAATAGAGGCCACTGGAAACAATTAGGATTACAACTGTCATAGTTTAATTGCCTCAGTAAACATCTATAAACAGCTCGAATAAGCAGACAACCAAAATGTTAAATAGAAGCTTTATATATATTTTAAATGTACACAAGACAACTGAGTAACATTTATATTTACGGTTAAGTATGTACGACTGTGGTAGAACTTGCATATGAATCACCAAATACTTAATACATGCAGACCATAGTGTTTCCTTGTAATCACAACTGCAGAAGAAGAGAGAATGAACAAATTCCCAGGGAAGCAAGGAGGAGCAGCAGGTACATGCTGACCATGGCAATCTCGCATAGTCTGCTTCCTTTGACCACCTGACCCTGCGAGCTCTGTCCATCTTTCCCAGGTGAGGTGCTACAGTGGAGAATTCATGTCTCTCCCTGGTAATGGAGTCGTCAGAACAATTTAAGTCCCTTCTCAACTGGCTCCTCCTGAGTCAGTGCAGCGGAAACTGCTGCAGGGAAGAAGCCCTTTTAATCTCCTGTCATTCACTGCTCCTTCTGTCACAGCTCTCTAAGCATCCCATTTCCTAAGCCTTTTGACCTGGTGAACCAGAGTAATGAAATTTCTGTGAAAGGCTGACTTAGCTCTGAGAACACTATTCACTGCACATTACCATATGAGGTAACAAAACTTATTACTAGACCTTTCAAGGAATCAGGGTATTGAACTACCAGTCACCAAGTCCGAGGGGTACGTTTTATTTAGCTGCAAAATCCTTCAGGCCCAACTGTCACAATTCCCTTTGAAGGGGGCCATGAGACCAGCTGACCCGAGGGACAGCTGGTGTGGAGCGTGAATGGCAGGTGAAGGATTACAGAAGCTGGTGTCACACTTTACAAACTGGATGGTTCTTATCTGGGAAACTTTTCCAAAAGAGAGAGGGATAGTCTTGGATGTTTGACAGACTGTCCGATGGGATGTAGTCCAAAATATGAAAAGCAAAGTAAAAAAGAAAGAACATTTTTTATTACTTCTTCTAGCTTCTGGAAGGTGAGGGGCGAAGAGGAAATGACACCTCTGAGAGGTGCACTAGACACCCTTTTACATTGTCTGTCCTGGTTTAGCTGGCACAGGTAAAAGAATTTATGTATTAAGCTCTGCTTCAACCTCTCTGATTTCACGAACATGAACATCCACTAGGGGGAAAAATGTAATATATATTTATGGCTTGGCAGCATGTCACAAGAGTGGGAAGTTGAGTCTACCTTTCCATCTGTTGCAGGTCACTTTGAATGACAGCAAGATTTGTATTGTGGTTTATATAACCAGCTGGCAAATAAGCCCCACACAGCCACTTGCTCACTTTCACCTGCAGGATGGGGAAAGAATTGGAAGAATAAAAGAGAGAAAACTCATGGATGAAGATAAAGGCAATAGGTAAGGCAAAAGCCGCCCAGGCAAGCAGATCAAAACAAGTAATTCATTCACCACTTCCCATCGGCAGGTCACCCTCACAGTGAAAAACTGTTTCCTGATATTCAGATCTAGCCTCCTGTTTCAGTTTGTGCCCATTGCCTCTGGTCCAACTGCTGAGTGCCTTTGAGATGAGCCTGTATTGGTCCTCTTTGTACCATCCCTTCAGCTATTTATACACACGAATGAGATTTTCCCCCTTCCCTGTTGAGCCTTCTCTTCTCTAGGCTGAACAGTCTCAGCTATGGCAGGCAGCATTCAGCCATCTCCAGGAAAGCAGGGCTCCTTCACATGCAAGAGTGACTTGGGAAAACAAATTTCATCACTCCGAATGTCCTCCTTCCTTGTTCCTCCCACAGCTTTATGTGCTAAGCATGACATCATATGACATGGAATACCCCTTTGGTCAGCTGGGGTTCCTTCCCACCTCCTTGTGCACACCCAGCCTACTTGTTGGTGGGGTGGTGTGAGGAGCAGAAAAGGCCCTGGCTTTGTGTAAGCACTGCTCAGCAATAGCTAAAATATCCCTGTGTTATCAACACCGTTTTCAGCACAAATCCAAAACACAGCCCTATATGGCTGCCATGAAGAAAGTTAATTCTATCCCAGCTCAAACCAGCACATCCCGGCAGACAAAACCATAGCACAACAGATTTTTGTCTAACTCCTTTCCAGCACCTCCAGACACATCAATATGGCAAATAATCAAGATAATAAGCAATAAATACCCCAGATACTTATCCTGAAGTTATATGAATGATTCTTGCTCACTGTTGTTTCTCATGTCCTGCTTTTCCGCACACTGTACTGGATGACATCCTAATTTCTTGCTGATAATAATAATAATAATCTGCTATTAAAGTACAGATTAAAATTTGTATTTAAATAAAATTTCTGATATAATAAAATCCAAAATATTAGCAAGTTCTGAAAGACAATTTAGAAATAGTAACAGAGTTTTTCTCTGTGAGGTTGGAGAAAATATTCTACAAAGACAGGAAGGACAGATGCAAAGCATCTAATAAGCGTTTCACTCATGGCACATGAGTGATGAGGTACCCTGAAAGGCTTGGGTATTTTGGAAGGTGATACTAGAGCAGGTGTCATTATGAAATTTGTTTCTCATCTTGGGCTTTCACAAAGTGTCTTATAAGTGTGTCTTCAAAGTGTTAATTAATCTAATGGGAATTTCAGGCTTTGTGATCTACTTCAAGAGGTATATTAAGGCATCTCTTGAGGTTTGAAGAAGATTGGATTATCATGGGAATTGAAATTTCCATGGCATAAGCAGTAGGTCATGATTTTATGCAGGGTGCAGTAAATCTTAAATACAACCATGCCCCACTGAAAAATGCCCTTGAATCTTGTCAACACAACTGGTGTTTAGTGTTTTCCTCATAAAACTGCCATGCAAGGACGTTGCTTGAAGGTAACCTGGAGTTTGCAGTGCTCTGATACAACAGAGCATATACATGCTCTGTCTCCGTGGTTAGGTGTGAGGTTGCTGATCCTGGTGGGAGAAGTCCAGAGTACCTCATGTCTGCAGCCTGGTCCCCTGAGCAAAGAGATTGTACAATAGCTGGTGTCATGATGTCCATACCTGACTGATGCTGCGTTTCCAGCTCCCTGTGGAAAGACTCCTAGACATTTTTGTCAGTACTGACAGAATCAGGTCTTGGAGTTTTCTTTGGAAAATGCTGGAATGTGCTAGTGCCATTTAGGATTTACGCCTACCTCAGGCTGCCAGAAGGCAGGTATGCCTCCGTCATCTAGGCAGACTAGAGGCATTGTGAGACTAAACAATTACCACAGTTACATGGAAGTGTTCTAAAAAGCCCAGCTTTGTGCAAAATACATTACTGGAATGAGACACCTGAAAAGGCTAGGGATACAGTGTTGCAACAAGCTTGGCTGAAGGCTTGTGCCCTATCAAGCATGAATGCTGTTCCCCTGCCCTTTAACCACTACCAGGGACACGTGCTCACCAAAGCATTGCTGGAAAAAAGTTTGAACCTATGATCCAAGTCTTCAGTCCTGGTTGCATCAACATCAACAATTAGAATGGACTTCAGTTGTACAAATGGGAGCTGCCTTGGGGTGTCTCGAGATGGTCTGTTACCAGTATCTGTGACTAAAATTATTCCCTTTAAGGTGAGAATTTACCATTAACACTCATCACAGGAATGACTCATGTGATAGTTAAAAATTGCAGTTTGAGAACTTGCATTTTTTTTTTACATCTCTAAATCCACACCACCCTGACTTAACTTTCTCTTCAACTTTTCACCTTTAATGGAAAAGTGCCTTGACAAGACCCTGCACAGACAACTTTTAGAAAGTAAAAGGATCTGGGAGTGCCAAATGCAAACAGATCTGCTGATGTGACACTCTGTAGCTCTGCCCTTCAAACACTGCCAGAGAAACACAAGAGAAACCATCAGTAGACAAGGACCATTTAGATACACCCGGGAGAAGGCCCACACTCACATCCCTGTCTTCAGTACTCAGCTCAGACCCATGTTTCTCCACTTTGGAACGTGAAGACTATATTCAATCCAAAACAACGTCTAACTCCCTGTACCTTTCTGTAAGAAAAGTCTAATGGGTTTTCAGTGTATCCTTCGTGCTGATGGACCATTCATCCCTAAAGCAAGTTAGAGGTGGTGCTGGGCTCTGCCATGCACCCAGCTCATAATCACTGCTGCGCACAGGGAGAAGATGAAATTTGTTTGTCATTGGGACTGTAGTTTAAACTGACTGACAAGACTGATAAATGCTTAATCAAAAAGACTACTTTACAAAGGAGTTGTCAAGCGTGAAAATTAACATGATTCTTTTGTTTCATGTTGGTATAAAGCCAAACTCTTCCCTGACATCTGTGGAGATGTAGCTCTTATGGTAATGGTGCCTATGAAAGCACAGAACCAGTATTTTTCTGGTCATTGTATTTTATCTATACTACACTGATTTTAATAATAAAATTCATTGCAGTGAGAAGAATAATATTTTTTTGGTTTATTCATGTGCCTTTGCTTCTTTTTGGAACCTTTTTTTAGACCCACCTTAGTGTCCTCCATATGCTGCCAACAGCTATGTTCAGATGAGAAGCTGACCCTGTGCTCATGGAAGAATCATAGAATCAACTAGGTTGGAAAAGACTCTTAAGATCATCAAGTCCAACCATTACTCCAGGACTGCCAAATCCACCACTAAACCATATCACTGAGGGCATCATCCACATGGTTTCTGAACACTTCCAGGGATGGTGATTCCACCACTTCCCTGGGCAGCCTGTTCCAATACCTGACCACCCTCTCGGTGAAGAAATTTTTCCTAATATCCAATCTAAACCTCCCCTCGTGCAGCTTGAGGCTGTTATTTCTTGTCCTATCACTTGTTACTTGGGAGAAGAGATTAGCCACCTGAAAGTCAGCATAACAATTATGTACATTCAAATAATGTAATGAAAACTATTTAAATACTTAGCAGGACTGAAATCAGTGTGACTCCATCTTTTTGAAGAATAACATTCCGCCAAGGCAAGGTAAGGCATGGCTTTAGCTTAGAGCAGTGCCCACACTGGAGGTAATGGTAGGGGCTGCTATGCTTTAGAAGTGTCTTGAAGTTTTAGCTCTGGAAAAGAGATTAGTGTAACCCTGTTTTTTTCACTGAAAAGAATTCTGTGTGGACAGTCAATTTTACAGACTAACTTCAGCCTTCCTCTTGGATTTCTCCACCATTTTTTTCAGTTGTCTCCCTGCCCATCTCCCAGGCACAGGAACATGGACTGCTTTTCTCAAAAAAACATCTTGCATTGCTTGAGAAGACTCTAATCATCCTTCCCTACAGTTTTCCTTGAAGCCTTATTTTCACATGGCATCTAGAAGAGATCTGTTCAGTGCTTTCCAGTGCCGATAGGGGAACTGTTTTACATGTGCAGGGACTGTTTTATGGGGGCTTCCTGTTACCTCTGTGCTTGTATACCCAGTGTGCTCACAGCCAGTTCTCTGATCAACCCTCCTGATCACCGATCAGTAGATTACCAATTTTGATGCTCAAGATCCATACCTGCTTGTATGTATACGCTATACATAGAGCAGCAAGGTCCTGCTACAGAAAGCAAAGAGAAAGTGACACATTTATTCATTAAGGTACATTGTAGGATTTTACAACGTTAGTGAGTGTTGGTTCAGTTCCCGCTGTTTGCAGTAAAAGAAGGCTTGCTGTGTGAGCAGCAGAGTGGCACAGGTTTGTGCAGGTGGTTTTATAGAGTTGCCTTTGTGCTCTCTTACGTGAAGCTGAAAAAAGACTTCGATGCATTGGTAGGGTTTAGGAAACTTTTTAAGATTGATCTGCCACTGCAGCCTTGGGCTCAGAGAGGCTTGTTAATGGGTTATATTAAATGAGATTAGATTGAACCACTAGGAAGCATTTCCTTTGCTTAGGGAACACTTCATTTCCAGTATCGGAAGTGTATCAGCTCAAATTTCTCAGCCGCTGACACACCACAATTCAGTGGTAGCAGTGTTTTACTTGATCCTTCCTGCATAAGCTCATTCTTGTTCCTGGAAAAACTCTATGTATCAGGCAGACTATGTATCAGGAGAACATAATTGCAGAAAGTTATCCTGGGCTGGCGAGACATCAGGGAGAGCACATTTTTCTGTCAGCAATCATTTTGTTTTCCCCAAATACCATATGCTAGAATTCCTTTTTCAGTGCAAGAGAATATATTTGTAGATGCCTTGCCTTAATTTGAATTTTAGAGTACTTTCTAAGATCTGTTTGTGTTTCTGTGATTGTATAGTGACTTGTTATCAGCTTTGTTCCCTTCTTACATGAAAGTTGCAGTCCCAAGTTTCCTGGAGTCTCTCCTGGAGTTTTAACAAATTCAGGAACAGTTACTACTCATAAATTCAGACTGATAAAGAAAATAATAATCTACCTAAATCAGAGGCCAATATTATCTGCCTCTGAAGGACTAGCAGACAGTTGAGGTTGCACAGTACTTTCCTGGGTGGGGAAAGCATAAGAATCAGTTCTAAATTGTATTAATTAAATGGAATTGATGAAGTAGCCTGAAGGACCCTAGAGTAACTCCTGGTAAAAATATCCTTATCCACATTTTACCAGCTCTGAATAAGAGCACAGCTAATCGTCCTAATATAACAAGGAAAAGAAGCTTCATTAGCTCCATTGCCTGGTAAGGGTCTTCTTTAAGCCTGTGGCAGAAAACTTGATAAAACCCAATAATTTGTGGAGCTACTAGTTAGAGATTTGAAGAATTTCTATCTTAATAAATGCCTGAGTCTGTGGTAGGAAACACTGAACAAATGTATTTTCCAAGCAGGGTGTCTGCAAGATCTCCCATGCAAATGGAAATACATGTGAACTGGTAATTAATGTTTACATCAGACACCATGCAACAGAAACAAAGATGAGCATAGAAAAGTGAGCAAAGACAGAATTTCTGCTCTGGAGTATTTCTGCTATCTGAAAGTAATGTAAGGCAGCACAAGGCCATTCTTCATATGACAAAGCTCTTCAAGAATTGCTAATGCATGCTACTACACAAAGGTACAAAACTTTCCTAAGGTTAATCAATAACCTATTTAGTAACATATTAGAAGATAGGATCTAGGACTACTATTAAATGTCTCATTTACATTTTAAAGCTATTTAGATAACTTTTCGTGCTCCAGGATCTTTTTGAAAATATCAGCAGGAGTCCATATTTCTTTAAAAATCCCAGTCTGAAAAGCTATGCAAAGGTACTTAATTATTTCTTTACTCTTTTATGTGCACAACTCATGAGATCACTGATGTGCCAGCACAATTTGTACTAGCCTTGCTGCCTAAGCAGAAACAAACCAGACTGCGGACACGTAGAATTTGCAGCCTCTGGGCACTTCACCATGTGCAGTGCTATGAGGTGTCTTGCAACACTTTGCACTACAGGTTGTCCAAGGAGTAGCAAGGACTTTGTGTAATGTGCTAAGTTAAAAACAAGCAAACAACCTTAATGGGATATTATTGGGCTCCATACGTTTTCATGTCAAATTCACAGTGGAAGGTCTGAGTTTTGATACCAATGCTGTCTGAAAATACCTAATCAGATGCTTATTTCATGGTGTTTATTGTTATAATACAGAGATCACTTGCATGAAAATGTAGTATAAGAAGGAGTTTTGTGTAATAATATATAACACTGTAACTGTAACCAACAGGATGGAAAAAGAAATCAAACTTTAAATGGTGGATAGCGCAAATGTGTAAAGGTAACATCTCCAATAAACAGTCCTTTGTCAGTTACCTATACTGTTTAAGCTTTAAATAGTATTATTAATAGTAAGTCAAACATGGAACAAAGTGTGAGCAGCAATATAAATCTGCACCAAACAGTACCAAGCAGAAGAAATTCAAGTATGAACGACTCAGACGAACACTATCTGTTATATGACATTTTGCCTCCTGCAGCACTCTTACATGCCTCATGTCTGTGTCCAGTTTTCAAAGTTGTTTGTAATGAGGATGGAAAAGATGTTAAAGGCCTGGTGGAATGTGTTGATGACTTCAAGTGCAATAATGCTCAATAAAAGCGCTGTGTGCTTCAAGCTGCAAGCTGCAATTGACTCTTGGAAGGACAAAACTGTTGTGTAACAGATGTTCAGAGTGGTATGGATGTTAAAGGCAAGGCCACTCACAGTTTCTTTCCGATGAGCCAGACACAAGGCCCACTGATGACAATGTAGTCCAGGAGAGCTTCCGTAACATGGCTCTGTATTTTTCCTCTAATTAATCACCCTAATGCAGCTGAGTTCCACAGCCAACAGTTGTTAGGTTCATTCAATTCTTCTAACAAAATTGCTCTGAGCCTTTTGTTTTTACAAGCAACACCAACTCCAGCTTTCCATTTCTCTCTCTGGCTGTGGCCTCCTCTGTCCCCTGCTCCATCCACAGCCCCCTCGCACTGCACCTATATCTCCATTGCTGCTGCATGTCAGTGGTGACAGAAATGGGAGTACTAAAAATTTAAAAAAACTCTGCCAATTCCTTAGGGTCTGTACATCTGCTATCGGTTCAGTGTTGCCCACGGGAGCAAACTGCATCTGGGATGAGGATTCTCAGCAGGAAATGAGAATTTCTGGGGTTTTTTAGACAACTGCCTCTGCCATCGTCTGTTTGGTTGCTGGGAGATAAGCCTCTCTGATGTGTGAAAATTGACACAAAATCAAGTGAACAAAAATGCTTATGAAACTTGTGATTTTTTCCTAACTAAACAGCAACAAAAGCATTATTTTATTTATCATGCTTTATTAGCTGCAAGTTTTGTGTAATTCAATATTTACTTTTTGATAGAGTATTCAGTTTAAGTCCATATTTCTGTAGCGGCCATTTGTGAGCATTTTTAAAAGCATGGTGTATAATATCAGAAAATATATCCAAAGGCAAAGAAAAAACCCTAAATGAGAACACATGCTTTCACTTTTTTGACTTTTTCTCCTAAATTTCCTTCTAAATGCTTTTTCAAGGGAGCTGAGATTTTAACATTTTTGCAAATTTTCATTTGATAATGAAATGACTTTTCAGTGGTTTTCATACCAGGTTGTACATCCTCTGGAAAAGAGAAAGCAGAGCATATTTCAGGTGAAATAAACTGCACTGCCTCTGTAGACAGTGATTCAAGACATTTGCATTCTATACAGATGGTTGAATGCATACATACATTACTTTAAAAAGCAATATGTAATATTTATAGGAGATACTAAATTTACACACACTTTATGAAATATGTACAGTCTTGTAGTTTATAACTAAGCTTTTACACACATGCACTTGGAGACTAATATGAACTGGGTTGTGTCTTCAGCTGTCTTCAGAGCGCATTGTTGGTATTGCCAGTGTATGAAACGTAACTGTGTCTCTCTGTCATTGTTTTTATAAAAAGCAAATACTGTGTCATCTCTTTCAGATATTTTTTAAGTGCGTGTCATGGTAATGGATCTCCATGCTTCCTGAATTGATTCCTGGCTTGTTCTAGGCTGCCAGCAACTGGGCCTGAATGCACGTTCAGAACAATTAGAAGCACACAATGTTTTTTCCCCCAGGAGCAACCAACTGAAGTGTAGATGCTCTTCTGGAGTTCACTGTGCACCTATCTTTCATAGGGCTCAGCTTCTTGAAAGCGAGGGTGGCTCTGCTTGGAGATACCTAACTGCTGAGTGAGGGAAGTGTTTCACATTGTAAAATTAGAGAATTTTTCAACCTAGACTGTGTCCCACAGATCATACAGCACAGTTTACTTCTTCATTGAAACACCATACAACACTTACAGGGAGAAACACATGAACTTTCCCTGACAATGGCAAGAAGAAATTTTTATTTCGGAGTTTTTCTCCTATTCAGTCTGCTATAAGAGTAACCATGTGCGACAGCAGAGACAGGCCACTGATGTGTTAGACTTGTTGTCTAACACAGCTCTAGCAAGATGTCTAATTTCATCCCAAAGCTTGACCGTGGCCATTAGGTGGGTATTCACAGCAGGATCCCCCTATCATGCCAGCGGGGAGTTAGACAGCTACAGACGGCCAGTCAAATGAGCAAAAGCCTGAACCACCACCTGAAGAGGTCTCCTGTGTGCCTCATTAAGGTGATTTAAGAGGAATAAAAGCCCCTTTCTCCTTGTTAAATCATCTTAACAGCCTGCCTAATGCGGCATTAGACCGTGGTGACAGGGCTGCAGGCAGCAGTTAGTAAGAACAGAAAAAATGGGGCATCATGTGTGCCCTTCTGCTGGCCAGCACGGAGGCAGGGCAGCCAGTGAAGGGCCTTGGGCTCAGGAGAGGTGTGGTGGGACTTGGCTGGCATTAGCCATTTATTAGTTAGGCATCTAGCCTATGCTGGTTATCTAGAGTTGGGCTGGGTGGTGAGAGATGGGGTGCTGTGTCTCATGCAAAGGGAGCTGTCCAAACCAGGAGGTATGATGTGCACTGGTGTGCCTGTCCGTCTTGATGGACAGTGGAGAGAATATGGCAGCTTTGCTGAGGCTGGATGCCTGATTTTTCAGGGCAACAGGTACATCACCCCTGGGGACTATGCAGAGCTTTGTTGCTGACCTGCAGGGCCAGTAGGCCATTCATTTTTACCTGCTTTGGCTTGGGTTTAGGTCAATCATAAAACACAGATCTAAATATAACTTTTTTTTTTTTTTTTTTGTCTCGAGAGTTCACTGATTTCTTTGATCAAGAAGACTTGTTCAATGGGCAGGTGTTATAATCATCTTTCTCCACCTCACAGTATGGAGACTGGTGTCAAATTCACCACCCACTACAAAGCAGCTCTGAGGAGACGGTGGTGTGAACAGCAATAACAAACTGCCTGACTCTGGAGCTGGAAGTACTGACACAAAGCCCATCCGCTTCAAAGCAACATACTGAATGGACCTATGGGACTGACTTGCCATGAAAACACAGAGCAGCACTTACAAAGAGATGTTTAGCATAAGGTAGGCATTTTACCATTAAGTGTAATTAATTTTCACTAAGACAGATTAAATCCTTTATTTCAAAAGAATCTTATGATCAGTTCTCTTTAATTCATATCCACTTATGGTAAAGCAGTCAAGCTAATCACAGAAATCATTTAAAGTAGCTATTTCCATAAACAAGTAATTAGGCACTTTTAAAATGAGTTTTGGATGTGATTTTGATATAAAATCAGATATAGTCTTCATGATAATCTTAGCATTAAGCAGAGTGCTATTTAGTCTCTATTCTTCAAAGATTTTACAAGTGCAGTGATCAATTATTATGAAGTGTAATGTAGACACATAAATACTCATCCAGCTGGCCAGCAGTGATGAACTTTGCAAGATGGGGCTCTTTCCAAAGTTAACTCTTTCATCCCTTTTGTGGCATGACCTACACAGATGACCTACTGTGAGGACTCAGCACATCTGACTCCAAATTCAGCACCAATGCCAAGGTTCTGAATCTTTTAAGATGGCCCATTCAATCAAACTTCAGGCTTCCTGAAAAAGATCTGTAACCTGGACCCAAGTTAATAGCACTTGGGCTGCCTGAAGTATGATTTGGAGATGCGAAGTTCATCTCCTTCCAGGGGTCCCACAGGACGCTGTGCTCATCTACCCCATATCCCAGATCTCCTCTCACCCAGTTTCTTACAGCCCCAGCTGCAGGCAGGGTGACAGGCATAAAACCATGCCAGGTTTTATAGGAACAGAGAGGGGTCAGGGACAAGGTGGTCTTCCCAGAAGAGGTGTGCAGGCATGCAGCTGACGCAGGGCTGCTGGCTTTGGGGAAGCAGTGTGGCTGTGGTCTGCGCATGAGCTGTGTAGCCCACATGCAAGAAACACTGTGTGCAAGGGAGGGCTGCAGCAAGAGCAGCTCATCCAGCTCACCATTCACGGTGGAGACCTACCTGCAAAGCTGGCTGAACTCTCTTGTGAAGGGCGTCTGTAGCTACTCAAGCTAAAATACATTTTATAGCCCTAAACCAACTTTCTTGTTCCTAGATAAAGATCAAATTACAGAGGACTCAAATCAGCTATTTCTTTACATGCACATTTTTCAGGCTTAAAAGACAGTACTGAGATAAAGATGGTGTCATAAAAATAAGAAAAAAAAATGGAGTAAGGATAGCACAAATATTTCAGTAAAGGGACAGAAAAATATCAGTTTTGAATAATGCCATCAAAATACTTCCTTGTCTCCTTGAATTGCTGCCTTCTTTCTCCTGGAAAGGGCAATATAAGAAATCTCTAGTGATTTGTTGTGAATGACACAGGCCCATCACCTGCTGTGTTTTCCTATGATCAAGATGATAAGCTACCCCGTTATCATTTTGGTGTCCAGCACAAATAATAAGCCTTGCATTTAACATTCAGGGGATTGCTTACTGCTCAGATAAGCAGCACTGAACTTCTTGCCTTTAAAGATGGCTGAAAGACAGTTTTTTCCCAACTGAATACACACAGATGTTTTTCTGCTGTTAAAAAAAAATGTTTTCTGTCAGAAAAGTGAGCAAGAAGGTATATTATTTCTGCCAAACCGCGTTTAGAACTGTAATCTTTCTGGTTTTTAACTATAACATTCATTTCATATAGATCGAGCTAATAGGGAGAATCAGGGTTACACATATCAATAGCAGATTTCTTGTTTTCTTAGTAGGTAAATAGAGGTTCTTCAAATTGTTGTTTGTTTGTTTAAAACAAAGAAAAATTCATTACCTCATATATTATTTTTTCAATAAAATACATGCTTGTGTTCAACAAATATTTCAATAAGTAAAATTCTTGTTCAACAATACAATCCTTTCTTTCCACCATATGGCATTTTTTCTTGCTTATGACTATTGTCACATGCAGGAGAATCACACACCTTTGATTTTTCATATTTAAACATTTCCTAAAAAGCAATATTTGGAAACACAACACAAATTCCCCTTATAGGCAGAGCTGAGGAACTCTGAATTCTTCACCTTTCAGTATCAGAAAGTTTCTATACTTTTTGATTCTTTGCAGCTGTTTTCCAAACTTATGAGAAATTGTTCTGGAGCCTAACAGCACTGAATAATCCCGAACTAAAGCGAGAACAGTTGAAGGCTGTGATTTATTCAGCATCTTCATCTCCCACCATGTTCAATGGGAACAAAGAGAATTCAGGAATCTCAGCAACTTCAAATTCCTGATGAAGAGTAATGCTTTGTCCTATTTAATTTCTCCTGAAAATGCATGTACATAACTCAATATGTCCTTATTTAATATTAGTTTTGTATTTCACACTGATTCATCTCATGGTAGCTACATATTTTTCATAAGCCTCAGACCTGTAGTACATCATCTGAGCTGGGATGAAAGCATAGCTGCACTGCAGTAAATAGCAATACTCCCCCAGTGTGTAACACAGAGCATCCTGACCCAGAGACCATTTTTCCCATACCCTACAGCTCATTGAACATAACACAGCTGCCACATGTCAGACAGGACTGAACAGACCAAACCCGAAGGGCTATCATCTGTTTCATGTGCTTCCAGTTTTAGGGGTGTCTGTGTGGAACACAACCAGAAAATTCCTCAGCCTCCTAGGAGCCAGGCATCTCAGGGGTGATATTTTTCAGGGCCCCAAAATGCAGCGTTTCCCAAACAACATGGTCTGAGGTGCCACTGCAACACTCCCGGTGGTAGTGGGGAGAGCCGAGCCAAGAACCGGTGTGCAGAGCCACCCGAGGGTCACAGCCAGTGGATTTCCCCATTGAGGTCTGCAAAACTTCCCAGGACTGGGCAGCATCCAAGCACGCAGCTCTGGAGATGCCTGCCAGGGCAGGGGTTTTATCTTGGGCACTTGAAAATTTATCAAACACACTAAACGCTGCAGACAACACTCCAGGCTGAAAGAATCAGTACATTGTGGTTTTGAAACTAAAAGGTAATGAGACAAGGAGCAAAACCCAAACAAACAAACAGAAAACCAATTACAGCTATAAATATTTAAGTTTCATGATGGGATATTTCAGAAAACTTTCTTGAAACTGCCTTCCCTGACCTCAACTGCTGCATTGACTTTTTTAATTATTTTAATATGACGATGAAGTAAAAACAATTCCAACCTTAGATTTGCTCTGTCTATGGTATTACGAAATGAGTGAAAGTTTGTGAAATACATTCCAAAACACTTTTTGCAATGAACTTCTTTTCAATGGATATGTTTGGTTTTTGTTTTTTTTTTCACAGAACCAACTAGTTGTCTTAAAGATATTAAATGAAGGGGCAGGGATCTGAATAAGATGAAGAATGTTCATGAAAATTCACGTCTCATCTGAAAAGGCTTGGTCTAAGTTGCTAAAAATTAAAAGAAGTTGTAGATATCTAAGATTCTGGTGAAAGGACTACATTTTGCATGGAACTCCCCCAAGATATTTTCCTATCGGCTCTGAAAACAAAGAGAAAAATTATACTAAGCAAATTAAGCTATAGTGAGCCAAAACCATCTTTCCTGTCCTTGGAAGAGTTGCTAGCTCTGTTAGGAAGAAAATGGTAAAATCAATAGCACTTATTTAATTCCACGGTGATCCATCTTCATTCCTCTCCTATGTTCAAAACAGCATCTTAGGGAGGCAGGGTCTGTATCAGCTTAGCCTGAGGGAGCCAGAGATCCCACTTTTCCCCATATTTATGGTTTTCTTACATCATAGCTATGCTTTCCCCTTTCCCTCAGAAACAAAACTTTAAGAACTACTGGAGCCTTCTGTAAGCAACAGTAATCTGTTGTTCATTACTGAACAGAAGGACACAGATGGCGTGGCTCCTGCTGAGGTATGTAATTCTTTCTTGCCTTCAATTAAATTTTTACAATGCTGAAGAAAATATTTAGCAAAAATATTTTAGGCCGGCTATATGTTTTTTATTTTGAAATGTCATAAACAGCTCGAAACACAACCAAATTCTCTGAAATGGTCACAGACTGGGCTTCTGGTATGGTACGTGACTTCATGTTAAAGGTCAAGCAAAGCAGCATCCTGCTGAAGATTTTAGTAAATGAGGACCTCAAACAGGCCAGTAAATTGAAATTAATGCCATGTATAGTGTAGCTGACTGCTACACAGTCAGCTAAGCAAAGAAATTGACCCATCATATTAGTTATCAGGCTGATTGGGGCGTGGGGGCACTCATGACTGCAGGAGGGTGTGACACAGGTGGGGGTGCCCAGGGACAGAGGGGTCACAGGGCAGGACTGCTCTTAGCAGCACATCAGCAGGGTGGTGTGGCCACATCCTGAACTCACGTACCTGCATGTTGAGCCTCACCTGGAGGAAGCTGCTCTCAAAGGCAAAATCAGCGAAAGTGTTCAGAGCTCTGCTTTTGACATCGCAGCCCTTTTGCAATCCCTGGAGACAGCAGCTCCCACCAGCATCCCTGAGCAGCCACAGGTGCAGCGCTGAGTGTTTTTACACTGCACACAGGACTTTTTCTACATTCACAGAGCAAGTCCAACACAAAGTTTTACCTGTTTTCATTTTTCTTTTGCCATGTAAAGGAAAAGGATCACCATCAAAGAGGATGAAGGTCATTAAAAACTTAATATTATGCTACAGTGATTGGTTTATGGCCTCATTTTGCAGCAGCTTTATCACATGTGCGGCTTCACTGCCTGTCCCGTAGTCCATGCACTTTGAGAGTTTGTTATCTCTAGGACATGGTGCTTCTGTTTCCAGAATAGCTGTTACCTGGCACAGAAACTGCTTTGGAGTGAAAAATACAGAAGACCTGTTTCTCCAATTTGTTAGCCAGTTCTGGCACTACGTCTCCACAGATTTCTGTGAAGGGAAGAAACTGTGGGAAAATAGAAGGAAAAAACCTGTGGGTTGGAGATCAGACCTTGCATTGCTGATAGCTTTTACTGAAAAACCAGAGTGTTTTACAAAGCACTACTGCATGAAAAATAGCTGTGCTTAATTTTCTTAATTGCCTGCCCTTAGCCAAACCCAACTAAAATTTTGTGGTACCCCTTAGGTGATGAGACATTCACTACATCACACCTTGAAGACAGGAAGAGCAAAATAGTAACGCTTAGAAAATGCCCTGCTGTCCCCTGCACAGCATGGCAAAAGCTCACACATTTGAAAACTGTAAACATATTCCAACTCACATTTATTCACGTTACTGCTTTCACATTGATGTTGTGCAAGATACTGCTCATTTCAGATGAGGCCACTGACATGCCCCAGTAAACTCTAGATATATTTTATACTATGAATTAATACTGTATTCAGAACATTTATAAATACTTGAAAAGTCTGTAAATGACCTACATTGAACTCCTTTGTAAAAGTATTTACCTTATTTAAATGGATTTATTTTGGTGTCAAAATATATTATACTGTGAACTTCTGGATGCAATTGTTCTGACAAATTCGTACACCTGGTATGGTCTTTGTCACTGCTTCTGTAAGTCTGCCTGAGTTTGGGATTGAGCAGAAAGTGATGAAGAACCTGCAGAGCCAAATTAGATTTGATCTTAAGATGCTCACTTTGCTCTCATTAGAAGCAGCATATCCTGAAGCAACGCAGCACTTCCCAGGGAACTCTTGTGGGCTGGTGTTCAGTGGTCTACTGCTTTGGTGATGGCACAGTCCAAGGTGAAATGTTGGATGTTTCAACCTTAGCCCAGGATGAAATGTTGGATGCTTCAAGCTCCTCTTCAAGTCTGCGCACATTAGACTTCCTTGTATGCATGTGTGCATGTGTGTGTGCATGCGTGAATGTGTCTGCTACTCACCATCCCCACAGGGCAAAACCAAGCAGCCAATGCTAAGTACATGATGCGGCCGTCCCTGACTGCGCCCTTTAGACATAGCCTTCGTGGCAGACGTGGTTGCCATTGATAAGGCTGAAGGTAGCCAGGGAATGGTTGGTGCTCTTGAGAGAGGTCATTCGTGTGGTGCTCCTGGCCATGCTCTGGGACCGGATGAGGAGGCGAGCTCTGCAGCAGAGCAGCTGGTTGTTGAACTGTTTCCGAAAGCTCTTGCTGAGCAAATAGAGAGCAAACGGGTTGACACAAGAGTTAGTGAATGCCAGGATCCGAGCGCAGATGCTGGCAATGAAATGCAGGACTGAGGTGTCTACCTCTGAGTAGTGGTAGGACCGGTATAAATAGATGATGTGAGTGGGGAGCCAGCAGAAAGCAAAGAGGCAAACAAAGACCAGTACTGTCCTGGCCAGACGCTTACGGGATTCAATCTGGAAGAAGAAAGAGAAATGCAGATTAGCAGCTATTCCTAGCTCAGATCAGTAGCTAACTATTTTTGCCAGTGCTGCAGCTTTATGGTTAGAGCATGGCAGACAGCACTGCCAGAGAAGGGCAACCTGGTCTGCAGGTGAACACAGTCAAGAACCCTCCTTGTCTCACCTCAACCCCTTGCCCTAAAAAAAAATAATTCTGAAAATTTATGACATAAGAAGTAGCATTTCCTTTCCTGCTTAGAGGTAAAATTCTAGTGGTTTGTCACTTTGCAAAAACCCAGCTCCAGCAACAAAAGTGTGGACATCATCTGCCATCTCTCACTCCTACCACTTTGATACCAGCATCAGAAATAGATGCCCAGGGCGTGGAGCAGGATCACAGGAAAGCACCTGAAGAGCGGCACAAAGGATTTCCAGCCACTCCAGCCAATAAGTTGACTTCATTGGCGGCCCAACTTAAATGCCTTATGCAAATGCATGGGGAATAAACAAGAGGAGTTAGAGACATGCACATGCCTGCAGAGCTATTATCTCACTGGCATCACAAAGACATGGTCTTCACTGGCAAGTGCTCCAGCCACGCTGTCCAAGTCACAGAAGGCAAAGTCAGGGACTGGGAGAAGGAAAAACCTCCCACTATAGGAGAAGATAAGGTTCAAGACTACGTAAGGAACCTGAAGGTGAACAACTCCATGGGACCTTATGAGATGCATCTGCAGGCCCTGAGGGAACTGGTGAATGAAGTGGCTAAGCCACAAGCCATCATATATGAAGTCTGCATTGAAATGCCCGCTGACTAGAAAAGGGGAAACATAACCCCCATTTTTAAAAAGGGAAAAAGGAAGACACAGAGAACTACAGGCCAGTCAGTCTCACCTTGGTGCCTGGCAAGATCATGGAGCAGATCTTACTGGAAACTGTGTTAAGGCACATGGACAATAAGGAGGTGATTGGTGACAGCCAGTATGTCTCAACTAAAGGCAAACCATGCCTGAGAAATTTGCTGGCCTTCTATGACAGGGTTATGGCTTTGGTGGATAACAGCAGAGCAAGTCATGTCATCTACCTGGACTTGTGTAAGGCGTTTGACACTGTCCCACACGACATCCTTGTCTCTAAACTGGTGAGACCCGGTTTTGACCACTTGGGGGACAAGGAATTGGCTGGATGGCTGTACTCAATGGGCTGGAGGGCTGCACTCAAGGAGTTCTCGTCAATGGCTCAATGTCCAATTGGAGACCAGTGAGGAGTGACGCTCCTCAAGGGTCGATATTGAGACTGGCACTATTCAATATCTTTCTCAGCCACATGGACAGTGGGATTGAGCGCACCGTCAGCAAGTTTGCTAATGACATCAAGCTGTGTGATGCAGTTAACATGCTGGAGGGAAGGGATGCCATCCAGAGGGACCTTGACACGCTTGAGAGGTGAGTGAGTGCAAACCTCATGAAGTTCAAGAAGGCCAAGTGCAAGGTCCTGCACATGGGTTGGTGAATCCCAAGCACAAATACAGGCTGGGTGGGGAATGGATTAAGAGCAGCCCTGAGGACAAAGACTTGGGGATGTTGATTGATGAGAAGCTCAAGACGACACAGCAATGTTTGTTTGCAGCCCAGAAAGTCAACCGTATCCTGTGATGTATCAAAAGGAGTGTGACCAGCAGGTTAAGGGAGGTGATTCTCCCCCTCTCCTCTGCTCTTGTGAGACCTCACCTGGAGTAGTGTGTCCAACATAAGAAGCATGTGGACCTGTTGGTGCAAGTCCAGAAAAGGCCATGAAGATGATCAGAAGGCTGGAACACCTCTCCTATTAAGACACACTGAGACAGTTGGGTATGTTCAGCCTGCAGAAGAAAAGACTCCAGGGATACCTTAGAGCAGCCTTCCAGTACCTAAAGGAACCTACAAGAAATCTGGAGAAGAACTTTTTATAAGAACACGTAGGGATAGGACAAGGGGGAATGGCTTTAAAATGCAAGAGAGTAGATTTAGATTAGATGTTAGGAAGAAGTTCTTCACTATGAGGGTGGTGACACACCAAAACAGGTTGCTTGGAGAAGTTGTGGCTGCCCCATCCCCAGCAGTGTTCAAGGCCAGGTTGAATGGGGCTTTGAGCACCCTGGTCTAGCGGAAGGTGCCCCTGCCCATGGCAGAGAGGTTGGAACTAGATGATCTTTCAGGAGCCTTCCAACTCAAAACATTCTATGATTCCGTGATCTGCATTAGTCACCCACATATAATATTGACGTAGGTAATTTTTATATATTAACTTATTATTATTGCTATTATTGTTATTAATTATGGTTGAGGGGTCTGGGATCTTTCACAGAGCCCAGAGGCAGGACTCTCTGCCCTGGGGCCATGTGGTGTATGTACACAAAAGTGCTGCCAACAGCTCATGGCCCTGAGACACCAAATACAGCACTCAGAGGCTGAAGGAGCCAGAGAAACGGAGAGAGGAAATTCTGTACTTGGAGAAACACAGAGGCAGTGGCAATGTGCACCCTTCAGCTGAAAGAGCTAGGGCCATGAGACAGATGTAGGTGGTGAATAGATGGATGACTACCTCTTTTAGCATAATTTGGGCTTTTCCAGGGAAAGGTGCTTTTACAATGTCAGCTAGCATACAGCATAACCTTCCTGCAGACAAGCCACACTTTTATTTTACTTCAGTGTACAGGCTTGGAGTCAACCCAAAGGTATTGCTCAACTGAGAGGAGCTGAGGTAACCTGTACCTTGTCTTTTGTTCACCAATGCTGCAAGCTAAGACAATAATGCCACTGAAAAACACATCTTTCTTCCTAATGAACACAAGAGCCATGACAGAGGTTGCCCAAATGGAGAGGATGGACAGAGTTGCCCGGAAAGACCTGATAAAATACACTGCTCCTTGGGAGAGGTTGTGCAGCCACACATTTGCAGGCATGTGATGTGTAACACCACTGACTTTTTAGGGTTTCATAACATTCTCCCCTCTGGTAATCTCTGCACCTCTTCCCAGGCACTCCAAGGGAATTGGTTGCATCCCCCCTTCTGTGTTTGATTAGGACCTGAATGGCCTGAAACTGCCCCTACACCCAGCCTTGCTGCTCTTGCTTCCGCCCTGGTGCAGCTGTGGCGCCTGGCCAGGCTCCTGGGACAATTCCCCATCCTCATTCCCCTTTCGAGCTGCATGCGTAAAATAGAAACTAAGTATTTTACACAGGCTGATCTTTCCTCAGGACAGGTGCAAGCAGGGAATAGGCAGGAGAGACCTGACAAGCCCATTTTGACTTTATTTTGTGCCCCTTTAACAGCATTGACTGAAAATCAGACACTGAGCTTAGGAAGGATTGACATGTACCAGATGATAATCTCTAGAGAACAGGCTGAAAATTAAATCCTTTGAGAAAGGGTTCTCCTTGGCTAAACCATATATTCTTTTTAAATGTATCCTTAATTTGATATAGGGCCATTGAGGCCACATCTGCACTGTAAAGAAAGGAAGCAACGCAATAATCAATACCAGTTATCTCAGATGGAGACCTATAGCTCCTGAATGCACTGGAGGATAGGAATGATGGACCGACAGTACTAGTCTGCAGCCTGGCCTTTTGCTTTCTTTAGAGCTCTCTCCTCAAAACCAAAGGGGGAAAGGGCTGCTTTTACTACTCACTTTATTGTCACTAATCAAAACAGTCATCAAATCAGCAGAAAAATGGCCTGCAGGGGAGAAAGAGTTACGCACATTCAGAAGGGGAAAAGGATAAGGATTTCTGGGATCAGACATCATTTAATGGGAAGAAAACACAACTTTACAGCCCTACTGTTTCACCTTAGCACCTGAAGACTGCATGAGATGATAGCGATAGGTCATCCTAAGGTGGAGATGTCAGCTGGGTGCAACTATATGAATAATTATTCAGCTGAAGAATGGCTTGTGTCAGTTTAGCTTAGGCTGAAGCACACCTTTGTTGAAAGGAAGAGATAAGGTAAATAAGGTAAATAAGTTTTTTAGAAACAAGTTACCCTGCTGTTGCTTTCTTACTGGGACAGCCTAAGGCTCAGATGCATTCACATTTAAGCACTGACCTGAAACACCCAGTTGCTTATACAGGATTTGGATTTCCCCCTGGAGATTATTCTTTTTCTCTCCAGTTGCATACAACAGGAGCAGTCAAGAGGAAGCAGTCTCCAGCTGAAAGGCTGGAGTTAAGTTGGCCAAATCCTGGCTAATTCCCTTCACTTGGTTCAGGACTTGCACATTTTCAGCCACACATTTTCAACCAGGGCATGAAACTTGTTTGAAATATATGGGTCCCAGCTAAGCAACCCCAACCATGAGCTCTGCAGTGGTATGGTTTGGGGAGTTCTATAACAAAAAAAACCCACTCGTGAATGACAGTAAAAGAAGTAACTCTGCTTTCAAAGGTATAAAGGGACAGTTAAAAGACGGCATTATTCCATAGCAAATGGCCTGATTATATGAATCAAAGACTAAGGTGAAACCTGAGGCTAACAGTTATTGGACCAGAAGACTGACCAGTCTGGCTTATAACAGAGGACATACAACAGGTGAGTAGGTTATTCTGTCCAACACCACTCCCCTCCAGAGACCCTAGAAAAAGAGGCACTTTTTAAAAGACAGTTGTAATGACCAGCTAGTTTAAAGGAAGAAGCCAGGACTCTTCTCTTTTCCTTGAGATTGCACACTGCAAAAATCAAACCATCCACAAGGCACATAACTTCAGTGCATCTGTGAGGATCCCACACTGTCCTGTTCCATCCTCCCTCCTTGAGACCCTGTGCCCACCACTGTCCTCTTATGGTCTCCACTTCCTCAGTCCCTCTCCAGCCTGTACTGGTTTCTCAACATGGCACAGCACCAGTGGATGAGATCTGGAGCCATGGTGAGTGTAGCAGGCATTGCTGCTCTTGTGGAGCAGCCACATACCTCCCTGACTGATTAGTGCTCCTGGCCCTGGGGGGACCCTTGGAGAAGGGGCTTCCCCCACCTTCACTTCCCCATTGCTGTGTTCCATTCGCTTTTCAGTCCAGAGTACTGAATTACAGAGCCAGCCTTTCCCTCTGTGTGAAGAGGTTCTGCTTCATGGCGCAAGGCTTTATCTAGGGTCCTCTCTCTGACAAAGCAATTTTGAGAAGTTTTGATTATCATCTGC
The DNA here is from genome assembly GCF_004027225.2 of Strigops habroptila. NCBI lineage: Eukaryota > Metazoa > Chordata > Aves > Psittaciformes > Psittacidae > Strigops > Strigops habroptila. The sequence continues at coordinate 46,078,841 of NC_044278.2, forward strand.
TGTGTCACCCATCAGCTTCAGTCTCCAAACATTGTACCCAGCTCTGCCTCCTTCCCTGCATCCTTGTCAATACCTTCCCAGGCTTTGGCATGGGTTTCCTACTGCATTTGCCATGGTAACCACCCTGCCAAAGTCTCTGAACTTAGAAGCAGGAGAAGCTGCTTTAACTGTTTAGCCCTGTGTCATGGCTTGTTTCAACCATTTTAATTCTTTTACCCCACCTAATCAGATGCAGTCTATCCCAGTATAAATTTCCCTGCATTCCCTCTTTACTCCCAGATTCAGAGGGAATGTGGATTTTTGAAGAAATTTGAGTCTCTACCTGTTTCCTCACGTGCACGTTTCCTTCCACGGGGATGTTGTAAGCACTCCGGATCAAATTCTTAGCAATGAAATAATAATATACTGAAATGACAGATAGAGGAATGATATAAAAGATGAGAAATGATGCCATTGAGTGAATTTTGGGATGCAGCCCATCTGAATGTGGGTAAGGAGCACAGCTGATGAAAGTTTTATTAGTCCCTTTGTCATGGAAAGGGTGCAGATCTGAAAACACTGCTTCAGGGATGGCAAGCAACATGGATACAATCCAGATTATAGCAGCTCTCACACAAATCTTCATCAGCGCATGGGATGCTTGCATCTCCATTGGTCTTACTATAGCTTTATACCTAAAAAAAAAAAAAAAAGAAGAAAGAAAAAAATAATTCATTGGTCTCAACACTCAGGGATTGTATTCTTGCTTCTTTCTTCCATTTAGAAAAACAAACAAAAGAAACAAAACTCTTTTTTACTCTAGACAGTGAACCTTTTTTCCTGGTGTTTTATATGTTGATGTTTTCAATAGACGTCTTATTTTAAAGCAGAGCCACCTGTCATGGGTCCAATTAGTTTCATATATAAATTCTGAGTTAATTTAATTTGTAATTGACCACACGAAGCACAGTGCTGCCTGACATTAATATGTATGTGTCCAAATAGCATTAAGATAGGAAGTGCAATCACAGACTTCAGAAGTATATAGCAGTTTACACCCCTTCACAAAATGGTGTAGAAGGAAACTCGATTGAGATTTTGCCACACTTTTCATTTTGAGCTGGGAGTACACTGGCCTCCTGCGAGCCAAATCTTACCATTTCTCAAGCTGAAAAATGCATGTTCCCATTTTTAATTGCTATTTGGTGGTGTAGTTGGCAATTAAGAGTTGTCCATAACTCAATGCACTCAGGCTAAGTAGCCAGAGCTGCTAACTGACTATTTTGAAGTAAAAAAATATCATTACTTGCTATACTGAATATGTAGAAGACGTTTCTTGATCTGCAATTTTGTCTTTCATTATTTCAGCTTTTCAGAAAATTGTACTTTAGAATCCAAGAAAATGAAAGAATCAAACTTATTTGAACTCAATGTGTGAAATGAGAGGACTGTAAAACAGAAAAGCTTCATATCTGCTGAAGCCCTGCTCTGGCAGGAGTCTTCTCTCCAAGTAAATCACAATTCACACATGCATTCAAGGAACACAGTAGAGGAAAAAAGGTGCTTTGGAAGGAATATTTATAGGTTTCATAGATTAGTATTTAGGGTCATTATCATAACAATTACAATGTGTTGGCTGTTTCTTCCAGGATCCGCCTCACACTGCGCATCACACTTTTGCTTCTCTCTTGGTCGCTGCCAGCTTCCTGGGGATTGATGGATGCCTGGGTCCTAAACTGTCCCAGCCCACTTTTGGCATGGCAGGTACATTCTTATGTGTCTGCTCTGGAGTCCATTTCTAAGCTCTTACCAGGATCCTGGCTCTTTCAGCCAAATTGGGCACTGGGGCAGGAGCACAGATAGTGAGCATAACACCCTGCCTGAGTCCAGGCAGCATGCAGCAGGGTCCATCTCCCTGGCAGCCCAAGCCCATGCTCTGGGATACTCTGTGTACATGATTGATTCCCCACATACTATAGCCTGCATTATCCGAAAGCTCAGCATTTGACAGAGGAGTCTATCAGTCCTGCACTGTTTCAATTGGGTAATTGCCACATTTGCAGGATAAGCATGTATTCAACTTCTAATTGTAAGCAATAACCTGCTCAGCATACCTGCTCCTTCCTTCTATGTTTGTATGCATGCATGTGTGTGTCTACATCCCTGTGTGTGTATTTTACATGCATACACATATTTTTTATATATATTTTATACATGTGCATGTATATACATGTATGGATAAGTAAATACGTAGATTTAAATTTATTTTTATTTATTTTTATAAAGATGTATCTGGACATCTCATAATTTGCAGGTGTATCTTCATACAGGTGTCTTGTGCAGGTGATTGTTCCTTTAATGGACTGCAAACACCTTGCTCAGTAGTTTTCTGTTTAACCACCCACACCCCAAGCTCTCCAGCTCCTCTTTATTCTAGCTGTACAGCTGCAGCAGCCAGGCACAGTAGTTTTCAGGTTTGCTTAGCACCTTTTTGGCTTGCACTCTCAAACTGGGGATTCAATGTTGTCATACTACAAAGCACAATCTTCCAGTGAAGATCATAATCCCAGGTGAAGAAAATCACAGCACTTAAACAAATATGATGTTATGACTACTGCAGTAATAAAATGGAAGAGCCAGGCAAATTACTAAAACAGTGTACAGAAATAGCTCAATTTATAGCCTGATTCACCAGATACAGAGTATTGACAGAAACAATAGCTAACTGAACATCTTCAGTAAACCCTAAGGAAGATAAATGCAAAAAGAAATTAATTGCATATCAATGTATTCATAAATTAGTTAATTCAAAGGTATTTCTGCAGATGCTTATTGTATGCTTATCAACATGGTATGTTAGCATAATTATTTCAGGGATTTTCTCATATAATATAGCCACCTGAGAGAATATTTTCCAGTATTAATTTCTACTAACATAAATGAGTTGAAGAATACAGAGAAAGAGAGCTCCCGTTTTATTTTTATTAACATTAATAGAGTAGGGAGAGTCAGAAAATTAATCCATTTCAAGTTAGTAGCATACTTTAATCAGAGATGGCATTTTCAAACAATGTAATTTTGAAAGACCATAATTAGAAATGGCTAGGAATGCTGGCACTGATTATTAGCATTTTGCTTATTTTGAAAGCCTCCTACAGCAGATGATAGAAAAGATCTGAGAGAGGTTTTGCTTGCAAGGGACTCAGTGTAGACCTGAAGCATGAGGTTGAAAGCACAAAACGATAAAACAGAAAAAACAAAGCTAGGAAATAGGTTTTGAAAATGTAAATTCTCAGACGTAGGAACACAGGTAGGTATTTTCTTAAGAGTCTGACAATTTAATCAAATTATTTTGCTGACTGTTTGGATTGCTTTCTTGATGTTGGGCTTACTTATTCAGAAATCTTCACTAATCTATGCTATCCTGTGAGTATTAATGCTTAATTGACCAGTATTGATCTGGTGGGAGTCTCCATTTCCAGCCACCTTGCTGGTGGTTTGATGGGTCTCTTCCCAGCTCAGTAGCTCTACTCTCCCTGGACTGCAGGGACTTAAACACTTAAACACTGCAGGGGCTGCTGTGTTTAAGGGCATGGGACACACACGCAAGTGATTGGACCCTCAGGTTGGGCTTGGGATGGGAGACCACTGGGAGATTTGCCTGTGGTCAGTGGTCAGAGAGTGAAAAAGCTGCATCTCCTGGCTGGTTTCTGAGTGGGGCTCAAAAGCTGTTTCACTCCTTTACTTTCCCACAACACTTTCCTGATAGCATCAATCCTGGATTTTATCATTTACTTGACATTTCTTAAGAACTTCAGCTGCTGGATTTGAGCAGCAGCTGGCCCTGTTTTTCAGCATCTGTATTTCCAGCTTGTATATAAAATATTATTTCAAGCTTTCCACTTTTATTATTTATTATTATAAATATTATTTCTAGCTTTGTCCTCTGCAACTTCTTTTTCAGTAAGTTGGCCTGAGGGACATAACTTTCCCATATTTGACATCCAAGATTTGAATAATCCAATCCACTTTGAAGGGGACATTGATGAATATGCCTATATACCTCAGTGGAGCCATGGACCTAGATGGCCGGCTGAGTGAGCCCTCATGGTAAGATCTGACAACACCATTGTTTTCAACCCATGTAGCACGGGCTCTGAGGGTATGTGTCACACTGCATGCTCAGCCTGTCTGCAGTGGACCTCGACGTGGCTCTGGATTTATCACCTCCAGCTACTCTCACATTCGATCTCTGTTTATTGTTTTATATCACTTTGTTTTCAGCTGAATTCCTTTCCCAACCCACATTTAAAGATTTTTTTTTTTAAGATTAAAAATCAGAGGTATGATTCATGTCCTACAACAAAGGCCAAAACTTTGAAAGAAAAATATGCCTTCTGAAGATTCAATTGAATAAAAAATGATACAGTCAAGAACTTGTGTCAACTCCAATTTCTCTCCAGTTGTTAAATGATGCAAATGAAAATGACTGGGTTGCCAGTCTGATTGAAAATATAAAAGAGATGCTGACCTTTGCTACTGTTCCGTCTTTGAACTTCCCTGTTCCCACTGTGCTTGTGAAGCGGCAACCTGCCTTGTGCACAGAAGCTCCCAATGACCTTCTGGCCAGGACGGATGCCAGTGATCTCTGTGTCTTGCAGTCTCATTCAAAGAAGCCCACACAAAGAAATTACACGCGAGGCTATTTTAAGTGCAATTAATATAATGACAGTTCATGAGGCACTGGAAAGATTCACCCCATAGGGCAGTCCTCCCCTGCACCAACTTCAGTGACTCCACTGCTATCTCTCTTCTCCAGGTCAGTCTCCAGGCCTCCAAGAGGAGCCTGGAGAGAGTGTTGCTTCAAACCAGAATGCCAGAATTCAATAATATAAAATACATGATAACTTCTCAACATAATCCCCAAAATTCATTGAGGATGGATAGGAGCCCACAGAACACACAGCTCTCCGCTAAATCCTGGAAAATATCTTCTAGAGGCCTCTTAGGATCTCAATCATATTCATTGAATAATTATTTCTCATGACCAAAACTACTGAAATGACCATAAACCGCTAAAATGTGACACACACATAAGGTTTTCCTGTGGTAAACACTTTTCCCACTGAGGTTAATATGCTAGGGAAACTGGAAAACTGGGTCATTATCCTTGTGTTAATAATAGTATAATGAGAACACCACCTAATGTACTCTAAAACTTTACTATGCAAACACTGGTTAATATTGAGCACTTAGCCCCAAAGCTGCAACTTCAAATATAAACAAAGAAGTAACTTTAGCATGAAAAAGGCAGTTACAGATGTACTTTGCAAAAACACAGTTCAAAATAAGGCCCTAAACTGATGTCAAATTTTCTTAAATGCAGCTTCTCTGCTAGTGCAAAATATTTTAGCAATCTTTGTGTTACTCAGCTGAGCCAAGAAAATACACACCAGCTAAAGTATAACCAGGTTTTGCCCTCAAAGCCATATTACCTACGTGTTCCTAAGCACAGAGATAGCAAGGGTTGAAATTTGCTCTCACACTGGGGAAGAAAGGACCTTATCCCTGAGGATGCTGCTTCATTTCATCCCTCGTGTTTTTTTCTTGTCATCTTCAGCCACTTATTTGTGCCTGCTACAACAGCCACAAAAATTAAATTAAAACAACCAAAGCGTGTGAGGAAAATCAGACATTTCCCTTGGATTTTAAATTAATTTAGCTCTGTATGTATTACTGCCTATTTGGGTTTTTTTTAGGAATGTAACTTTATGCTCTGTGGGAAAGCAGGTTCTGTAGTCAGCCTTCACTTGCTTTCCTCTTTCATGATTGCCGTTCCCCCTTCCCTTATGTCCGCAATTAAAACTAATGTAATGGCCCATACAACAGCCTTCATTGTATATCTGATAGATATTTGCAAAAAAAGAGGCAGGCTTTTTTAAGCTGGGAAATACCACCTTCTGCAGTGTCTTTACGAGTGGTAGGTCAGCAGATATTAATTTCAGCTAAAATGGTTTGTGTCCTCTGTAATAACTGCAGTTGCTGCCAGTGGCAATGGGAAAGAAACACCCCTTCCTCATGGCAGTGAATGTAGCTGCTCATACAGGTAGGTGGCTATAGAAGATGTTCCTCCTATCTGAATATGACAGCAAATATTGTATAGCAGCTATGTGCCAGCCACTATATCCCTCTCATCTATTGAATCTGGCTTTAAAAGGTGCATTAAGTTGCTTTCCTAACTCTCCCTTCCTTACTTTTTCAGCAGTAGGAGTGCAGCACTAGAAAATGGCTGAAAGAAGCTCTGCCACAGAGTATTTCCCTTTTTTATCACAGTCCTTCCAAGCACACCTACATTCCTGCTACTGAACCTCACACTCACAAGAAATATAAGAAGAGAAAAAAAATCCTCCCCATCCTTCCTGCAGGGAAATGGGACACCGCCCCCCCAAAATGAATTTGCAGTAGTACTTCAGTTTCAAGGGAAGTTTCCTCCAAATAGTGTCGTTCATTCCTATGTCCTACACTGTTTACATAAAAAGATCCTGAGCCTCACTCCTGAATTTGTATAGTGGTTCGAAAAAGCAAATGCTCTAAAACCTGTTCAAACAAAATTTCAGAAAGCTTGCCCGCCCTTGTTTCATTACCAGCCCCACTCTTTCGACTGCATGAGGCTGGTGTAAAGATTTGACATATTGCTGCTTTCTGGTTTTCTCTCTGATGTGAGAAATCCACTTACAAACTTTTGAATCTGTTTAAACTGAGCTCTATTTTGAAATTTTGGGCTAATGTGTACCTGAAACTGAAATAAAGAAAAAGCAGAAATTAGTTGGAACGAACTGATGCCTTACAAAAATAGTCATGTAAATTTCTGTGAAGTGAAAACTCTGAGTTCTTCTCAGCTCTAGAAAATGAGTCCCTGAAATTGCCACGACTTCCTGTTGTAATGATGAATGAACTGCCTCTCAGTCAGCACGTCCCCATATTTCTTCTGTTCTCACCTGTAACCAAAAGAGGGAGAAAAGATGTGCAATTCACACTTCCTCTGATCCCCAGTCATCTGTTCCCATTTGTAAGCTTTATGCGTGCACATTGATCTGGTCTTGGCCGATGAATAGACTGAACAAAAATCTTCTCATTAGAACTTTGTAATTATTTTCTACTAGTATCACATTATTGTTTTGACCTGGACTGGCTCAATTGCCATGCAATAAAAACCTCAAGCAACAGAGAAAAAGTTGATGCTGTGCAAAAACTACATAAATGAAGCATGTTGGAGCCTTGTTGAGTGTGTAGCTCCACATGGAAAGCAAAGAAAAAGTCTTACTGAATATCTAAAGACATTTCTGAGAAATGCAATGCCCCAAACTTTCCTTATTGTTTCTACCATGAATGCCATGAATATTTATAGCTCTGAAGACAATTCAGTAAATCCAGAAAATTGCTAGACTGTCTAACCCATCAACACATTCTGACAATCTATTCTGGGTCTATCTGCTTTCCGCATACTTAGTTAAGATTATCATTATTATGCATGATTCTTGCATGAACATCTGTTATTAAAATCTTTACTTTAGTAAATTGCATATGGGCACAAAGACATCTCTAATGGGCTAGTCTTACATACATTGGCAGGTACTGCCTACTTTATCTCTCTTTTAATTAATTAACATTTAAATAGAAAGAAAAAAGAAGCATTGATGGAAGTGGCATAGTTCTCATTTTTGAGGCATGTGTTCAGATTTCAGACTGTATACCTGTATACTGCTAAATCATTCCGGAATCTGGACAAATGGGAATGTCAGCCCAAGAACGACTAAGGTCAAAATTGAGACAGTGTTTTAGAGACCATGGAACTGCACTATGCACTGGAGAAGGAGAGCTTAGACAGTAACTCTTTCATAGTGAAGGTGCTACTCCTAATCATGACCGTCCAGAGCACAAAATATTTTGGAAATTAACTATATGTGTGGACAACAATGGAGGTAACGGTTATTTCAGGAAGTAGTGAAAGTCCCATTCACAATGCTTTCCTTATTAGAAAGACTCCCTTTCCACCCTTTATTCTCTGTAGGTGATCAGAGCCAAGACTCTGAATGAAACCCTGATCCCAAGTCAAAGATTTCAGTTGGGCCAGCCCTGTAGTTTGTTGAAGTCCTTGCAAATGCATGTGCCTGCTCATGCAATGGAGCACCAGATCACATGCTGGTGGAACAGTTTGCTGGTGCTGGGATTGCAATGTGTTGTGCATCCAGAGCTGAGCTGGATGGGCTAGTGATAGCACCTGATCCATGAGGCAAGGGAAGGGGCAAGCTTTTCCATCCAAGGCTTTGCTGTCTCAGCCAAAGTCTTCAGAATTGTCCATGGCATGCAATAGTCCCTCTGCATGCCTGAGGACTGAACTCTTACCAGGACAACTAAAGCTGGGGTCTCAGGCACAGATCCCTCATCTCACTAGAGAATCAGCCTTGTTTCTTCTGAAAGCACCACTTTTAGTGCATAAAACCAGCATCACTGGTTAACCTAAACATGAGGCATAATTGCTGGATGTCTCAAAGAGCCAGTTACAGAAATTCACTGGAGTTTCTAAAAATGGTAGTTTCTCAACCCGAAACGCCCTGCCTGTGATGTGCAATAAATCAATATTGTACCTTGTTCTGACAGAAAGAAGAGTTCATCATTGACCTAAAAATTTGCAGTTCCATAAGCTATAGTAGCTGTAGTGTGCTTATCTTAATTTTGTGGAAAAAGAATAAATATATATATGTATATATATATATGTATGGATGGAGCTTCAGCCTTAAGTTAAAAACAGCTGTCAGATCAACTGGCTGGGAATATAAATGTAAAGGGGGCAGTGCTAAATATACTTTAATAGCTGACCCCCAGCCTCCTCCCTTGTCTCCCCCACCTTTCCCTAAATAAACTGTGCAGGGTGAAAAGCTGCCCTGAACAAGAGAAAATGAGGAGTCATGCTAAAACCTCAAAGAAGTAATAAAAAAAAAATCAATCTACAACAGATGGGAAAAGAAGCAAAAGTAAATGACAGCAAATATCAGAGTTTGAAAATGTTGGTGACTGATAAGGGAAGGCGGAGAAGCCAACAAATTATCAAAGGTTGCTGTGTAACAGACAAACATGCATTTTCAAATACATCAGGAACAAAAAAAAAATCAGCATGTCAGGCATACATGTAAATGATGAAGATATGAACAATGATGAGACAAAGTGAAAAGTGATGACTAGTTATTTGTCTTCAAGACCAGATGTGAAGGAGGTATCTAGACCATGCATGCAGTATTACAGATGTAGCAGAAAACTCATCAGCTGTTTTAAAGAAGTTGTGAGCCAACATCTACTAACACAAAACAGTTTCACACCATCGGGCCTGAATAATTTACGCCTAGGATTACTAAAGGAACCAGCTGGGCAACAACTGGTGTTAATTTTATTTACAAATCTTGAACAAGTAGAGAAATTCCCCAGAAGTGGAGATCTGGCTCTAAAGTTGTGAAGTTCAGGAAGCTGGAAGGTGTGACCGCAAAAACTGCCGGTATTTGGGTTGCCCAAGGCCAGTTGTAGATAGAATAATGGAGAGGTTAGTCCTACTAACAGACGATAATTAATATATTGTCACAATATTGTAGATGATGTAATAGGATGTGGGCCATGCTGGTGTACAAGGGAGGTGCAGCCTGCATGGGCACATTGGCATGGTGACTGTGCATGTAAATATCCACATATGCCAGGGCACACGTGGTCTTCCCTCCCCTATCCACTCCCATGCAATCCCTGTGCCTCTCCCATGGAACAGGAGTTAAAATTAGCAGTCCTGGACTGGGAAGGGGGGCCGTTCCAGGTGGGGACACTGAGTTCCATGGCCTCCCCACCAGGTCCTCAAACATGCTGGTAAAAAGGTAGCAGTGTGTGGAGCCATTTCTATCTTGGTCCTTGGAACCTGCAATATTATTTATTGCTTATATCAGCTGCTTTGTGCAGGCTACAAAACCTTTGTGGGAAAGTCTGCAGATGACACAGCAGCTGACCAGACTAAAAAGATTGTAGAGTCATTGGGATAAATGGATGTAGTCTAACAGAAGTCATTTTAACTCAGCCAGGTATGAAATAGTGTATCTAGGACCCAAGTGAGTAGATAACGTGATCTTTCAAGGAAAGAGGAGACCAAGAGAAGACATTGGAGCATCTCTTCCGCACCGGACAAAATGAGACATCCTGTGCCATTCTCACCATGTCATGGCTTTAGTGTAATCAGTACCTGAGCTAGTTAGGATAAAGCTAAGACAGTTATATAATGCTTAAGTCCTTTCTGTGCTTCAGTAAACATAGGTGACATAAGTGACTTTCACATGGACTTTCAGATGCATGTTCAGGTCAAACAATCTAGTGCTATCCTTGACTGCTCTTATCATAGAATAACAGAATGGTTTGAGTTGGACCAGATCTTAAAAATCATCTTGTTCCAACCCCCTACCACAGGCAGGGAGACCTTCCAGGTTGCTCCAAGCCCCGTCCAACCTGGCCTTGAACACTGCCAGGGATGGGGCAGCCACAACTTCTCTGGGCAACCTGTGCCAGTGCCTCACCACCCTCAGAATGAAGAATTTCTTCCTTATATCCAGCTAAAACCTACCCTCTTTCACTAACTGTTGCCCTTGGCCTGTTACTACAGGCATTGGTAAAAAGTCCCTCTCGGTCATTCTTAGAATCCCCTTTAAGTATTGAAAGGCCATAATAAGGTCTACCTGGAGCCTTCTCTTCTCCAGGCTGAACAACCGCAACCCACTCAGCCTTTTAGTTATGCTATTAGTTAGATTATTGTGCAGTGGGTAGAGGTCAGAAAATTTTCGATTCGAAATATAAGCTCTAAGCAGTGAGGATAACAGGATGCCAGAGACAGGAGGGGGACAGGGTGATCTGTTCTCCTTTAGTCTGAATAATTACAAAGTTGCCTAGTGTCACTGAAAAGATCTGTTTTAAACCAAATCCTGTGAGATATTCAGCAGCCTCTGTGCACAGGCAAGAAACGCTGCTGAATCGGATGGCTAGGGCAGTTAGTGCTAGTCCAGCATCTGCATCTCTGCTCTTCCTAGGTCATTCGACAGCTGAATCGCATGCTTCAGAGCTGCCTGCAGGTGTGAAGAAACTTTTTTCCTCTGAGTGTGTTGTGGTACTGTTCTCTGTCCTGCCTTCCCTCAGAGCTGCAGAGACTGGCCATAGCTGGAGGGCAGGCAAGGAGAGGATGGGCAGAGCTCTGACAACACTTCTCTCTGATGCTCTCCTGTCTTCTGCAGTCTGGTTAAACTAATCTGATCATTAGCCTGGCATCAGGAAGGGAGTTTTCTTCCTTTCTCTCTCTTTCTTTCAACAGCAATTGGCTTGCTGCTAGGACACCTTTGTGGCGTCCTTAGCTCTGTGAGGTCATATGCAGCAGGCAGTGTGTGAAGGAATTGAAGAGTCTGCTATGGGCAGGAGCTTGGCCAAGATCTCATGGCCCATGGTATCCTACATGGTATGGAGTGAGGTGGGCATGTGGGGACAGAACTGGTGAGAAAGAAGTTAAGGGACTTTGCGGGGCTAACAGTGGAGTTTCTTTTCAAAATAAACGGAAAACAGGTTATTGCAAGGGTTGTCTATGAGCACAGCATCTACTGTATGTTTCACTCCACATACAGGACGGGCTGTGCCTGCTTCTCCTTTTTTCAGCTCAACTCCATTCTACTCTCTCAGCCAGGCTGTTGTCCACATCTGAGCACTAATTAGTAAACACATGAACCAATGGTACCACCACGCAGTGATGGTGATGTCCCAGACCAGCATGTTCAGTCTGACACACAGCTGACAAATTCTCTGCAGCCAGTTGCTCTCCTTATTAACGGTGTGTACAGCAGCTTGTACCATGAGACCATGACAACTGATTGGGGTTTTTAGGTTTTACTGAAATGTAAACAATAGGTAATCCAACTTTCTTCCTTTTGATTGCTTAAATATTGACAGTCTCCAGCACATTAGCACTGACTCTAACCTCAGATTTGTGCACTGGTCCCACCGCTATAAATGGGAGCTCTAATGTTCCTGGTTATAGAAGCGCCATGTATTGTGTTTTGGCCATCTGCTCTGGCTAATCAAGATATTCAGAAAGTTTGTGCTGTTTGATCTGTTTCTCTTGGTACAGATGATGCAGGGGCTGAGGAAATGAGAGCTAGAAACAAGAGTGTTAAGAGTGTTTATATATTGACACAGTGGCCAGCAACACAGGATCTAAGACTATACATCAGCTGAAAGGCATATGTGTATCTCTCTCTGCAAGTACCCTGTGCCATCAGCACAGAAGAAGCAGTGGCATGGACACCATGCCAGCAGCAAGGGGTGAGGATAGGCTGCCCGGTGCCTCAGAGAAAGGGAAGGCTTCGGGCTGGGGTCCAAAGTCCCTCCGGTTTTCTTCCCTGGCTTGGAAGGACTGGTGCTCTGGCTAGGATCATGTCAGTGGATCCAAAATGTACATGTAGGGGTATCATTCTGCTGATTCGCATTGACTGGAATATAGGCTGTCTTGGTAGTTCAGAGAGTGGCTTTTTCAGCCACCCTCTCAAAACCTTCCTGAGGCTGCACAATAAATTGCAGCACAAGTAAATTGCTCCAAAATAGTGCCTTAGTGACCTGAAGGGATTTCATGAATGCTGTGACTAGACTGCCCTGAATAAACTTTGGACCTGACACTTTACTGACGGTACTAAAAAGAAGTGTCACTCAGTAAATCAACTCAATGGAAATCCAGTTTGGCCTTCCATAGCTTCATTTCAGAGTGGCATGCTTCCCTTAATCCTCTTGTGGAAACATAACCCAGTCATTGTAAAATAGAACAAAATAACTGACAAGTAGATATTACTCTTCCTCTGATATTGTATGTAATATTGATAGTAGGGCTAGAGACATCCAAATCGCAGAAAAGATGAGTCCACTAAACAAAGTTTTTTGCATATTTAAACATATCTTCCTAGAAATTCTGGATTTGTTTCTTTCCTTTGGCCACTACTTTTTGGGAGAGAGGGTTTGTTTGAAGCTTTTCTTTCTTAGATAAACACTCATATGAGTCCAGAGGAACATCAGAAGTTGTGGCTGTGACCCACTCCAAGGGACACAGGATAGCTGGATCCCTGCATCTATCCCTGCACCCAAGCATTGAGGTCAATATTTCCAAAGTTAATATCCCCATTTCAGATCTCCCATATAACTGCATTTCCTGCTGCCTGCATCTGGTCTTACCAAGTAAGCCACCTAACCTCAGGTGTAATGTCACCCCATGCTCTCTCTATGCTGTCTCTTTCAGAGCACAACAGCAGGCAGCTCTGGCTGGCAAGTATTGCTGCAGTTTTCCAGCGCTAAAATCCAGATAATCCAAGGTGCTTAAAGTAAAGATGCTGCTTGTAACCTCCACTTATACTTTACACTTACTCTGCTGTGTGCTTGTAAAAACAGAATTACTTTAGGAAGGTTTCACTGCGTGAGCACTAGGGCATTTTGATTTTTTACTATGTCAGCAAAACAGTGGGGAGTATGATCAGTGCTTGACAGCTTGGGTAATTCAAATGCAAATGTATAAACCCTGTCAGTCAAGGGAGAAACAGGCAATTAAATAAAGACATCTCCCATGACAAGGGCAATTAAATGGGCTGCTTTTCCTCCTACTGTGCAAAGATTTTCCTTAATTTCCTGTCACTTGCTGAGCCAGCTTTGGCTTTTCTGCCTGGGCTAACAGCCCAGGTGTCACTGCTCTCACAGGTACCTCTTATCCTCTTTCCCCTTGTGCTAAGGAGGAGGAGAGCAGGCCAGCAGGCAAACACAAACTCCCTCTTTGCTGGGATGAGCTGAGCAATAGCTGAAGAAATCCACTGCCTTGACAGAGCAGAGCAGCAGGGCAGACAGATGCCCTTTCCCTGCCAACCTCATTTACAGTCTTTTGAAAACACACAAACACACACCCATCAACTGCTTGTTTCCTTGTTCTTGTATACTCAACCCTCCCGCCTTATCACTCATGGAAGGTGGCCTTAAGCACAGCACAGGCCTTAACCCTCTCCTGGCTAATCTGCAAATTTGCCAAGCTTGCAGGAAAATGGGTCTCGCTGACAGCTCCCACTGCTCCTGTGAATGCAGCTAGACAGATACAAGTACCATGCAGCCAATGGAGTAGTCCCACAGAAAATATGTTTCTAATATTAACTTTTTTGCTCTTTCTTGGACATTTTCAAACAATTTAACTTTAGCACGGTGCAATCGGATGACTGTACTCAGAGCCAACCTAGGCACCCAGGGATCCTTTGGCTATGCCCTACCAAACCAAAGCTGTGCAGGCATGTTCATCTGTGTCTATATGCGTGCAGAGCACCTTGCAGGCTTTGAGGCTCCCACTGCAGGAAAAGCTGAGATCAGCAGTTTGTCCCTCTGTTTCTCCTTGAGAGGAGCTTGTAAGTGAGCAGCCAATCCTCTGGACAATCACTAGGTGTTAGTGGGTTGAACCACTCAGCAGCTTTAGGTGCTCTGTGTTGGACGTTGGTACTTAGCTGAGTGTTTGCAGTCACTGGCAGATGATGAATTCAGTATTATGAGCCCTGCCTAACACATGGGAAAGTGGAAATGGAAGGAATAAAAGTATAACAATAGAAAGCATACTGATGCAACCATGATGTGGACTATGCAAAAATCTATTAAAACTGGGACTCTTGTTTTCAGAAGGTGATCCAAAGCAACAGAGATGATTTGTACAATTGTCGTAGCATGTAGCATACCTGTCTCACTGCTCTCTTACACACTGTATTTGCCCATCACATCTACCCACTGCCTTTCACCTTATGGTCCCATCTTTGGAAATGACCCTGTTATATCACACACCAATGCTTTCTTTACACAGCAGATTTCTGACCCCTGCAATGCAAAGTCTCTCTTGGCATTACCATGATACCTTCAGTAATGCCAACAGTTGTTCCCACTCACTTTTGTCAATGGAAGGATACTGGCACTGAAGGGGGTTTGTTTTTTCTTTTTTTGCAGAAGATGAATTATAGGCGAAAGGTCTGTGGTGCACTGACAAGTCTCCTTTTCCTTGGAGACAGTGCCATGTGATGCTATTCACAGCAGGTAGTTTAAGAGTTTTTCTCTCCCATGGTCTGTGGCTTCAAATCATGAGAACAGGGACATTCACATGCTTTATGTGAACATCTCAGGTAGGATTCACATCACTGAACATTAGCCATCTCAAATATGGACATCTAATCTGTGTTAAACAACAAGGTTTCCTCTATTTCTGAGGGGGGATATAGGTATTCTCATACAGTGGTTTATCCTGTCTCCTCTGGAGGCATCCCTTTCCATGCTCTAGGAGACACCTTGTGCTCCTGGAGCGGCTCCTCGCCTCAGACAACAAAAGCCAAGTGAGATGTGTCGTGCCTGAGCAGTGTTACCTGCTGGAGTCCCGAGTCATCATGTTCCCCTGTCCTCACAGCCATGCCCCTCTCTTCTGCGGGTGTTTCCCTGCAGGGCTGAGCTGCTATTCATCCTTTGTGCAACACCACAGCTGACGTTGGATATGGTTGCCTAAGACAACAGCCAGTGCCGGGCTCAGCATCTCTCTACCCCAGAGGCCACAGCAGCAAGTTGGGCTGCTGGTCTCTTCACAGACTCGGGCAGGCATCACCATGCTGGTCACAGTCAACTTGCATCCTGGAAGATTTCCCTGTACATTTTAAGTTCATTTTCCTAATTATTCTGACATGATTAATACTGGGTCCTAGAGTTCACAGTGACAGTTTTAAAAAAATAAAGATAGGCTAACTGGCTGTGAGCTGACAAAATATAGACTGTATTATTTTACAAAAAAATTATCCCAGCACTGCAGTTAATATACCAAAACAGAAACTTCAGCAAACATAATAGATAAGGGCCATTTGTGGTTCAGTGCACAGCATTTAAGATACATAGATCTAATAAAGGTAAAAGTTTCATTATTATCTTCTTCTGCAATGGACAAGAGATGTGTTAGAAGAGGGTAAAATGACACCTTGGAAATGGCAACAAAAAGTCTTCTCCCGCGTGCATGCCTGCCTCCCTTATAGCCAAGTGGCATTGAGAAGTGTGGTAATATTTGATCACCAGTGCAGCACAATGGTTAACAGGATCTAGATAAAGCTGAAATTCACAATTTAGTCACCAAATCCCAAGCTTGCCACAGCTGCTATTTTCTGTTCTGTTCGCTCACTTCAGGCAAAAAACTCTACCGATGTGCTGCTCAGTAAAAGCATTTGCAATGTTTACTTTATGTGGCACGTGATCAGAAAGCAACAAATCTCTCTAATTTAATCTTCTTTATGATGCATTTTTCTTTCCCTGCCACCCCTTAAAACAATTCACGTTACAGCTTTGGGAAGGTGAGTTTCCTGGAGAAATACTGACTATTTTCCTACCATTTTCTTCAAGTAGTCAGAGGGGAACCAGCCACAACAGGAAACTCGGGAATAAAAGTGTAGGTGGTCCTTTACAAGGGCATTTGTGCAGTTTTCCTATTTTCTCAACATTTTTAGAGCAAATTGCTTGAAGACTTTTGCCTACATATAGGTCTGTTTGTTGTCTGCTATTGGGGCAGACAGTACTATTTTCATAAGTACCCTGACATGGAGGAATTACTAAACATATTGACCAGCCTGTCTCTGAAACACTATGGAGCCATCTGCTTTTATTGAGACCACACACTGTATATCGAAATATATGTATGAACTACCTTAGAAATGGAACAAGTATATTCTGATGTTTTATAGTAGGTTAGGAGGAGAGACACAGAGTGGCATGTAAGGAACTACTTAAAGCAAACCCAGTTTCATTTCTTTGTGATCAAGAAATACAACCTCCAGCTCCTTTTTGAGCAAAACAAAACGAAGTAAGTTTTCTTATTGGAAATCCTAGTACTTCTATGAGACTTTATAACTTTAGTATGATTACAATGTATTCCTTAATCTCTTTCTGAAGCATCCAAATCAGAAACAGAATATCCTGGATTCTATGACGTACATAGGAGTTTCTGTATAAAACAACAGTTTAATAAATATTTAAAACCTTTCCAGAAAGGTAGAATTCATCCTTCTAAATAGCATTCAAATTAAAATGTCTTTTAAATTTAAATCTGAATGCTTTGAGAGTTTTCCAAAGCCTCACAGAAATCCAAAATAGAGCTGGCTTATTAGAAGCAGCTCATTTGTTAAAGTCAAACATCGCTTCACATATTCTAAAATAGCATAGCTACATGTTATTTTTATCAAACAGAAACTTTGGTGGACAAAGTTTTCTAACCAGTAACACAGATCAGTTTTGATTGGATAAGGGGCCAATGGTTTAATCAAGGAAAATATACTGGCTATAATGAACTGAGATTCCTGGCTTCAGGCATCCTCATTTGTATATTTGGAATATATTTCATGAAATATTGCCTCTTGTAATTAGCCTTAAGGAAGCAAGCCACTAGAAATAATTGATTCTAACTGTGCTTTAAACTGCTACCTCAGTACCTTCACACTTCATGAAATATGGCTCAATTATCTTTTTGGCAAATTTGAACATGCTAGCTTTCAACAGAGCTTCATTAATGGTATTTTCTCTCTCCGGTCTTTAGCTTCATCTGCTCTTGTTTTTCTTTTAATTAAGCTAGACTATTAGTTAAACTGCACAAGCATTTAGTTTAATCTAGAAAAAGTATTCTGTGTTCAGCCTGCATCCTCCTCAAGTTGTGTGCTCTTAACTATCAGAAATGAAATGAAATGAAATTGTTCTTTTCCCTCATTAGGTTAAAAATATGCTTGTTACCTGAAAATATGCGTTTGTAATCATGTATTTTATGGACTTGTCATTATACAGACTTCTTTTCAAGGCTACAGCAGCCAGCTTACCTGTCGGCTGAGAGAGCAGTGAGAGTAAAGACTGACACCCCTACAGAGGTGAGCTGTATGAAGGGGATAAGTTTGCATCCAGTTCTGCCGAACAGCCACTCATCAGCAAGGTACCTGCTGGCATCCACGGGCACACAAGTCACTAACAGCAGCAGGTCTCCCAGAGCCAGACTGGAGATGAACAAGTTAGGGACATTTCTCATAGACTTCACAGTACAGAAGATCTTAATCAAAGTGATATTGCCAATAAGGCCTATTAAAATGATGATGCCGTAGATAGTGGGGATGGCATAGAGGAACGCTGGGTAGAACCAGTCATCACCGAGGAGGGAGAAGTTTGCACTCTGGTTGACAGAGAAGTTGTAGAGAATGAAGTTATCTGTTTCTAGGTCTAGCAGAAGGCACTCTTCAGATGCCATTGTCCTATGTTGCTTTTCTCAGAAGACAGCTTTCTTCTTGGGAAATGATCAAATAAATTTCTGGCTTTAATTTTGCTGTTGCTTGCTGTCTTTAAACAGTCAGAAGAGCCTAAAAGTCATATCACTTTGTGACAGATCTTGACAATAAACAAACCAAAAAGCAGCTGCAGGTTGCACAACTGTACTGTTTCCATAAGGTGAAAGGAGAACATCTTTTAGCATAGTTTGAATCCTGAAACTTGCCTTTTCCTCATTGACTTGTCTCTCTGTCAGGTATTCCTCAGCTCTGGAAGGCCATTTATCAAATTCAAAGACCAGTAAGTGGGCGGCATTTTCACAGTGGAGGCTTTCTAAATTCTCAGCTCCAGGTCTGCTGAGCAGAGCCAAGTCTGAAACAAGGGAATTACAAAAAGCAAGAACTTTTGGTAGTTGTTGTCACGCTGCATTGCCAATCTCTCCCTCTTTCAGCACCTGCGCTTGCCAGCTGGATTTAAAATGAGGAAAAAGCAGGGCTCCGCTGACAGCTCGGATCCTATAGGCAGGATCTTCTGGACGTCAATTCTTCCCCCGCTTCCCAGGATGAGAGCAGGCTTACTGAAATGACTGCGGTAATTCCAGGCGAGCGCCGGAGAATGCCAGCCACCTACCGGAGAGTCTAATCACTGCCGGCGAGCAGGGAGATAGATTGAAAACACACCAAAATCACCGTTAACTCTTTAGAAGGTAAAAAAGGAAATAATAATTAAAAAATCTGCTCATTTATAGCTCGTGAGATGAAGTTCACTGCTTCCCTTCCCCCCCCCCCCCAAAAAAAAGAAAACAAATAATTAGTTCATACTGCAAATAACGTGATCAGAAAAGCAATCACACCTTCTTAAATAAAAGCACACGTACTTTGCACTTCGGTTTGCACTCTGGAATTTAATTGTTCCAATGAAAGAGAATAATGATATGGAGCCAAGTTCATCCCTCTCAGGGCAAATTAACTAAGTAAAGCCAATTAAGATAAAATCAGCATTATAGTTAAAGAAGGCAAATGAGTTTTAGCACTAAGTAGCTGCAGTTAACCAGGGAAGCCCGAACTCTGCGCATCTTTTTTTAATGTTTTAATTTGGGGGTAAGAATAACAAGGGACAAGGTTTACCATTCAATGCAATCATTTCTCTGTATGAGGTACTCATCACACTGGCATCTATAGGTAATGCATGTTTAGATGCAGCAGAGAGAGACTTGCTTGGCTTTTAACAGTCTGAAAATATTCTTTCTTAGAGCTTAATTAAGACATAACTATTACTGATGCCTTACTGCTTTATAACAGGCTATTTACTATTATATACAAGGACTTTGCAGAGAAATGCAGTTAATTTGTAAACAAGCCTGCAGAATTAAATGAAGCTGTAATTTACACCTCCCCTTGCAACTACTCATTTTTGCAGGCAAAAGAATGTTTTATCAACTGCTAGAATTACTTGGAAGTGAGGGGGGAGATGATTCAAATCAGGCATTAAAGTATGATCACTGGTTTCTAGATAAAGGAAGCATTTCAGGACATGATCTGGAAAAATCCGCAGGCGCTTGGGAGCCATGTCCCAGGGTGGGATTCTGAGCAGGAGACTTCAGTAACTGTTTGTCTGCCTCATCCTTGTGACCCAGGTCAGTGTTTTCAGCTGCTTTGCTGCTGTTCACTCTAAGTCAACAAAGGACTTATGTGTACCCTCAACTTTAAGTAGGGCTACTTAGATATTTTTTCAAGCCAAACACCCAAGAGAATGCTGTTCTGAGGGCTCAAGGGAACAGAGGAGAAGCCAAATTTTCTGGTATTCATTTCAGACAAAAGCCTAGTTTTAAAAATAACCCTGAGATTGCCATGGTTAAAAGCAGAGGACTCACAGCTACTGTGCACAACCTGATCACACAGCACAGCACAGGACCCACAGTGCTTCTGCGGGTCAGGGCCAGCTTCGTGCAAGACTGCCCGGTTGGGTAGAACCCAGCCAGAGGCAGCATCATGTTTGGCACAGCAGGATGTACCGAAGACATGGAGAAGCATCATGTAGCTACTGAAGCAGCTGAGGCACACCAGGGTGTGGAAAACCTCTCCAGAACTTCCCACAGGATGTTTGGGAGTCTGGTCAGAGAGGCTGCATGACAAAGTGAAGTATGCTTCCCCCTCTTTACTTTCCAAGGTTTGGGATAAAGCAGAAAGGACATGGCTGGAAGCAAGAGGAAGAAGTGGGAGCAGCCACTCAGTGTAAATCTGATGGACCCCCATGCCCGGAAGCCTGGTTGGTGGTTGGCAGTGACCTGCTCTGAGTGGGAGCTGGGACCAGAGACCTCCCATTGTCCCTTCCCATTCAAATGACTTGGTGACTCTGAGTTTCTGGAACTCGCCACTCAAAGACATAACAGCTCTAGCTCTCATCATGAGCATTTATTCTTCCAGATGGATAACAAAATGGTCTGTTTGCCAAAACCCCTCTAATAGAACCACAGCATCATATGTCACCGTTCAAACTCTTCTATACTGAAATGTCTTGCACTGTTACATAGAGAACTATGTGGGGTGAGCAAGGCAAGGAAATGCTGGAACCACTTCTTATCTCCCAGCAGACAGTGGTGTTGGTCACTCTTCTTTTGAGGTGAGTATAGGCATATCACCTTGTCCCAGGTATCTCCATCAGTGACAGAAGGGTCTCTCATGACCTCTGGGAAAATTCACTTTGCCTTCACCTTTTCAAGGCTGAGATGTCATTCCAGGAAGCACTTCAAGTCTCCAGCTAAAGCTTTCTAATTTTTGGTTTTGATGAACCCAGGCTTCAAGTGTTAGGGCCTTTTGGCCACAGAGAATGAGAAATTGAAAAGACAAATGCAGAAAAGGAGATAAAAACAACAACAAAAAAACTGAACAGATCCTTGAAGCTTGAAACTTAGTTTAGATTATAAAAACATTCATTATTTATGTCAGACGTAATAGACTGTGTCAGGTTTTATTTGCAATGGCCTAGGCTGCAGATGTTCCCCAGAAGTAGCTTAGAAAAGTTAAGGATGTTTCCCAGAGATGTTTTCGTCTTGTCATAAATTGCGTATGAGAGGTTTCATTTATTATAAATGGTGTACCTTCTTCATTATGTGCCTCTAGCATTTATCTTCCCTGAGCAGGCAAAATGTCTGGGCATTTTTATGAGCATGGCCACCTCTGCCGTAGTGTTCATTTCAAGTTCCCAAGCCTCTATCCAAAGGAAGGTAAGCATCAGTACCCATATTTCACCAGTGGAGTACTCTTCATGCACACACAAAAAAGAGAAGTGACTGGCATAAAGTTACTTAAGAGGCTGTTGGCAAAGTTGTGAATAGAATAATGCAGGTCTCCTGTGCCTGGTCCTGCATTATAATGGTTTCCCATTGGACAATGAGAGCTTCCGCAGATACTTTCAATAGATGCTCTTTTTTTCAGCTCTCAACCTTTATCCAGCATCTAAATGACAGCTGCAAAGAGACAATCTTCTTACTCCTTAATTGTGCACAATGGGGTAGATTTGAAAATGAGGTCAATGGGTAAAATTTTCAAAAGCAGTTAAACCTATTTGAAAGGTAATGAAATTTAGGCTCCTACATTGCTCATGAGCTCACCACCCAGAAACGGAGCCAGAGTTTCAAACTAATGCCGTCTGCATTGAGAAAAATACACGAGGACCCATTTTTCAAAGGCACTTGGAGAGCTGCAGCTGTCACAGTGACAGCTACAGGCGAATTTCCAAAGGGACCAAACACTCAGTGTTCTGAGGTCTTTTGAATGGCACTGATCATTTATTCTACATACCTAAATGGACTTCTTTCAAAAATCTAGCGTAACAGAGGGGTTCTGAGCCCCTGTGAGGTCCCATGGGAGATGATCTGGTGATGGGAGCCAGACAACACTGCTACGGCCACCTGCAGACTCTGAGGCTGGCACAGCCACTGCCTCGGAGGGCAGAAGCACACTGGCTGCACTGGGGCAGGCAGCCCATGCAAAATCCTCCACACCAGGCACTTCCAGCACCAAGAGGACAGGGGGGGTAATGGCAATCATTCTCTGGAGAGCATAGCTCTTTGGCAAGGGTGTCCTGTTTGTTGACTTACCACAATATGAGTTTTGTTTGCCTCTTGTTTATGACCTCAGAGAAGATGGATAAACTCCCCTCCACAGCCAAGTATCAGGAGAGGAGTCCCTGTGCTCAGGACTCTGCTGTTTCCTTATAACTGGATTACTGGGCGTAGGAGCCAGTGAACCAGGGATTACTCCCTGACGAGCCTGCAAAGTGTAACATCCACTGATTTACCAAATATACTGGGCCTGCTGACTTACCAAACACCCTCCTTCTGCAAACTGTTCATGTCCCAGAGGAAACAAAGCAGTAGAAAACATCCCACTTATAATCACTTCAAGCAAATTCTTCATTTTTACTGTTTTCCCCTCTACCTTCTTATATCCCACTGTCTCAGTTCACTACTCTGTTTCAGTCACCAAAGTTAACAATAACTGTTCACAACAGGGTAATTTTCTAACCCAGTCCATTCCAGGGATCTTATTTACATCAGAGCTTTACAGACAGTTGATTACATTTTTTTTTTTTTTTTTTTTTTTTTTTTGAGCAGTGATCTGGGCTCATACCTGCATGACTGGAGGTCAGAGGGGCTGTGGAGGAATGAATATAACTCACAGTGTAAAAGTCCCCTGCGTGAGTACTATGTGCTGGTTTCTTGCATGTGTAAAAATCAAAATGAAGCATTGTCAAGTTTTGTCCTTTGTCACGTGGCTTTGCTGATGCACAGCCTGTACTGCAAATGAAGATGCAGGCCACACAATGTGAAGTGCTCCCACTGTGCCTTTGAAAATGGCTTATTCATCCTAAATTGGACAACTCCTTCAGTTTGTTATTGAACTTCATAAATCCCGTACTCACTTTCAGCATCTCATCATGACACACAGCTATCAAAAACTGACACAGCTGGAAGGGATGTCTGAACTTCATAGCACCTAGGATGCCCACAGAGAAGGAAATATTTAAAGGAGACATCATGCAGATATTTATTTACAGGAATCTCCTGCCAGGCTTGAAGAATAACACAACCATAATGGCATCTGAAAACACAGCAAGTGAGAGAATAAGGTTGTATGGAGGGCCAGTAGGACCAAGGAACCAGCCTGCACCTGGCAAAAAAGGGATGAAAAGGGGCTTGAGAATTAAGAGAGCTGCCTATGTGGGATGCTCTCAAGGAGGGGGCATTTGGAAAAGATGCACAAAGAGAGCTGGTGTGAGCTGATTGCAAGGAAAAGGACCTTGACAGCAGCCCTCTGTGCAAATCAGAGGAGCAACACTGCATTTTTTGAGAACAAAGAATTCTGTAGCAGGCAAGATATGAGATAGTGGGCATCCGAGCAAGAAACCTTAGTTAGTTATAAAAGGGATAAGCTACATCCCATATGCTTTGTACAGACCCCCCCTGCAAGACAGATAGACCTGAGGATGCAGCAAGAGGAGCAAGTAGAAAGCAGGCTTGTAACCATGCTGAGCTCCTGCTGGCAACAGATCATTCCCAAGGAAACATTGCAGGACAAGATTCCCATTCTGATAGATGGAGGCAAAGCCACAGAGATTTGAAAGTCTTCTGCATGAACAGAAGGCATAAGTTTGTGGATGGGGACTCAGAGGGACAAAGAAGGGTACAAATGGAAGAACACCCTAATATCTCACAGACAGCTAAGGAGAGATGAAACGAAGCCATTAGAGGTCCTGCAGAAGGTTCTTCATTAGAAAAAAGAGAGGGCAGCTGAGGGAAGGAGGGGAAGCCAAGATTTTGGTTTAAGCATATAATCAAATATATCATCCTAACTAACTGCCTGGCTAAGGAAGGTGAGGCTAGTGCCACAGTTCTTCTGCATGCCATGAGCCAGGAGAGAAGATTTCATCTTCTTAAATCAGCACCTACAGACTCCTTGGCTAAGCAATGCTGATGTTTTCACCCCAGTTTCACTCCCTTCCCTGCTACATCCCGGTAACCTCCTTTGGTCTCCTGGGGCTGGATAATTTTTTCTCTTTCAGTGTTGTCACTGACAAGCAAGTGGTGCAATAACTTACTGCTGAATACATGTTATTTTCTTCTTTTTATAAGGAAAGACATACTGAAGATGTACTTTTTTTCCATCTTACTTGTCATGGGAGAGGAAAATTCCCCACCTAACAGAAAAGCAGACAAAAATGGAGATTTTGTTATTACGAATAACAAAAATTGTACTCTGGGAGATAGAAACAAATGAAACAACACAGCATCAAATACATATTGTAGAGAAAAGAAATGGTAAAACTCATTGTCAACAAGGCTGTTTAAGTTTTTTTTTCTAAACAAGCGATTACACTGTTAGATGTAGAGTTTTCTAAACAAGTGATATCCGTAGCTGGCATAACTTACCAATAAATGTATTAGAGAAACACTGCAACGTAATATTACCATTTACCATTTTTGTATTGTTCTTGAGGGATCTTTCAGAAAAAAAAAAATCACATAATATAGAGGCATTCAATAACAGCATCTCTGAACAAATTGGTTTTGTCTAACTCTAGTATTTGATTTGCTTTTTGTTATCTTCTCTCACATAAAAAAGAGAGCAAATCTCAGATAAGAGCAATGATTTGTCTTCAGAGCTACTAAGGAGGACAGCTGCAGTTGTGTCAAGTAAGAGAAGAGGCAGCCAAGCTCCCTGTGATGCTCTGGATTAAGCCCTGTGTGAATCCCAGCATCAACCTTGCACTTCTCAGCCCAGACCTCCGTCTTTGCAGTGTGCCACAGTGGCTTCTCACAGGAGCAGGGGGAACCCCAAAAGTGGCTGCACATTGCCTTGCTAGAGATGGTAGGATGGGGAGATGGTTCCCGCCCTCCCTGGCATGGCTTCTGGCAGGATATGATTTTTCTAAAGGAGGAAAAGTTCCTGGCAAACAGGGCTGGGTGTTAATCACTCGTCCTTCTCCCTCCCAATCAGGACAGCATTGGCTGGTAATCTCTAGCTTTTAGTGTTTTTGAATGGAAGTACATACATTGTCTCATGATAGTTATGAAATGAAACTAGTTTTGTGCTACCAAAACCATGGGCATTATCATCCATACCTCCAGAAGTCATCTGTAGGCTGATTATAAAGACATACAACCACCATTGGCCCAGATCCACAAAAATATCCAATATTTAGGAGTAGAAGTCCCATTGTGATCATTGGGAGTGAAGTACCTAAATGCTTTGTGAATCCAGTCATCTGTAGCTGAATTCTGATTCAGTGGTTATAGATTAACAGAACTGATAAAACATGCATTAAATTTTGAATAATAACCTCTGGATGCTCTTTACATTCTTGTGCTGATTGACATATTGACATATCCAAGGCTTGCATTCTCTGATGAACATTCATATTTCATTTATAAAGACAAGATACGAGCCCTGGGCTCTGCCAATGTGCTAACCAATACATCACTGTCAAGAATATCCCAATATCATCAGAAGGTTACAGGCTATCAAAACTCATTCCTGGGCTAGAGGAGAGAGTTGATGTTTGACCTAATCACCACCTCAGTGACATCCGAAAGAATTCCACAGCTCTGCTCATCAATGAAGTTTACATTGATTGCTGGAGGTGCCATAAGCTTAAGAATCTCCAATATCAGGAAAAAAATTGGAAGTCAGAATTTGCAATCACCATTATCAGATCTTCTCATTAAATAGATATAAAGGCAATGAAAAGAAACTACAGCTTCAGAAAAATATGGATTTCTGTGGTAGCAACTACTGTTTTTCTTCCATATGCAGTTCCCCTGAATGAAATCTCAGCTTCCCACCGTAAACTGGGATACCTCAGCCTTTTTTTTCAACCCAAACAAAGACAATTGACAATGCACTCAGAACATTTCATTTTAGTGTTCTCCAATAAGTTTAAATTAATTGGTTTCAGTTCAATTGAATAATTAATTCCATTTCCCATTTTGTGACAATACTGAATGAAAATTTTATTTACAGAGCCAGCTGTCAGAAAACTCTCTTGTAAGCTAAATTTTACAGCATCCTCCATGGTGCCCCACATCACTGACATGAATAAAAGGAAGAGAGACTGTCATCATTTACCTGGATTTGTGCTCTCTCTTATGTGACGTCCAATTCAATAGCTCCCTGAGAGAAGGCTTTGAGGACATCCGAAGCTTTGACTTTCCTCTCCACTAGCAAGAACATTTTCTCCACCATCATGCTGAGAAGAAAGAGAAAGGGGGATAAGGAAAATGCAGCACAGCCATGACGCAATGTGCACTGGTGTGGGGCTGGGAGCAAACACCTGATGACTGGGACTGAATTGGACCTCCTCACACCAGAACCTCTGCTGAAGGCCTCCCCATGTGAAATTGTACCCTTGCTTCAGGCTCACTGATTTCAACTGAAGGGCAGACTCTGTCGGGTAGGCAAGGCTAATTGGCCAAGGAGATGTTGTATTCAGAGAAGTGCTTTTGTATAAAATACTTCTGAAAATATATGGATTGACAAATATTCAGAATGGTCTCGTGATATCTGTGAGC
Source organism: Strigops habroptila (assembly GCF_004027225.2). Classification (NCBI taxonomy): domain Eukaryota; kingdom Metazoa; phylum Chordata; class Aves; order Psittaciformes; family Psittacidae; genus Strigops; species Strigops habroptila. The sequence goes on from NC_044278.2 coordinate 46,105,776, forward strand.
ATCTAATGTATGGTGGGTGAACAAATGAAGAAAAGGGGGAAATTAAACATTCGCAACAAGTAATTAGATTAGCTACAATGAAGACAAGAGGGAAGATGAAGGCTTTGAAACAGAATTAAAAGGCTGAAACAACAGAGCTTTTATCCCCAGAACAGATACTGCATCAGAAGGGAACCTCAAAGTGTGAAATCAGTCAAGATTTGTCTTATTTGGAGCATGAGTTTGAGTGCAATGAGACAGAGAGCTGATTCTGATATCACACTGCTTTTCTAATAGCATGACTTCCCTGAACACAGTGGTGTACTGTCTTTATTTACCACAAAAAAGCATATAACAATGCTCAGCAAATTAAATTCTGCATTTATAGCAACTGCAGAGAGAGGCAGGATTAAGATGCAGGACTATGCATACACTTGGAAAAGTCAGCCCTGAATCAGGAGAAGAAAGCTTGCCACCCTTAAACAAGAAGGGCATGGTGTGCAATTCCCACTCCATCTACAGAGAATTCGTTTATAAACATGTTCCTAAACTTCAGTGGGAAATCAGACTGCAAAAAGTTTGTAAAGAATGTGCCAATGGATATGATTTACCAAGACCTCAATTCACTTATGTCATTCAACTAATATATAACTCTTCTTCAGCCACAGCTTCCTACACTATATGAAATAAGAGATATGGGAGATCCCTGGAGTTTACAGTTTGGCTGTAATGTCTCACTGTGAATTCCACAGAGGAAAAACATTTCAGAAAGATGCATAAACACTCAGCTAAAATTAAATTGAACCCTGTATAAAACATAATCTGTATTTATGTATGTATTGACAGCTCTCAATGCTCGTTTCTAAGTTTTGGCAAGGCAGTGTCCAATCTTATTTAATTGAATTAACAAATTATTGGCTTTCTGGGCATGCAGACAAATGGGTTGAATATAAATGACTTCTTGAATAATTTCCTCAGCATAGCACTGTGCTTCGGCAAACATCCTATTCATAGAAATCCCAAATAAGTGGCTTCTGATGCACGTATAACTATTGCTTTTTCTTCATTTCATGGAACTAATCCTGTTAGCTGTCAGACTGCAACACTACAAGAGACAGGAATTCAAGTACAAAGTGAATATGTCACCCTCGAAGTTCCATGAAACTTTGAACAAAGGAAAGGATAAAAGTATCTGACAAATGCTTTGAGGATTCCCTACCAAGAAATGACTTTATGCAATCATTCAGCCAGAGCTGTAGTTGTGGTACCTTGCTTTGATCCTCTGCTTGAGACACATGCACATAGGACATTTATTTAGTTTGGGAATTTTCATCCATCATGCAATCTACTTATTAGCATACTTCTAGTTTGCTTGTGTAGTTAATTTGGATACAATATACTGTGCTAGAAAATGCAAAAGAACTGTTAATAGCTGCCAGTTAAATTTGTGCACACAAAGATTGCTTCCATCTGAATTAAACTGTTTTGGTCATAATATGCTCCAGTATGCTCAGAAGATGTATGTCACTTTTAGAACTTCACTTTTCGGCTGTGGGGCAGGAGCTCCAACATTAATACTTACTTACACAACACAGGGCTCCCAGGTGGTATGAAATATGCATTTTTTTCATTCAAATGTCAAATACAAAGTAAACTCCTTAAGTAACTTATGATCATTAGTAGTTATCCTGCTAGCTGAATTCCTTCTCAAATTATCTCTGACCCTGATTAAAGCTGGGACGGAAGAAAGGTCAAGGAAATTTCCCATCAGGAGTAGATACCATCATGACCATGGTATCTTCCAAAGAGTCACAAGTGAGTAGACTGAACAATAAAGATATAAGTATGTTTATACAGCAAAAACGACAGTTCTCCAATTTATTCCCAGATCCTAGTCCACTGATTGTCCATGCTGCATAAAACATGACCCCATGACCGAATCTATTAGTTTTCCTCCCAAACGAAACCAGGGATCACTCTCAGCAGGCAATGAGTGAGTAGGTTTCATTAAGTTTACCTTCTTTAACTCAGCACAGTCCTCCAACACTATTTGTGTGGGACTGACACCTCATGAATTCTACGAATATTCTTATGCCAGCACATCTCAAAGCATGTCCTATGTGGTCTTGGCTGTAAAAATACCATTCTCATGGGCTGCAGCCCAGATCTCCATGTATTTCAGGCACTACAAACTGAGAAAACACATGACAAAGTATGTGAGTAGTAGACTGTGAGTTGAGACTCAGAGGAGGCCCGTATCAAGTATCATACAGTGTGGATGCATGAGCCCACCAGTGCAGGACAGGCTTGAACAGCAAGGGTGGGTCCCTGTGAACACTGACAGTCAGAAACCACTTCCCAGACCAGGAGCATTTAGCAGTGCAGATCATAGAATCCTAGAATCATAGAACAGTTAGGGTTGGAAAGGACCTTAAGATCATCTAGTTCCACCCCCCTGCCATGGGCAGGAGCACCTCGCACTAAACTAGATAACACTAGAAAAGCAGGAAATGAGCTTGCACATTCATGAGTGGTACATTATCAACTGTAATACTCATTGTCCCAAAATGTCTGTGTGCCTTTTGTTAAAATTAAATCATCAGCAGAAATTCTTGGCTGACACATACTCAAATAGCAGTATTTGGTCTGGCTAATATGCAGCTGGAGCTAAGTTATTCATAGAATCATAGAATCATAGAATCGTAAGGGTTGGAAAGGACCTGAAGATCATCTAGTTCCAACCCCCCTGCCATGGGCAGGGACATCTCGCACTAAACCATGTGGCTCAAGGCTCTGTCCAACCTGGCCTTGAACACTGCCAGGGATGGAGCATCTACAATCTCCCTGGGCAACCCATTCCAGTGCTTCACCACCCTCACTGTAAAGAACTTCTTCCTTATATCTAGTCTAAACTTCCCCTGTTAAAATTTGAAGCCATTACCCCTTGCCCTACCACTACAGTCCCTAAGGAAGAGTCCCTCCCCAGCATCCTTATAGACCCCCTTCAGATACTGGAAGGCTGCTATGAGGTCTCCATGCAGCCTTCTCTTCTCCAGGCTCAACAGTCTCAACTCTCTCAGCCTGTCTTCATATGGAAGATGCTCCAGCCTTCTTATCATCCTTGTGGCCCTCCTCTGGACTCGCTCCAACAGCTTCATGTCCTTTTTATGTTGAGGACACCAGAACTGTACGCAGTACTCCAAGTGAGGTCTCACAAGAGCAGAGTAGAGGGGCAGGATCACCTCCTTTGACCTGCTGGTCACGCTTCTTTTGATGCAGCCCAGTATACAGTTGGCTTTCTGGGCTGCAAGCACACACTGCCGGCTCATGTTAAGCTTCTCATCAACCAACACCGCCAAGTCTTTCTCTGCAGGGCTGCTCTGAATCCCTTCTCCACCCAACCTGTAGCTGTGCCTGGGATTGCCCCGACCCAGGTGTAGGACCTTACACTTGGCTTGGTTAAAATTCATAAGGTTGGCATTGGCCCACCTCATAAGCGTGTCAAGGTCCCTCTGGATGGCATCCCTTCCCTCCAGCGTATCAACTGAACCACACATCTTGGTGTCGTCAGCAAACTTGCTGAGGGTGCGCTCAATCCCACTGTCCATGTCGCCGACAAAGATGTTGAACAGGACCGGTCCCAACACTGATCCCTGAGGGACACCACTCGTTACAGGTTTCCAACTGGACATCGAGCCATTTACCACACCTCTGCGTGTGGCCATCCAGACAGTTCTTTATCCACCGAGTGGTCCATCTATCAAATTGATGTCTCTCTAATTTAGAGACAAGGATGTCATGCGGGACAGTGTCGCGCGACAGTTATTCACTTCTTTTAAGGCAAAGGAGTTAAAATTTTACGCAATATGAACATTTTGTGAACTATATGAAGAATATCTGGGTCCTCAGCTTCTACCCAACAAATCTGACAGGAAAGACAGAGCTTCAGTAGGCATTTATTTTGCAGAGATATTTTCAAGAAAAGTAGAGAATAGCCACTCTTAGAAAAATAACTGTTCTGGTGGGGTATTTGACACACAGAAGAAAGCCATCAGAGGAGCTTGAATTATCAACATCTGTAGCACACGAGTTATGCTGTCACACTGCTATTTCTTTCTAGGAATGTGGGCAGTGACTGATGACAAGAGCACCCTTCACCCAGCTTCTGTGAGGTTGAACTTGTAGTCTAATCCAACCTGTTCTTCTGTGTGTGCCAAAATACAGATGTCATACTAATGTGAAAAATGTTAGGGAAAGAAAGAATAGAAATAATTAAATACTTTTCCCTCCAACTCTAAAATCCATTCAGTCCTTTAGATGGAAAAAAAGAAAAAAATCAGTAGTACCTAGAAGGTATTTTACCCCAGTGATAGTTCAGGCTGCTTTCTGTAATGTATAATGCAAACAGACCATTTCAAATGTGCTAAATGTGATGCAGGTAAAATGAGACCATGTCCACAGCAGTATCTAAAACAATTTTCAGACAGTCCCAACCCAACAGAGATATGAAGCTTCAGCCACATCTGAAAACTCAGTATGGACTTCCTGGTTCTTTTTCAACCCCTTGGTAGTCAAATGAGAGTTTTTCCATTAAAAGGTTGAACTGTGAATACTCTCTGCCAGTGTCTAACCACAGCCATTTTCCTGCCATGAAAACCTTGCCTAAACTGGAGACTAAAAAATATCAAGTTACTTATACACAGAAAGACAGCTTACATATGCCATCTAAATATTTAAAAAATAATATTTATGAAGGGAGTTGAAGTTTAAAACTAGTATTATGCCTTTAGCTATTCTAGTTGTTCTGTAGTAGTTATTCCTGGACTCCCTGACTACTTTAGCAGTATGGAAATGAGTGGGTAGAGACAGATTGCAGCCTTGAAGGGAAAGCTGGGAGTGAGAAAAAAGTTTCATCAGAATAGGGGGGAAAACCAGGAGGTAAGATATTAGTCTACAGGGAAATAATGATGAATGGTCTTGTTAATTTTTTTAAAAGAGCCCAGCTGTAGCCACAGAATTGAAGAACCTTGGTGAATTATACCCTTGAATGTGTTCAAGGCCAGATTGGGTGAGGCTTTGAATAACCTGGTCTAGTGGAAGGTGTCCCTGCCAATGGCAGGGGTGTTGGAACAAGATTATTTTTAAGGTCCCTTCCAACCCAAACCATTCTACGATTCTATGATCTAAATAGCTCTAATCTGAGACTAAAGAACCGGAAAAGCTAGAAAATGTTATTATGAAATCTCTATGAGGGAGCTGATAGATGAAAATACCTTTTTTGACAGTGACCTTTGTGTGTAAAGGCAATGAAAAGGCAGTGCTCTTTTTATCTGGGCTAACACAGCAGGTGGAGGCACTTCACCTTGCTGCCCAAGCTGTTCTTTCTCTCAGTATTGTTATTAAGAGTGCTCATTCAGTGTTTCATGACGAGAAACTAATCCAGAATAAAAAGCTACAAGCATAGGTCTTCCACTCTGAGAAATCACATACCAACTTGTCTGTGGAGTTCAATGACTTACTTAGAGTTGTAGGCAATTCGCTTGGATTTTCAGTATATGCCTGTCAGTGTTTCCAAACCTGTAAATTTTATTCTGAGATATGTAATTTCAGCAAATTAGGTTCATGAAACTGCAGGATAACCAACTGAGCCCTGAGAAAGTATGCAAGTCCCAGTGGTAGCTGCAGGACCCCTAAATGTCACCAAGCTTAGTGGTTATGGAGGCACAGCACTTCCAGACAGACTTTCTTACTTGTAACCTCTTCATCTGTGAAAAATGCAGCTCTCCACCTTCTGCCAAGGAAACAGCAACAGTCACTCAATTTTTGGAAATGAGAATGACTAGCAAGAACCTGAGCCTACATAAAACAGCAGTAAAATGCATGCTGACATCAGCACAGTCAGGATTTCACCCCTGTGGCCTTGTTTGAAAAGCACTGTGTGATGACAGAAAATAAAGACACTCCTGCAGTTTGTTTTCTTCATCTGCTTCACATTGAAGGAGTGAAAAAGTGGGATGATGGAGAAAGTAAGTATGAGCTAGCGGGGCAGAGCTCTCACTTCACTCCCATGACCAGGGCGCAGAGAATCCACATAGTGTTGTGGCTGGCCATCCTTACATTTCTCACCATGGCTTTCTATTTTCCTGTTCTGGAGACTTGCACTCTCTGTTAATGCCTTTGCCTCTGCACCTTTCCTGAATGCAGTGGCCATTGCTCCAACCCGCTCATCAATAATGATTTCCCTCACCTTATCCTTCCTGTAGCTGGTTCAATAGAGTCATTAACATTTTCACTGGAGTTGGCCCAAGTGGCCCTAATCAAGACGAATTAGTATGCTGGCAAACTCTCTGCAGATACCTGTCAGGGATGAAGTACTGCCACCTTTTCTGTAATAGATACCAGGGTTCAAAAAATTACCCCTCTCCTCATCTCCCCAAGTTCATTATTAGAAACTAAGGACAGGATTTCAGATTTTATATTAATGCCACAGGCCCGCCCCTGCAGCATGGGGAGAGATGCAGGATAAGGGATCTATGTCCCTTTACGTAATCTTCTGTAAATTTTTTTTTTTTTTTTTGGTCTAGAATGGGTTGATGCTTCCTTTGATGTTCAGGCATCACAGCCTATAAATAAAGAGGTAAACACATGTTTGCTAATGGGTTACACCTTGAAAGATAACTAATTTATCTTACAAATGCAATTCTTATCAGATAAAGGAGGAAAAACGTTTAATTCTGGAATTGCTGATATTTACTAATGATTTCTAGAAATACCAGCTTCAGCCAGATAGCAACCCTAGATCAATATAATCATCCAGCAATTTCATGGCTGTTAGAGCAAAGCCCTGTGAAGTATGTGGTGACTCACTTCTCTTTCACTGAAGAGAGAAACAGACGATGAGGTTGGGCTGAGAGACAGCTGAAATCTTATCCATATCTCTGCAAGGCAATTATCAAGCTTGGGTGTGTTACTTTTGGCAGAAATGCTCGCTTAGAGCAGCAGTGCATATTGTCTGAGGGATTCAAAGGAAAAAATAAGCGTCAAGTGCTGCTATACAGTGAACAGAATGAAGTCATAAATAAAAGTCTTAAATACTCTGGAAATGAAGATTCTTCTTAAAACAAACAAACAAACAAATAAACAAAACCAACAACCACCTGTAATACATTAACACAAACCACAATGTCAAGGCTTTTATGTTGTTGTACTGCATCATGAGTCTCTTTGCTGGGTGTTGTGCCCAGTGACATCCCCTGTCTCTGTGTCTCAGTGACTGCACTTCAGCTCATTGAGTGCTTCTGCTCCTACTTACAAATGCAGCCATAGTCTCTCTGGACAGGTTTTAAAGGGTATAAATCTGACTGATGTGAGACAGTATTTGAGCTGACATGAAATCAGAACTATGCTTCTTGATAGCTATTTATTTCTCCTTAGAAATGCTGAATTCACTTGTGCCCATCCTGACAATGACTTGTGTTTATAAAGATTTATAACTGAGTCATAGATACTCTGAAATAGCTTGACCATCCCACAGCAAGTGTGTGACAGGAACATGTTCAGGACTAAAGAGAATTGGACTGGGAACAATAACACCTTTCATGCTGACATAATAATACCTTGACATTTTATTGCTCTTTCTGCTACGGCTATCATTGCACCTGGGACCCTGCTGCACTATCCATACTAACGTTGGTCAATACCTTATTTCACAGGTGTGATCATTGAGACTATTTGTGATGAAGATGCCATCTCCTGTAAGTGATGGTATTGTGGTCCTTAATGAATTTAAGTTGTTTAAATAGTGCTCAAATGACTAGTCATGGAGACTATAGTGCCAGGCAGGGATAATGAGTTAGATTGTGTGTGAAGGTAAATCTTCTTCTACCTTTACAAAGCTAAAACATTTATGTGGGGAGCTCAAATTATAAATTACCCCACTGCCTTTTTTATCAGATATGCAATTTCTCTTTTCTCACTTCTGCAAAGCAGTGTTTTTAACAGGACAGTCTATAAAATGAAGAGCCTGGGTATTTTTGGAAGGAATCGTTCCTTTTTCATTAGCCAAACAGGATAAAAATCTATAGTACATTTCTCCTTAGGAACATGTGAATTGAGATTAGGCAACAATTAAGTTATCTGGTATTGATTTTACATGCACTGTCAACTGACTAACTCCCAGTTAGCAGAAACTTGCCACTGTGAGAGGTAGAGTCTTTATATTAATGTTGGTTTTTTAAAAAGGCAAACAGTAAAACATTATCTGTGGCAATTTTCACATAAGTGTTCTCCTTCTTTTTTTTACCCCTCTCAAAAAAATACATGAACAGCTCTATTCCATAAGCAGCTTTTTGGCAGATTATGATTTCTCATTTTGATCAGTGAGATTCGGGACCACTCAATATCTTGCAGAACAAAGCAAAAAGTCTTCTCTTTAAAAGCTTGTACTAAATAGGATCCATGGGCAAATAAAAAGACAATCACATTTCTTGATCCAAAACAAAGTAAGCCCACCTCAGCTGGAAGGTGAGCAGCGCTGCAAAGCAGCTCTGCTCGGAGAGGAGACTATCTGGCAGGCCATGCAGAACCCATGAGAAGAGCTACATGCCAGATGCAAAGAGTTAGTACTGTCTTGCTTGTGGAGCTGCAGGACAGGAGAGTAACATCAGGGGATGGGCATAGGCAGTAACGACAAGACAGGTGCTGGGGTAGCAGCTTCCTGGGAAAAGCAGTCACTTTGCAAGAGCAAAGCGCAGGCCAGGGGTAGCGTGGGAATAAAAATGTCTTTGCTCCCAGCCGCAAAGCTGGATTACAGCTTTAGGCTCAACCTGAAGCCTAAAGACACCCAGCACCAAGCACTCATTCCTCAGTCTATGCTCTGAGTTCACAGGCAGGCAGTAAGCAAAGCAGCCCACTGAGAGCTGGAAACTCGCCAGTGGGAAACTTTCTCAAGGCTCTGCCAGATCTTCTGTGTCATGTTTCCCCTGCCATGAACTTCAGGCAGCCCTGTTACACCAGTGTAACAGACTCTTCTGAGTTATCTATGCCTTATCTCCACTTCTCTTGAGTGTGATTTGATTGGAATCAGAAAGCTGTATTATGGTTGGAGCCTGATGCAATCTCGAACCTTGCACCTCTCTCACTGATTTATCTCTCTTCCCCACTGGGGTCTCTGTGGTGAATGAAGCTGTTGTACTGAAGCTTTAAGCTGCTGTTGAACTCCCCACTTTAAGCTGCAAAAAAATGGGGGCAGCTGTCAAAAGGAAGGTCCTGCCTTCACCTCCACTGGGTCATGCATTTTCCACATCCACCTTTGGGCTCCCATGAGCACTCATCCACCTGGGCAGCCCCAACAAGCATGTCAAGTTAACAACAGGAGCAGCAGGAAATGAAAAAATGCTTTTTAAATCCAGATTAGCTCTCAGCTGTGGCCAGAGAAGGGAGCTGGAGAGCCTTCATCAGGTAAACTGCATGCAGGAGGATTGGCCAGACCCTCCTCACCCACTGGGTGCTGCAGTGGTGTGAAGGATATGGACAAGAGAGCTAAGAGTACATTGCATCAGAGCTTTCCTTGTGCTACAAAAGTGATGGCAGGATCTTTCAGCAACCCGTGCCAATTTTCAGTGTGTGTTGGAGCTACCATGTACTCCCTAAGAGGCAATTTGTAAGCCAGGAAACAACTGCCTCCTATGCTGAGGGTACATTGGGATACCATGAGGAGGGCATGGCGAGCCCTGAGGTTGGCAGTGCAGTTCTGCTCTGCCTCTCAACCCCTGTAACAGAGGAGTAGTGCCAGCAAGGCTGGAGAAGGAAAAGATACATTCTGAGCTGTAGGAAAGCCTCCAACATTTAACCAGATGTGTGACAGTGTATTCTCTCCTCTTACCCCAGCACTGCCTTATCTTCTCCATCCCATGACCCTGGGTTTGGGGGTGGAAGTTGCCAAGCAAGATAGCACACATGAGCTAGAGCATAGGCAGGCAGGCAATTTAGGGGGAGGCAGCAGGGCAGGAGGCTGCTCTTTTAAAGATAAAGGGTTTTACCCTCATTCCTGCATCACGCTCTAGAGCACTAGAGTGTGTTATCTTCAGTGCCTCATGTACTCTGACTGGCTACAGGGTGCTTTCCTCCTGATCCCCAGGAGGTACCAGGGAAATTATGTCACTGCAGTGTCCCAGCTAACTGTGTAACAACACACGTCTAGCCTGCAGTTCTCCCCAGTCTCTAAACTCCTGATGTTCCTTGAAGTTTCTTTTCCAGAAGCAATTATTCCTCTGATAAAAAGCAAGTTTTTTAACAATTTTTTTCACTCCACTGCCTTTAAAGCAGGGTAATAAATCATACTAAATGCCTCTACATTATGTAAATTGGCTCCTTTGAGAACATTTTTCATTCAGTATAAATAGAGCAATTACACCTTTTGATATTTGCCCAAAATTGCTATTTTTTGCCCTTTCCAAAGGGGGACTTCTCATTTGTGTCATCTTTTCTCTTGTTATGCGTAAAATTAAAATGTGTTGCAAATGCTTTGTCCCAACCCTTCTTTTTAAAAAGTAGCTGTGTTTGACCTGCTCTCCCTCTAGCCCTCCTTCCAAAGTGTGTTTCTTCTACTGGTCCACTCAATCTTCTTTGCCATTTATGCATTTCTTTTGTATGTTAGGTGATATTTTCCTTTCAGTTTTATTTCTCTCTTTTCAGAGCATATTTGATGCTTCAGTACCAGGTATTAAGTGTCCTCTTTCACCATGTCATGGCCAAACTTCTTAAGCAGCTTTTTTTATGTTGGGTTATTCACTGTTTTACCAAATCTCCTCTAGGTTTCTATATCATTCATCCTAGCGACGTCTCTAACACAAACAGCTGGGTGCTAGAGCACTTCTGCTTCTCTGCAACACATTATATTCTGGCTTTTTATTTCGCATCAGGGTTACCTATCACAAAGAGGTTTTGAATCTAAAAATTGAAGAAAGCCTGGACAAAATACGGACAATGAAAGCAGAAATTCCAGAATATGACTTTTGGAGAAAGGCATGGGAGACTCAAAAATACAGCAGAGCTCAAACATTCCTCAGGTATCTAGAGAATGACAGAAATAAACAGCCATAAACAAATATTCTCAGTGACGAGTTTCTTTTACCTAGTTAATGACCTAACTGATTACTGAGAATGAAGATTAGTTTTGTGTGCAATTTTATAAACTGAAGATGTAACCTCAGGGATGTCTGGCTTTGAACACCCAAGATGATTGCTGAGTTGCTCGAAGTCTAAGCTGCAGCACAGTTAAGAAACTCCTACATACTCTTTTGTTAAAAGATGAATTTTGGGGCAGCTAAAGTAATACAGATCTTCCTTACCACTGTAACTATTTCAAATAGAAAAATCCATGATGACAGTTTGGTTCTCTATATAATTTATTTTCTTAATTGTTTTCCTGCAGTGCTTCTTTAATAACAGAGACATACGGAGTCAGTCACCTGACAAAGTGCTTTTTCAGTTTACAGCATTTTTCAGACTGAAGTCCCCACACGTACTGCTAGAAACTCAATGCTGGTTTTGTTTCTACAAGTGCCATCTTTCCTTCTCCTTTGGTCAGTATTTTCAAACAAAAAAGTCAAGTAATTCTTCTGCAGCCATAGCTTTTCAGTCAGATTTATCTGCAATGCTGTAAACTCTTCAGCACTCCTGAAGTTAAAACTATGAAGTGTATCAGTTTTTCTCTTGGCCAGCATCTATAGTGCATCTTTAATTGATACAGACTTTACTGCTGTTTTCCAGATAACGCTTTTTATAGTCTTAGCAGGAAGCTTGCTGCTATACAATTATTTGAATGTTTCCAGTCTTAGATGAATTGACCACATTGGCTGTGCAGAATTTACCAGGGTGAATTTTTGCTGCTACACATAATGTCTCTCATTTTTTATTTTTTATTTCCCAGCCAATTAATATTCCAGTGGTTGGAGGATGTGTTCTCTTTGTCAGTCAACATCATAGCTCTTGATAATATGTTGCTACGTCTGTACAATGAGAAGTCCCATAAATGGAGGTGAAGGCAGGATTTGGTCTCAAGCCTCTGGCAGCTGCTGTGAAGGAGTCTCTCTGGAAACATTCTCAAAATCTTTAATTGCTGTCCTTCAAAATGAAAAATTATTTATTTACAGTAGAGCTGGAGACATTTACAGCTACTGACCACTTCCACACACAGGACCATGTCCATGCTCTACCTTTGCACTTAAGGGTTTTACGTGATGTGTTTTCCCTGGCCCCAGAAGAAGAGTAAGAAAGGAAAAATCTATGGATTTAAAACCCCTGAGGAGCCTCAGCTCAAAAAACTAAGAAATCACAAGGTGACTCTCACCTTGTGTGAGAGTCAGTGTTTATTGTCTCCAGTCACAGAACACGCCTCGTGACCAAAATTGTAAAAAGTGTTTATTTGAATGTTTAAACTGGTGACAGCTCTTTCATTCCCCATTAGAGAAGTTTTAGTGTATCCTTTATTTTATTTGAACACACTGTAGGCAAATCATCCTTGTTTGCCTCCATGGTAACCCTTTCCCACTCTCCTTTTCAGTCCTTAGATGGGGAAACTTTCTCTTTCTTTCCTTTGGGCCTCCCAGGAGCTCACTGCCAGCCTTGGATGCTGCTTCTACACTGTTCCCGAGTGCTCCTGATTCATTACGGCCCACGTGGGAGCTGTTACACACTGTTCCTGCTGCCCATGGACTTCAGATGCAGAAAAGGGGAGAAGTCCTGACCTGTTTACAGTAAGTAGATCATGACCTGCCTTTGCCACACATAGGTCTAACAATGTAGTGACTGCACCCAGCAATGCCGCAGGACATCAGAGACATTACCTGTCTTGCTCAAAGCAGTGCTTAATTTTACAGCACTCTATTATGCAGGAAAAAAGTGAAAAAATATTCTAGTCATGTAAGTTTGCTCTGTAAGACGCCCTCCAAGCAAATGCTGAGGACAGGTGTAGAGTCTTCATGCTCCCATGGGCTTTACCTTGGTTTTGGCTGGATGATTTGAGAAGAAGGGGCAGCTCATCTCTGTGGAGCAGGTGGAAACACAGTTAGAAAATCATGTAATAAAAGTTTTCCCATGTTGCTTGCTTTGCATGAGTGCCGTGTGGGAAATCTGTGATATGCCACAGAGCCAGCATTCCCACTGGAGCTAAGACTCCAAAGGCCAGCAGAACTGTCAACTTTATTTCCCGTGCTTGCCTTATAAATCATTACTATTTCTAAAGTTTTGGCCACCGGCAATGATCACTAGTGCCAATGTAAGCTGTATCTTCAAAGAGCACCATGCTTTCAGAAGAAAACTGCACCAAGGTTTGTCAAGTGGAAATGACACCGCTGTGGTGTATGCCACAGCAGTGGGCAAGGGCCGTTTAGTGAGGGCTGCAATCCCACCCTAGACAAAGTCTCTAGCAGCAGACAGGAAGCACAGGTATTTTGTGCCTAAAGTTTAGACACTCTGGATCTGCTAGACTGTAGAAGTGCTTGATCTTGACTCATTACTGTGAGTGATCTGTGAATATTCTGAGGAATAAAAGCAGTGATTTAGTTTTCATTTATTTTCATAACAGTATTGATCATTTAGAGTACCTAGAACAGCTTCCTGAAATTTGGGAAAAAGTTAATGAATTCTTACCTAATTTAATGAGTTACCATGGAGCTCATATTACATTTCAGACACTTGGAATGTGCTAGTCATTATTCACCTGCCTCCAACCTTCAATCAACAGCTCTGGGAGGCAGAAAAATATAAAAAAAATCTGTTGAAATAGACTCAGAGAAAACATTTGCTATTGCTTATGGAAATAAAATGTGTTTGTAGAAAATGGAATGATTCCATAAATGCTTTGCTACAGATTTACTACCAGTTCTATTTGTAATGATTCAGTCAGCAAATAATAGAAGTAAGCATTTGATAAAAAATTACTGTTATTTAGAAACATGGTTTAGAGATTGATGCAAACACAGTCTTAATAGAATGGCTTCACTATTTTGCATTTGAAGTGGGAGAAGATAATTGGAGACCAAGATCTTGTGAATATAAGACTTAGTGACTGCATCATATGTTGGGAATGGGAAGCTTACTACAGAGGTTTGGGAAAAAGACCTTGCAAGCTGAAATTGCAGATCAAAGCCAGCAAAACCACGTGCTTCATAGCATAACATTAACTCAAAATCCCATATAAAATTAATTATATTCTCCCAAAGTGCTCAACACCACTAAGTCCCATTGATGCTATGTATAATAAGGATGTATGCATTAACTAAATACAATTTATTTTCTATACTTACTGACTGTACTTACCTTTATGGAAACTTACGCAACATTCTGGCAGGAGAATACATAGATGCCTGATGGCTGTATGAGGTGTAAAGGCATACAGGAGAATGAACTTCAAAACACTTCGGTAGACAGAAACATGGTCTGTACAATACCCCATCAAAACCATCAATTCCAGGGTTATTTTCTGTCTTTTTTTTCCACACAGAAAATCCTCAGCAAACTGTACTGTGTGCCCCAGAAACACCCTTTGTCTGGACTCTTGATGATTAAATGCGTTTTTAAGTGCCAGCTGCTTACTATAGTCATGCTGTTAGGTGAGGACGTTCTGCTCAGGTGGAGTAAGGCAGAGCTAAATCTTCACTACACCCTCACAACAGAGATTCACTGGCTCATGTTTTTGTGCTAGACTTCACCACTTTAGCAAAACATCACTTTGGGTTGGTTTATGACATTTCTTCTTCCTTCAGCAAGGGTATTCATATTTTAGTTACAAAACAGTAATCTCCTTTTGCAGTGTTTATGCCTGCTGTAGGTTTGCTGCTCTAAGAGCAATCACCCTCAAGGGATGGATGCCTTTAGTGACATGGTTTTTAGTGGTGGACTTGGCAGTGTTGGGGGAATGGTTGGACTTGATGATCTTAAATGTCTTTTTCAACCTGGTTGATTCTATGATTCTATGATGTCTTACAATCTGAAAGTCACTTTTAACATTGGTTAGGACTTTGGACTTTGCCAGGATAATGCTTTTGGGTCTACAGGAGGAGGATGTAGATGCTTCAATCCATCTTTCCCTATGCAGGGGTTTGCACTGTGGGAAAGCCCAGCCCTGGGTAAACAAAGGGCCATGGCACAGGTCCCTCAGTGAAAATGCTGGAAGAGGGCTTTTAACAGCCAGGCAAGCCAGGAGCCGGGCACCTGCGACGCGCAGGGCGATGGGAAACAGGCAATGCTGCAGTCACACTTCTCATTGCTCCTCCCAGCATAGCAGGCCTTCCTCTCACTATACTCATCTTCGACAAGGCTCCGTGGCCTCAGCACTGAGTGCTTGCACCCCTGCATCTAAACCTGGGCTGATATCCTCACCTGCTATGCTGCAGCTGCACTAACAAACTGGCGGCTCCTGGGCATGTTAATATTTTTGTGAGATTTCTGTCTGTTTGCTGTTATTTGCCTGTGCTGGGGCAAGCCAGGGGTGCACTGAGGTAGCTGTGTGTGACATGAAGAGACCTCCTTTACCTTGAGTGTTACTAAGATTTTGGCTTTTCACTCAGACCTCCTCCTTAGGATACGCCAGGCTTCATTTTTTAGTGTCTCTTGAATAATCCTCCTCTAAAGCCAATTTATGAAGAGGCCGTCCTTGAGTTGGTTAACGAATTTTAGTGAAGGAATGCCCCTTACAGTTAACTATATGTGTTACTGCCTCAGCATGAAACACTAAAGGAGTAGCAACAGGGATTACATGTGACTGGATGTGAAATTCCTAAAGGGCTTGATATGGAGCCATGAAAGGGTCTGAATCACAATTCCCCTCCCACCTCCCAGATTTTGGTGTTTGTACATCTTGAGAGAAACACTAAAGACATTTTTCAAGATAGAGTACCAAGAATATACAGGCATGTACTGAGTCATCTGCCAGGTTCTCTCTTCACGCTCCTGTAAATGTGTGAATGCTTATACATATATTCAAGACACATGTAAACCACTTATTTAGCTCTCTGTGGATGTACCAAGCCACCTCCAAGAGCAGACTAAATGGATTAGGTCCACAATGCACTGGAAATAATTCTATCTCTCTCTCAGCAGTATCTGTTAATCCAAGCATTGTGACAGGCTAACATAGCTAGAGCAGGGGATTGTCTGCACTCCACAATGCAGCCTGCTCCCATTACTGCTATAAGTTCTCATAAGAAGGAGCTTCAGCATTAAAGCAGGTTTAAAATTCAGAAGAAATTGCTCAAAATAACATACAAAATGTAGCAAAGAATTGCTTACCAAAGAATAGCCTTTTCATCACAGCTTTTCTACCAGTCTCTAGAATACGATAGAAATTCTATTAAGCTTTGTAAGACTTACTCAGTCTACTGAAGCAACTAGGAAACACCTTCCAGACTTTGAAGTGTTCTTATATTAATCAGAGAATTCTCTTTTCTCTTTTTTATATTGTCAGATATATTTTTTTTTTTTTTGGGTGGTGGGTGGGGGCATGCAGTTCTCCAGGAAGATGTAGAGTCTAGGCAGGTTATTACACAATTAAAAGCAGTTTCAATTTGCAGGTCTAGAGGAGCATTTCGTACTGAGCAGTGAAACATTCAGGAATTTAGCCTGAGAGAGGCAGAAAAGTAAGTAAACAGGAGCCTGACATTTATAAGCATGGATGCATCTTTGTATTTTAATCTACATATTGAAAAGTTTCTCTGCAACTGACTGGTTTTGCATCTAAGCAGATGGCAGGGGGACCAATACTGAAAAGAAATTACTAATTCAGAAGATGACATGACCACTTAAATTCAGTTTTAAATTCATGACTATTTTTGGAGCTGTAAGGCATGGACACTTCAAATGTAAATCACCGCCACTTGATCACAGCTCATGAGAAACATTTCTGAGCTATTTGCTCTGTTTATCTCTCAAAGAGCCTGAAAAAAATTGTTTTTTGATGTTCTTTGTGATTATGAGGGTTTTTACTCATTCACCATGTAATACAGACAAGTTTTCATTCTTTGTGAAAAGATACAGATTTTGCAGGATTGTTCTAATCCTCTGAGAGGCTGTACCTCGAATCTTGTGTTCAGTTCTGGGCCCCTCACTAGAAGAAAGACACTGAGGTGCTGGAGTGGGTCCAGAAAAGGGCAACAAAGCTGGTGAAGGGCCTGGAGAACAAGTCTGATAAGGAATGGCTGAGGGAACCGGGGGTGTTTAGTCTGGAGAAAAGGAGTCTGAGGGGAGACCTTATCGCTCTCTACAACTACCTGAAAGGAGGTTGTAGTGAGGTGGGAGTTGATCTCTTCTCCCAGGTAACAAGTGACAGGACAACAGGAAATGACCTCAAGCTGCGCCAGGGGAGGTTTAGATTGGATATTAGGAAAAATGTCTTCACCAAGAGGGTGATCAGGCATTGGAACAGGCTGCCCAGGGACATGGTGGAATCATCGTCCCTGGAAGTGTTTCAAAAACTGTGTAGATGAGACCTTTAATGACATGGTTTAGTGGTGGTCTTGGCAGTCCTGGGGTAACGGTTGGACTTGATGATCTTGAAGGCTGGTCTTTTCCAACCTAGTTGATTCTATGATTCTATGATGTTTGAAAGGCTTCTTATTTGCCAGATATGCTTAGGTGTTTGATTTCAAAGTATTCATTACATCTTCATAAAAATATTTATAAAATTAATTCATATAAATTATTAATTAGCAATGAAATAAATTTTTATTATTACCTCATGTTTTTCTTTGTGCAGCACTGGTTCTGGGAGGTATTTCCAAAGTAACACTGCTAATTCATCCTTTCAGTTTGAAGACCTTTGCATGGCATTAATATATAATCAGGGGTAAAGTGTAGGTTGATGTATTTCTGTCACATCTTACAGTAAAATATGCTGCTTTCTTTCTGTCCTGGTTTCAGCTCTAACAGGTTATTTTTTTTTCTCCTTCCTAGGAGCTGGTGCAGTTCTGTGTTTTGGCTTCAGTCTGAGAACAACACTCATAACACACTGACGTTTAAGTTGTTGCTAAGTAATGTTTACTCCAATCAAGGACTTTTAGTCTTTAATGCTCTGCCAGTGAGGAGGGGCACAAGAAGCTGGGAGGAAGCAGAGACAGGACACCTGACCCAAACTAGCCAAAGGGGTATTCCATACCACAGCACATCATGCCCAGTATGTAAACTGGAGGGAGTTGGCCGGAAACCACCAATCACTGCTCAGGTCAGGCTGGGTATTGGTCAGCAGGTGGTGAGCAGTTGTATTGTGCATCATTTCTTTCCATTCTCCTCCCAGTCCTGCCCGGAGTTGGGGGAAAGGGGGAAGGTTGAGCAAATGGCTGCGTGGTTCTGAGTTACCAGCTGGGCTTAAACCACAACACGTTCCCCAAGGGAGGAGTCTCACTTTCAATCTGCAAGTGTATAGGGTTTTAGTAGGTACTAACATCAGGTTGTAACTTCAAGCAGAGATGGAGATGGAGGGGGAGGAAGACCTGCTGACACAACGGATCGAGAATTAGCCTGTATTTCTACACATGGCTGATGTCTACACATATAAACTAAACTAGTGTGAAACAGTCTGTGCCCACAGCATGAGCTGCTTTTGGGGGATGCTCCAAAATGGGACAGTACTATCTAAACTGCCAGCAGTTGTAAAGTGGCCTTGATCGTTGCTGGCTCCAGAACAGTGCCTGGGGCCATTAGGTACCAACTGGCCCAAACCAGAACCGTAGCTGGGACGCTTCTAACAATTATTCAATTGGGGTGAATAGGACTCAGTGTCTGGAAAGCTCCCTGCTTTAATTTGCTGGCAAACCCCTACAAATCTGGAAAAAGAAACTGTCTTACCAGTTGTGTTCCAAATCCCAGTCTTTCTTTATTGTGGCTAACACACTCTTTAACAGAAGTACAATTCTTTGCTCTCTAGAGCAGTCACGAACACCACATTTGAATCTGTCCCAGTGGTATTGGTATCTAAGGCTACTTCTGACCTTGGAAAGTAGCTAAATAACAAGAATGGGAATTGATAAGAATGGCATAATGCTGTTATGTTTTCGGGGCCAGAGTATGCATTTTTGGAGCAGTTGCACCTCGTAGTCATTTGCTTTAATGAGCGTTTCCACTGCTCTCATCATGTAAAGCTGCCTTAAGCTGCTTAAAAAGTACTTGGTATTGAGATACTTTTTGGACTTCATCCAAATGTGCAAAAGCACAATTTTTGATTCTCAAGCCTGGCAGAAGCCTGGCTACTTGAAACTGGCAGGGCAATACAAAGTGCTTTTAATGTCAGAGAAAGCCAGGCTGAATGACTTTGTTCTACCATTAACTCCCTGGGCACAGACTCAGACCATATTATGTCTATTTTAAAGTCACAGAACCCTCATGAGAATTATTAAATACTTTCTTTAAATTGTGGTCTAAACAAAACACCATTTGTTGTATTGCTTCAAGCAATAACTGTTTCCAGGGAAATTACCTTAATGAAGATGTTTCATTTATTTCTTTTATTCTGTTATTATTCGTACCATTCCCTTATTTTTCACATCCTTCTGTGGATTTGCTGACACTAGCACAGTGGTACACAGCTGATTTATGGACAGTTTGGGGGTGATTAATTTGTCAGTTTTATCCCATCTCTTAAATTGCAATGAAACAATAGAAATGTGCAGAAAGCAGCTGTTACACCTACAAATTCATAGATGACAGCTTATTATGGAAATGATGGCAAAGAGCTGAAATGGCAAAGACCTTCCTATTTCCCAAAACCGAGTTAACTTGGGTGAGTGGATGGGATTTTATGCATGTATGGATCTCTTGCACTTTAACAGCTTTACCTTAGATAAACCATCAAACATCTACCTATATTTTCACCCTGCCCCAGAAAGTTTCATTTCGATGTGATGAAAAACTGACAGGCTACCACATGGCCCCAGCACCCCTTCAGGTACTTTGACCATTTCAGAGCTCTGGGTCAATTTCCCTCAAATGTGGGGATTGTTCCTTGGTCTTAGCTTTCCTTGGTGTCCAAGGGGGCTCCAGAGGCAGGCGATCCTGAATCATGAGCATTTCCTGGGGAGTAAGAAGGCAGCTGTCCACATTTAAATGGCACATCTGTGTTTTAAGCATGTTTTCATTATCATTATAGAAGGTATGGCAATAATACACTTGGCAGGTTTTTCATCTGCCATAAAACGTGTAGTTTTAAATGCCAGCATCAGTTGGGCAGCAAGAGCCAACATTAAAATCTTGTGTGATGTACTAATCTGGAAACTAGGACTGACCAGCATGTTCCTGGTGGTGGTGGTGAAACTCTCACCAGAAGCTGATTTTCACCTTGTAAAAGGCTATAGTTTCCACATAGCCATGCAGTCATGTACAATGCTTACACTGAAGCAGAATATTTCAAATCTAGGTTACTGCAGCATGTGGTAAACAAACCCAAACAAATCTTTGTAGCTAAGTATGGGCTAAGGTGGTTCTAGGCAGGCTGGTGGTACAGTGCTAACTGTCTGTAAGACTGGACCATTTGGCACTTCCAAAGCTTGTCAAACTGTACTGAATACTCAGGCACTTCACCATATGCAGTAAGAATCAAAAATAAAACAAGCTGTGGCATCTAGCAGCTGGTATGTCACAGATAAGTAAAAATAACTGAACTAAAACCGTAACTATTGACATAAGAGACATAATAACTGCCTTAGGACAGATGGTGAATGCAGACTGGCATAGTTTTACTGAGGTGAGTGATTTTGTGCTGGGTAATCCCAGCTGATGTGCTGATCCTGAAGCATTACTGACTGAACAGGGGTGGGGTGGCTGCAAGTCATATAAAATTAGAAGTAGCATCAAGACATCTTGTGGTTAAGTGCAGATTCATCAGAAGTGACATAATGGCATAGTTTTCTCTATGGGCTTTCCTGATGCTTCCATAAAAGACTGTTTTTATCAGTATTTTCACTGCACACAAGACAGCTGTATTGGGAAATGACACCTGAGCTGCCCATGGGGCAGTGAGTAACATTTCTGCTTCATAAGGTCCCTTTATGAGAAGATACCTGAGCCTTTACAAACGGAGTCCAAACTTGTTTTCCATTGTATTGCAGCAACACAATTGAGATTAATGGAGCTACAGTGTTATTAGCATCGTTTTCAGACCAAAGCCAAAACATAGCACTGCACCAGCTACTAGGAAGGAGAAAAAAATAACTGTTACAGCTGAACCCAGGACAGGTGGGCAAAACCAAACAGAATATTTGCTTTAATTGAACATAGTTTCAAATAATACTGGAAGTACTGAGGCAACCCTGAGAGGCTGAAAAGCAGGTGGCTGGAGACAAGAAAGGGCACAGGAGTGTCAGTCCTTGGCAGTGATGAGGTGCCCATCACCTGCTCCCCAGTGGCTTTGCCACCTCCCTCACTCAGCTGTGCATAGCCACTGCCTGTCCTGCCTCCTGCCTGCCCTGCCTGCGTTGTCATGGGCAGCCTTTGGGCTGGCATGTGCACCTGTCCCAGCAGAAATCCCCTGAGAAAAATTAAGGGGGTGTGACCTGAAGATCACTTCTCAACAGTGACAAGCCAAGTTCAATCATGCTCACAGGCAAAGCACTGGGACAGCTCACACCAGCACAGCAAAGCTGCATGGCATCTGCAGCTACCATCCTACAATCCCTTGCCTCCGGTTTTACTGCTCGCATTTCAGAGGCCACCCCACAGACCAGAAACCTTTCACAGCACAGCCAGATCCCTCCTCCGAGACAAGGCAGCTTCCCAGCTCTTCCCAGTGATTTAATACATCTTATGTGTATAGAGATATATATGCTTATGCATACATAGATACAAATATGTGTATGTGTATACACACATATATGCACATGTATGCACACACATAGAAGTCTAGCAGTAGCCAGAGATACTTATATATGCAATGTCCTGTTTGGTCCCATGGCCTGTGAAATATTCTTGATTTTCCTCCCTTTCAAATATCTTGAAGAGAACTTATTCTTCTTTTGATCAGTATTAGCACTATAAATCAATTCTGTATCATTTTTCCTCCAGATATTTTGGATCATCTACTTAGAATGAGAAACTCATGTCAGTACAATTAACAATTAACAGTTTTAAAAATTCAGTCATCACCTTTACCCCCAATTAAAGAAAATAACAAATAATTTAGACATGAAGGAGAGACCAGGTGATACGAAGTAGCAAAATATCAGATTGCACCAGTCCTCTCTCAGTTTATCTGCCTTTCCAGCTGTTCCCTCTGACTTTTTTCTCTCAGCAGTGAAGTAGTACCCATGTTGCTGGTGCTTGTGTAGCCCTGCAGAAGCTTTTTGTCATCTCAGCACCCTTGCTGCATCTACTCAGCTTTGCTTCAGTGAATTGAATTACTGTACTGATTATTCAGTACAGAAACAATGACAACAACAACAATAACAAAAACCATCCAAACAAACAAACAAACCAAGCCAAACCAAACCAAACCAAAACCAAAACAGGAAGAATGGATAAGATAAATTATTTGGGTTTTTGTAAAAGGCTGGTAGATTCTGTCACTAAAAAAAATCATCTGATGACCTCTCACGACCCTATGAAATGAACAATTTTTTTTCCCCTGAGTTCCTTTAAATTATTTTGGGGGGTTTTGAACCTTCTTTTACAGTTTCAGTGATGTCACCAGCTAAGTTTTCATTTCCAGGTGCTCAGGTGACTTCACTTTTTGAAGTGAAGCAAGCAACAAGCACCTAGACACAGCACTCACTAGTTCTGCTTGTTACAGCCTGTTTACATGTCCTGTCAAAATCAGGAGTAGCATGCAACTTCAGGTCCAGAGAAAGAGAGCTTTTCCACTAGGTTATGTAGCCCTCTACCCCGACGACTGGAGAAACAGAGGCTATGGCAGAGACATGAGCTGTTCCGATTCTATCAGGTTTTGATCAATATCTCAAATAAAAGCCTGATAAATCTAAGACTAGATAAAAATCCTAGATATGTAAAGCCATTTCTGCTCTCTCATTTGTTTGTATAGTTTAGGGGCAAAGGGGGTTGTTCGTTTGTTTGTTTTTTAAGTCTGATGATAATAATAAAATGATGCTTTGGTAATATTTATTAGATTTATATCTAACCTGAATTGTACACAAATACTCATTTTGAAGCCCACCAGCACACTGAAACTCATTATTCAGATTACTTCCAGCCCAGCTGCAATTGCTGAATGAAGACTAATTTAAACTAACCAACACACATATTTCTTTTTTTTTTTTAAGAATAAGACTATAAATAGCCACTGTTAGCTGCAGTTAGAGGTTTATAAGGCAAAGAAAACTATATGCACAAACGTATATGGCACAATTCGATAATGGTAAGTGATTTTATTTTGAACTCACAGCTAGTGTGTGATAAGCTGTTGCGGTTCGAAGCAAATGTATTCTGCTTACACATGGCACCTTATTGCACAGATATAATGAGCCACGTAGCTAAGGGATAAATCCTAAATAAAATGCCTGAACATTTTCATCATATGAGACTAGCTAGTGTGAACAGCTTATAAGGGAGATAATAGTGTTTATTTTATTATTAGTCATCTGTACCACTGGTGACAACATTCAGTAGTATTTTTGATAAGTGACAGCAAGTATCTGGTGGCAAGCTGGCAATTAAAGAGTGTGCTGCCTTTAGATATTTGCTGTGAAAGGTGGCTTTGACTTTTCTTCCTTTGAAATGTGTTATATCATACAATGTCTACTGAATAGGACATATGTTATAATTTGAAACCATTTGTGAGATACTGATCAAGGAAGGAGGATTTATTTTAAATAAATAGGTGTAGTTTCAATTTATTCTGGGAACACTGAATGTTGATGTTAAAGCTGTAATTATTTCGTTCATGAGAGGATCCAAAGTCACAAATATATAACTGTTTCATCATTTAAACAGAGCAACTTATTTCCTTTTAAATCGCTTATAAATTGAAAAAAAAACAACCAACCAGTAACAACAACAAGAAAAAACTAACAACAAAGAAACCCACCATCAGTGTCTGACAGACAAAAGGATTATCAAAATAGGGGGAAGTTATAGGATTGGAATAGTAAGATTTGTCATCATGGTGCTTGGAATTACCTTACTGGATCTGACAACAGGACTGTTTAGGTCTGCATAAAAGGAATGGTGGGTGTGAATACTTCATAGTCAAAATATATTCAGCAATAATGCTGAATGCTTTGAAGGAGCAGATCTGACACTGACAGGGGCCCAACAGTCTGTAAGGGAAGGTTCTTCTTCGGGCAGTTAACACTTGCCGTACGTCCTCAAGCATGAAGAAAACTGTTCTCCATAAATGTGTCCTACCAAATGCAATTGCAGATGTTCTCATTATGTGGAACTGACTCTCTGCGAATTGCTAAATACTTGCTCTCAGCATTATCTTCTGGCAGTGCCTTTCATGTGCTGCATGCTATGTGAGAAGTATTTCTCTTTAGTCTTTCCATTTCATTTAATGCTGCCTTGTTCATGTCTTCTGAGAAGGGGCAAATGAGAGGCCTTTGAATTACCTTCTCTGGATCATTCATTACAATAGGCAGAGGTGGTACAGCTTCCTATTATTAAGTTTGGTATTTCCTATTACAATACCCTGTTTTCAGTTGCTTCTAACTTTGTTAGACATGAATGCTTCAGGCTGAAATGTCAGTGCTACATACCTGCCTTAAGCTGATTTTTTCCCAAAGGTTTCAGGCAAAGCAGATTAGCCAGTTCTGAGAATTAAGAAAACAGCTTGGGGAAGGGCAGTAAAAAAATAGCAGCTGGTCTTCTGTGTTAAGAAAAACCCCATGATCTCATTTTGAGAGAGATCTAAAACCCAGGCCGTTTGGCTCAAGCCTTTGGACCTGTGCATTCTCCATCAGAAATGTATGTATTGCTATGGTAGGAAAAGCTGTGCAGATCTAGCTATGACCTCAGTCTGAGAAATTTCCACTCTCTCCGCCTTCAGTAAAGTTCTGGGAGCTTAATGGGTTCCTCTCCTTTGAACATCTACCCTGTGACAGCTGCTCTGCACAACCATGTGTCCAGGCCTCCAGGTCTCCTTCCCTGCACAGCAAAGGAGGCATTCACCTCCTCGCAGCTCCCAGTTCAGCCTGGGCAGAGGGATGGGAAATGTCAGTCTGGGGACACTGAAGGCTGGAAGGGGAGAAGGGAAGAGAAAGTCAGGTCAGAGAGAAACTGGAAATAAATGAGTGAGGAGACTGAGCACTGGGAGGAATCAGACTTGCCCACAGCATGGGAGAGGGCTGAAGACCTTGGCTGCACCCACATTGTGCTTCCAACTGGAAGGGATGATGGCCAGGGTGTCCCTGCCCTGCCATTGTGACCCACATAGGGCAGGAGTCAGTCCAGAAGCTGCAGTAGAGTTGCCTGTAGGTAATCCAACCCCAGCACTCCGCCATGATGGAAACAATACCGTATGAAAAACAAAATTAAATATGGAAATTAAGCACTTCAGAGCTAAGAAATGTAGATATGAGTTTGTCAGTGCAAAGCGATTACATCTTTCTCAGTCACTCTATCTTGAAGTCTTCAATTATACCATCATTTATCATTTTGGCCAAATGTCACCTCCTTAGCAAAAACATGCGAATTAAACTTCTTAATGGGTAAGTATCTGACGTGTAGCAGAGGAGACAGCCCCTTGTAACATCTCAGCACCATTTACTAAAGATGGTGGGAGGAGTTGCAGTACCCTGTTGGAGGAAAAAGGATAGTTAAGTGCTGGTGTGGAAGATCAGCTACAATTGTCTCTGCCTCCTGTGCAAGACCAGGCAAGGCACATGGTGAACTTTTCATACGTGGTCAAAAATGATCGTAGGATCATAGCATCAACTAGATTGGAAAAGACCTTTAAGATCATCAAGTCCAACCATTACGCCAGGACTCATTTTCCGTGATATGTGATCCAAGACCCTGGAATCAGGTCTAGCAAAGCACCGAACATTCAGATCTGCTGCTTGACTTAGGATGTGTTATATAATGCTCTGAAAAAATAAGGTCCAAAGTATTTCTAATTAGGTACTCAAAATTAATGCATATTTTTTTGCTCTAATGGCTGTGTCTCAGCTCCCTCTTTGCAAAATGGATCCTTACTCATTTGCTGGGTAAGTAACAAAAATGCAAGCCATCAATAGAGCTAACATCAATAGGCATCATGGGAAGAAAGGAATAATTTGTCCTCCAGTGTGTGGTTTCAATAGCCTGCAGGAGGTAAAACACAGAGACAAAACAGTGAGAAAGGAGAGCAAACGATGGCAATAAAGAGATGCTACATCTGTACTAAAAAAAATCCAAGATTCCTGGAAAAAAACTGTACCATGTAATTACCAATGGCAGGTATGCCTAATCTGGGATTGGTACTGTAAAAGTCAAACAAATGCATCCCTGAGCATATTTTATAGCAGTTAACTCATTTTATATCACTTAACACAGCTTGACTCAAAGCAGGCCATTCACAGCCCCAGACACCTCAGGGACAGCTGCAAAGCCACAGTGGGTTGCTGTGGAAATACATGGTAGGTGCTGGGAGCTCCAGGCTGTGGGGACTGGGCTGCTGCAAGGACACACTCTGACTGACGCATGGCTGTGTCTGTGCAGCAGGCAGGGCAGGCAGGACCATGGGCAGGCTGGAAACATGCAAGGAGCTGGATTCAGCTTGCACCTCCTAAATTGTGGGCATTTGGCACTGCACCCCGAGGTCATTCTCTTTAATTTCCCCCACTGTGGGTAGCTTTGTATGGCTCCAGCATGGTGCTCCTTTATTACATCTTCACAGTTTGTCCTCACCTGGAAATATCACCACAGCGATTTTAATGACCTGTTCTTGAATGACCCCGGTTTTTGACCTACTCTTTGAAACAGAATCATCAATGTGAGTATTCCAGAAAAAAAAAGCGGCACTGTTCATTTATAGCCCCAATTAGCTCACTGTTGCATTGAGTTACTTTGCGCTCTGGTCTCTCTTCTCCTCTTCTGAGAAATCAGTCTAAACTGAAGCATTAGAAAACTGTGACCAGATATACATATGTTTTCACATCCATTTTTAATTCCATCAAAATACCAAAATGAATACCTGAATACTTCTTTGGCTTAGAAAAATTGAAGGGACAAGAGGCAGGGAAGGGTAGGATGGATAACTGGTGCATGCTCTTCCAGTTCACCTGTGTTAAAGACCTATAACCAAGTTTCAGAAGAGTTTCTTCGTTTTTAGAAACAGTTCCTTTGCTAGCATAGCACCGAAGTGTATTGTGAGTTCATTTTGTTGAGAGAGATAATGAAATTTCAATCATACGGTAAACTGTATCTGATTGCATCTCAGAAAACATGCAGATGTGAGGGAGACAAAATATAGCCAGCATTGCTCTCACACCAAAGACCTCCAGACCCTGTGAAACTTAGCGAAATCAGTCTAGTTAACATATGCCAAAAAGAATAATCTCTTAAGGAGGTGTACGTAGTACTGGCTGGGCTTTTTCAGCACAACATGGAAAATATGGTACATTTTGGCAATGATGTCTGGTTGCTCCTGGCTTCTCCAGCCACAGTGGCACAGTGCTTCCAAGACATGCCCAAGGCTCCAGAGGCATGAGGTCTGAACAACCTTGCCCATCCCTGGGACAGGATGTCTTGCAAACACTGCATATGGTAGATAAGGCATGCAGGTGCTGGTAATTGAAAATATACCAATGCCAAACTGCTAACAAAATTTATTTCTCACCTAAAACACAGGCAGTGACTGCCTTTCTCCATCCAAGACTGGGCAGCTGTTAATCCAAAATGTTACAGGAAAGGAAAAAGGAACTGTCTGTTCTACCCAACACTGCAGCAATGTTACATTTAAAAACATGTTCCTGACTTTGTAAAATTCAAGAACATTAACATAAAAAGTTAACCTGCTCTCACTTTTTAATATTCGCTCACTTGCCATGTTCATAATTTTTAAAATGTAGCAGTTACATTTACTTTGATACAGGGAATTAGGCTAGGGAATAAATCCAAACTATTACACATTATGAATTTAGAAATATTCTACATATATGTATACTCACACACCCACAGAGTCATACATCACTTGAATATTGCTAAGGCTTAAGCAGAAATTTGGGGTCTAAAATTGACAGTCTATGAAAAGCAAATGTATCTTGAGAATTTTTTTGCTATGAGCTGTAGAACTGACATTACTGTGGGGAGTGATGATTAAAATGCAGAATTGAAAGAAAAAGATCATGGCAACAAACGCATGTAGTTTAACAGCAATATAACGCACCAATAAGCAAGAGACCCCTGATGTATTGTGAGAGATGTAACTAAACCCATTAAAGGAAATGGCTGAAAGCATGATTGCGTGATAACCCACATGAAAAGTGGTGCTTATGAGCAGAAGAAATACCTTCTCTGCCTCAAGGAACTTGTGTAGACCCAACCAAAACTGACACAGTTAAAAATATTTGCCTAGATTAAAAAAAAAGTGTAACTATATCATTTAACATTTATCTTTGCTCTGTTGGTTGACTTTATTACTTATAATAAAATGTCACGTTTTATAAATCCCAGAGTTTGTTTCCCAGAGTTTGTTTGCAGTTCTGCTTTTTATCCTTTATTCTCTCTTCTTTGAACAAAGCCTTTGAACAAACTGAAGTAGGGCTATTAGTCAGGGGAAGGGAGGCCTTTTCTAATCTGGTAACCTTAATTAGTGGCTAATTCACTGAACAAAACAGGCAACAAATTCACAACTGTATATGCAACACAAACATTAGGCATCAGCAAATTTCAATTTGTTGCCTTACTGTTTCACATTTAAAACTGTAAATATTTGTCTCAATGGAGGCCATCTATTATACACTCACAAAAGGGACAGTTGCCAAATGGATCAGTTCTCAGACTGTGGTCCTCAGGTGAGTGTTGTGTTGTGCTCTCTGACAGCAGCTAAGTGGAGGATGCGAAAGGGGCTAGAAAGGGGACAGGATGAGGGCACTGGCAGGGTGATGGGTGTTTTTCCTGAGGAAGGCTGGCCTCCTTCCCAGGAAGCTAAATCACAGTCAGGAGGCAGCTTGGGACTTGTAAGAAATCTGTAATTGCTGCTTGATCAGCTGCAATAGGAGAGATTAATCCAGCTCTCAGCATCTTAATGATGGCAAAATTTCTGTGGGCAGCAAATCATGTCATGCTGCTCCAGAGTCTGCTCCTCTGCATTGGAAAGGTGCTGCAAGAACAGTCCCTCGAATCTAATGGAAAGATGTGTCAGATTTATATCAGCGTCCCTGAAATGATGCTCTTTCCTAGGTGAGGAAGTCCATTGTCCAGGAATAAATCACAAGAGTGTTTTATGCTATCTCATCATGATACCCTTAATTCAACTCTGAACTACTCAGGCTCAGATTAATAGGACAAAATATAAAAAATGGTTATGACAGAGGGTTAAACAAATATATTCTGTTTTCCAGCTGCAGCTGGAAGGATGATTCATAGGGGGAATGAAGCATTGGGCAGAACTGACACTTGTGTTACTGGGCATGCATCTTTGCTTTTTTCATTCCTTAAGATGGATCCAGCTGAGACTTGCCAAGTCCTACAGATTTGACTTAATGATCCTTTCACATCACAGGACTTTAAGGAGTATTTGAACTTCTAGTTTGGAATAAACAATTTTGAAATATCAAACGATCAATATTGAGAGTAGTTTTTTTCCACTCATTCAGTTAACATTTGATTCCAAATAAGAGCACTGCTGACATCAAATACATTCAAGTGGTGAGTTAGTTTCCTACAGGTCAGGAGACATTTAAAACCAATTTAGTTTCCCTTTTTTCCTGTTCTCCAGTATCCTTTAGACACACTCAATCTTTTAGGCCTTAAGATCTTGAAATCTTTTGGTTTTACTTAAGAGTAGCTCTACTCTGGTCCCCACATAGCCACTAGTGCTTGAGGCATATTAGGTTAATTTCTTGGGTGACAACCTTTGATTTACTTTTATTTGAAATTATTTTAGTTCATGTACTCCAAGGTGCTCTCTACAATGCAAACCAAACATAAAGCAGGGATGATGATGATGTTTGTTTCAAAAGTGCACGCCTGTTTCAAATTAAAACACTAATGTAGATACACCCTGAAACAGATTATTAAAAGAAATGATAGCAACTCTCATAGCTGTTCTTCCAGCTATGCCCCCCCTCCCTCCACCCACCCCAGGCTCCCTGGCTGTCCCAAAACCAGAGTCTTTATGGTGACTAAAAGAATCATTGTCAGAGATCTTAACAAAAGTAATTTTAATAGAAATTTATAAATGTGTGATCCAACAGAATTCGATTGCAAGGTCCATTCTATTACATACAGAAAGAGATGGTGTCAGAATTGGAAATGATTTGTACGGGATTAGGTTAGAGTGATTTATACAGAATTCAATTGAAATTATGTGTATAGAAACTGAAAATACAAGGGAATAAGAGAGACTCATGAGGTACAGATTGGACCTCCTTGCTTTTGAAACTTCCTCTCGGAGAGGAGTCTAGGTGTGGCTGGATCTAGTCCTAGTCTCTAGACTAGATCTCTAGATCTAGTTTATATCTAGAGGATTACAAATGTAATTTAGGAGCAGTTTGTATTGCTAAAATGAATCACAGCACCTGATTATTGAAACTAATATACATACACTTACAGTTAAGTATCTACAATACACTAAGATAGAGATAGACGTATATACATAGATCCACATACATATATTAAAAATTTCCCTTGGGTGCAGTGAAAAGTAAAAGAGTAGCACAACACTCATGTCAATACTGGTAATCTACTCATGTCAGTTTTCTCAGCACTCCTCAACAGGCAAAGGGTTGAGTATCAGTGAGCAACAGTAATGACCCAGGCAGATGACTCCCATATTTCATAAACTCTGAGAATTGACTGGCCCTGAGAGGCATCCCACTCAGCGAGCTAACTGGTTAACTGGTTGCAGCCCACTGTGGTCCAGGAGAGCTCAAAAGGACTCTCTCTTGGGACCACTATTTTTAGGGTAGTAAGATGATTGGCTTTAGTCAGTGTAAATTTTCATCCTGGACTCAATTTTTTGTCAGGGAATGATTTACCATCTCAGAGGAACTCCTGATATGATAAGGGAGTATCGTACCTTCCTGTTATCTGTGTGGCCCTGCCTTTGTTAGGTGATTAGGGTTCTGAACCACATTATCATCCTATGCTAACATATGCACCATTTCAGCCAAATGTTGCAATGAAAAGGAACATAGGCATTTTAGCACTGGGTGCAGACGATAACCGGCCTGAATCTCCCTAACCCTGTCTGGCCATAGTATTTTGGCACGTTCCTCCACACTGTTTCCAAGGGGGCTGGGCATGCAGTCAGCCTGGGCTACTCCCACGGCCTCCTCCAACCTTTGCCGCGTCCTCAGCGCTGGCTCTGTGCCACTGGTAGTAGCTGCACATTCTGCACAGGTTCACCAGTTCTGTGTCAGTATAAGAAATGAGGATAAATATATATGAAGTAAATTATGCAGTGGATAAGCTCACACCATAGCCCAGGAGCACTCCTTGGCCCAGACTCTACTGCAGCTTCCCGGATGAAGCTTGACATTTCTGAAGTAGTCTGAAGGTGATGCACATGACTTCCTGTCATGGAGAAAATATATCTATCATGCCTCAATCATTATTTTCATCCTCTGTGAGAATAAGCTTTAGCAAAACCAGAGGTTTAAATGATCACCACTGATGTTATTATTCTTGCAGGTCATCTGGGACTTCGTTAGATATCTTATGAATCTTCCAGATTATGTTCACCACAAAATGCCCTGAATAACTGATGGGTCCATATGTGTCTCCAGATGCAGGCATTGCTCATCGCTGCTTGTGTCAGCTAGTTGCCCATCCCTGCTTTACGGCTTTTTGGATTGTCCTCTGGGTTTATTCTTGGCTCCCCCATTATTAAAAATACTTAACTAAAAAAAACCCAAGCTACGCCATAACTTGATACCTTTAATATTCAGTGCTCTTTGTGAACCCTCTTGTTTTCATGCAAGAGATTAAAAAGAGATGAAGCAGAAATCTAAGAGGAGTAAGAATGGGGTAAGAGCAAGAGCTCTTTCTCAAAGAGAAGGAAGAGAGGCCAGAGGGAAGGCATAAAGAACACAAAGGGAAAAAAGCAAACAGGAAAAGATAGAATGAACCAGGAACAGGAGAGCAGAATCAGGATTATATGAATGAAAGAGGAGATTCAAAAGTGTCAGCTGTTTTGGGGGAGTGAATGTTTGATATGTGGTTCTGCTGCTTGAGGTGCTCTGCTCCTGCCCAGGAGGCAGCTTGTTTCAGTGACCTCTTCAGAGGAGCCTCATCCACAACAGCCACGTCCTAAATACTTCCAGTACATTCCTTGTGCGTGCAGGTGTTCACTGTGACCACAGTAATCTCAGCACCTTACTGTGGAGCAACATTGGTTCTTAGTGTCCCTTAGAAATAAATTTGATTTTTTATTAAATTCTTCTTTTATATATTTATTAAAAAACTCCCCAAAACCAAACCTGCTGAGGACTTGTGCCCATTAGTCCCTGTGATTAATTTCCAGGTTGCATTTAGCCAATTATTGCTTTTATCCCCCTGAAAGATCTTACACAATTTTAATTTTTTCTTTTTTTTTTTTTTTTTAAATCAGTGTTTATTTTCAGTGTTTACTAAGTGACAGATAACATGAAATATTGCTTTAGGACAGATTAATACATAGCAGCTTCTTACGAAAACTGAGTGATAAATGACACCGTGCATAACTGAAAGATGAGCTGACAAATCTCAGAATGATAGCATTTCTCTTTAATGTCTTTGCCACAGCCTGCTCGCACATCCTTCCTCTTTGAACACAGCTTGGGATCAGACTATCTGTTTTTCTTTTCAAGTTGAAACCAGAGATCCATCGAGATGATATATATTCCCTTTACATGAAAAAGCATTTGTGATTATGATGCATTCAGACGGGATCTGTTTCTGCAACACCAAGACTATTCTCTCTTCCAGGAAGACTTATTTGAAAGTTAAATAGCAATAAAATGAAATCATGATGCAGTCTGGGAAGTGTAATAGAGTTATTTCTTGTGCCTTTTAAAAAATATATATTCAAACGTGTGGAAACAATATAATTTAAAGTAATCTTTCTATGATGAGTAGAAGGGAATGACTTGCAAAAGAAATATAGTAGTTTCACACAATCAAGGCTCGACTGGGTTCAGGAGGGGTATTTGCTAAATGGAAGACAGATGTTGCAGGTGTGGTGCCTGCAAAACAGGATAGTGTAGGGGAGCATTTCTTGCTCACTCTTTTGCCACGTGGCACCATGGGCACCAACCTCATCAGCAAGGGCAGGTCTGGGAACACCCGGCCTCATGCCAAGTATTAGGGATGTCTTCAGAAACCAGAGCCCCCCTTCCCTTCCAGAGGACAGGGCATAAAGCAGCATGGGGCACCCCAAATAATTTTGAGCCCACTGAGTTTTGAGCTGCAGAGATTTGGAGACCTCTTGGGCGAAGCTTGTTCCTCAGTGTCTCTGCTTCTCTGCTATGGTGGGCAGGCAGGGGATTCACTGAGCCACCCTGTCCACAACTGGTGGACAGGCAGAAACAAACTTGTTGTTTTTACTGGCTGTACCAGATCTGGCTGGGATGGAGTTAGCTTTTCTCCCTGCTGTGCTTTGTATTGATAGCTAAGACAGTGTTGATAACATACCAGTGCTCTGGCTGCTGCTGAGCATGTTGTACAGCATCACGGCTGCCTCTCCAACCCTCCTTGTCCCCAAAGGCTGTTAGGTGGGGGTGGGGAAGGTGGGAGGGGACATAGCAGGGAAGCTGACCCAAATTGACCAAAGGGATAGTCCAGACCATATGATACAATAACAGCTAAAGGGAGGTGAAAAGGTGCAGGGGACAGGGTATTTCTTATGAAGGTGCTGTCTTCTGAACCAATCACTGTGTACTGAGGCCCTGCTCCCCAGGAAGTGGCTGGGCATCACCTGCTGGTAGATGGGAAGTAGAGAGTAAATATTTTTTCTTGCTTTCCTTCTGTGTGATCTTTGCTTTTTTTCATTAAACTGCCTTTATCTTGACCCATGAAATTTTAATCTGATTTTCTCCCCCCTGTCCTACCGAAAAGTGGGAGTGATAGAATGGCTTGGTGGGCATCTGATGGCGAGCCGAGATCAACCCACCACATTTTCTCTCCTCTCCTATTCCTCTCATGGAGGACTCTGACCACTGACAGATAAAGTCAGAGCGAACTGAAAACAATAAAACCTTTAGGAAGCTCCCTGCTGTGTTTCCAAGATGCTTACACTTGTGGTAGTGATGGGATATGTGGAAATGTTTAACACACAAAAGCCATGAGTCTGGCCTGAGCAGAGGGCTGTGAAAAGGCAGGGAGAACCCTGGTCTTCATCATTACCATCTGGCTTCATTCATTTTAGGAGAACAGGTCCTACTCCCAGGCCAAATTTAAAGGTCAGATTCTTCTCAACATATCTCGTCTGTTACACGCAGGTTTCGTTCATCAAGGAGTTAAACAAACACAGAGTAAATTAACAATTCACACTTCCATGCCCTACGTGTTCCAGGAAGAGCTGTTAAAGCTACTACATGAAATAAATAAATCAGTGTATCTGGAAAGGAAAAATAGTCTTTATCTGTTGTTTTAGGAGATCTAAAGGTCTAGGATATGTTGTCTAGGCAAGTAGCTAGTGACTGAGAGGTCCATATACCTTATCCTAAGGATTCTTCTTTTGGCATAGGTCTCCCTTGAGAAGACAGAGATTAGCACGAAGGGTCTGCAAAAACAAAATTCTGGGAAATATCAGTATCTTTGAGCCACTGGGGTTTTTTTGACCACTGAAGATCAGATAATCAGACCCTAATATATGACACGGGATCAAGACATACATTTTACCTTTAATTTCACTATCAATATATGTGATGGTAAAAATAGAGGCTGTGGACCTCAACAAAGCATTACACATGAATGAAAGGTTTTACTAAATCCTGAAAGGTAGGATTAAGGATTTCACATGTACTAACCATTGAACTGGCAAAACCATCACCTACCATTCTTTTCATGGGGGTCTTCTCATACAAAAGAGAAGGTGAATAAAGCCAGCAGTGGCAACATGGGAAATGTCACAAAAAATCATCTGAACCAGTTCCAGTCTTCTTGCTACCATCCAATTGGGTCACAAGCTGCCAACAGCAGCAAAGTCTGTTTTGGATACTCTGAAGGTTTGACTCACTGATCTGTGAGCAGTATTAATTGGGTGAGAAAACAGGTATCGCTCATCTGGTCAAACTGGCCAGCTAAAGAAACTTGTTTCCTTGTGCAAGCCAGAATTTGGGCTGCCAGAAGCTTTTCTGGATATATCTCAGGCTCCTTGGAAAAAGGTTTGATCTTATTCTTCCGCATGCTCAATGAATGGGAAGAGCTGATTGGTTTTGTAATGTGGTCAGTGTGTCCCATCCAAATGTGCTAATGACTGTCCGCTTAGTCCAGCATACAAAAACAAACTCAGGAACAGCATATCTTACTTACTTTTATCCAAGGAATGAATGCTAGGAAGAGAGGAAGAAAAGTCAGAAACCAGGAACCATTGTGGAGGGATCAGGGAAGAGAGTACATTGACAGCCCAGAACAGGGCTCCCCAGCATGGGGGAGCTCTGTTAGAGCAGTACTACCACCCTGAGAGATGGTGCCAGCGTGGGGATGCTCTCAGAAAAGAAAAGCAAAAAGACAGGGTTAAAGAATTGCTATTTTGTGAGTATTTTGTAGCTGCAGCCCCAGTCTGGGCTTTTATTTGACAGTGTCACATGTAACTGCAGCACTTGGGAAACCTGCTGCGTGGGAAAGGTCTAATTAACACTGAATCACCTGTACCCTGCTCACCGCCACGCCGACCATGCAGGGAACAGGCAACAATAAACAGCTCAGCGTAGGTGGCTCTCTTTTATTAGCTAACTGGACGCTATTGGAAGGAAGGGGGGGTGGGGAGGGAAAAGTGTGTCGCAGCTGAGAATTAAGCCAAAAACATTGATCGAATATGGGATTGGAAAACAGCAGTACTGCCACTGTTAAGAGAGCAAATACCAGTTCATTCCAATACTGGTGAAGTGCGGACAAACCCTCATTGTTCCCTCTCAGCTGAGTCACTGCTTTCATTGCTGGGTTGTTAAATGAATCATTCCTCTCATTTTCCACTTTGTTATAATTTGAGGTTGTGTTTTCAACTCTTTTTTAATCAGAGTAGAGGAATGCTGAGCTTGTCTGTTTCCCAGAATTATAAATCCAAACCCAACACTCCCATTGGAGCCATGTCAGAGATCTGTCTGGGTAAATATGGCAATGTGGGCTGGTGAGGGTAGAAGCAAAGAGCATCTGATCAGAAGCACTGCAAAGGTATGTGGAAGGCACCTGCAAGGAGAGAAAGGCCAAGTCTACATTTTCTTTGTGGTCTAGAGCAGTGTAGCCTTTCTGGGGCAAATCTGATCATGATCACTTACAGTGTGTGATGGTTCAGTCCTCAAACCTTTTTTGGTCCACACAAACTAGGCTGGTGCCTTTGTTCCAGCAGACGTCTGCTGAGCTTCAGTCCTTAACAGGAACATGAGAGTCTGAATCAAAGACTGGTCCCAGCTCTAAGCCATATGTGGGGTAAGGGATCAGGGCCTTTGGGAATGGGCCAAAGCAGGTCCATCACATCGATGATGGAGTAGATGTCAAGGCCTCAACACTAATTCCTGTATTCATGGATTCAGTCCTATTGCCCTGAGCTACTTGTTAACATGAACATAAGCAAAAACGTTAAATTTTACTCTAAAAAAGGAGAAATACTGTTTGATTGTAGAAAATAGGTATTACTATCACAAATGAAGGCCAGAAAACCCAGCAGATGTGAAGTTTCCATTTCTCTCCCATTGCTGTTTTGGGAGGCTGAGGAATCTAAGGAAGGGAAAAAGGTGGTGACTACAAGCAACAGAGTACCATATATCTAACCTGCCCAAATGGGGTGAGAGCAGCTGTCCCGATGGGGCACATCCAGTGGGGTGCAAAGATTCAAATTGTGCGCAAAAAAGAAGAGGTCCTTGCTTTGTCTCTCCTACCTGAAATCAGGAGTTTTTCTAATGGGACCCATCAGGTAATAACAATTATGTCAGTTGAGATATGCCTCATTTCCACTGCTTTGAAGAATTGGGCTAATTAATGAAAAGAGTTTGGGCCATGGTCACGCCAAAGAACACTGATTATATTGACTCAAGACACAGCTGCTTAATGTGCTAAAATAATAGTATGAATCTTGAGGCTGCTTTTAAGAACTACTGTAATTTCGTTAACTGCACAAGCTTCAGTAAAGGACTCCTCACCCTCTTTCTGTGAAAGTAGCATTACTTTCAGCTTAATCTTTTAAAAGATTTGCTTTGATTATCTGTTTTCTGGTAAGACAGTGAAGAGTATAACTTTTCAATATTGAAGTTACACTTTCTGTGTTCTGATAATTTCAAAACCTCAGTAAAAGAAAACTTTCTCATGAGCCAAATACTATCTCAGGTGTCAGTGTAACAGCATAAATGTTAATTATTTGCAATAATTAAGCTGAATATTTACTACTAAATTAATTTTCTAAAAAAATAGTCCTATTCTGTCCATTAAACACTACATTTCTGACAGAAAATTATGTGAAAGAGTAGCTTTTTTTTATGTTGTGAAATGAAGAGATTTTAAATGAACTGATGTAAGTAATTAGACTGCTAGAAGTTTTGTTCTATATCTTGAAAGAGTATATTATCTGAATTTCTATAGTGCTGTGTCAGAAAGATAGCATTTGAAGTTCAGCAGATAAGTGATATGAATTAACAGATCTTCAAAATCGATCCATACAACACATATCATGCACAGCTTCTCACCCCAGATAGAACATCTGCTAAAGGCTAGAGAAGGACAAAGACAGTTGAAGTTACAGACCAGTTTTATATGTTGAGCAACCAAGTAAGTTTAAAGTCGTCCATGTCCAAAAGAGGTGACTGAAGTGGATGCAGCAGTTTTTTATAAAATCGTGAGTAATCCTAAAACTGTGACTAGAGAGTGACTGTACACTGTTCCCTTGTGCAAAAAGGAAATGAGTAGACCAGCCTGAGGGGGACACGAGAAAGTATTTTTTTAAGCAATGGATAGAGAACTTCTGGAATGTGCTGCCCTGGGAAGGAGGCAGGCAACATCAGCAGACTTTAAAAGGGCTTGGACAAATTTGGACAACAAGCCCATCAACAGGCAGTAAAGGGAATAGGCAAGGATGTAACTTCCAGCATTCTTAATCCAACCCTTATGGGTGCTATAAATAGAAGAGAATACCCCAGAGAAGATAGGCTCACATGCTTTCCCAGTGAAGCAGATGGAAGAGCTAGAGGTGCTCCTCGTCTGACCCTGACAAGCAACTTTCTTGCCCTACCTGCAACGGCTACAACTCAGAAACATTCCAGAAGTACACATAAAGTCCTAGATGTTGTTTCCCATATAACAACATCAGATTTCAGTGCCTATAATGCTTCTCACGGCTTTCCTTGAGAACATAGTTTTCCCTTTTACTGTGTGGTTTTTCAGTCGAGAAACTCAATTTCCTCTTGGAGGACACGCTATAACCCTCTCAGCAGAAGGAAATAGAAGGGAAAAATGAGTAAGAGTTATTCCTATGCCTTAACCCCAGGCAGACTGGTGGGAAATGAGGAATAGCAAAGGCCACTATTCACAGAGGGCTGAACATTAACAAGTAGTTTGAAACAAGGAAAAAAAACAAAAAACAAAAAAAACCAACCAAACAAAAAATTTTGGTTCAATCTCATTTTCTGTGTTCCAGCTTGTTACAAATATCATGTAATAAAGAATGATTTTCACTATGACTTTTATTTCTTCTGCAAAGAAAATTAGCAGGAGAAAATGATTCAGTCTTTTGAGAGATCTAGTTATGTTGCAGAGCTCAGCTGCCAAATTACTATAAAAGTCCCTGGGAGGTTCTTTCTATGCAGTATGGACAAACAACGTGTAACAGTCAGGACTCTTTTAATTTAAAATAAAGCCTTGGAAATACCTAAGTAAAAATACAGCAGTGTTTGTAATACTCGCTGCACACTTAGAAGTTTTTGATGAGCAAACTGAATGGTTACATGCATGCTTGTGCTCTTCAGAAGCTTTGCAATCAAACCTGCTGTCCCCTAACGTTGTGTAAATA
Source organism: Strigops habroptila (assembly GCF_004027225.2). NCBI lineage: Eukaryota > Metazoa > Chordata > Aves > Psittaciformes > Psittacidae > Strigops > Strigops habroptila. The sequence continues at coordinate 46,145,038 of NC_044278.2, forward strand.
TTTTGAATAAAGTATGCAAGTGTTCAACAGGGGCTACTTAAATGAGGATCTGCAGGCTAATTGCTGGAAATGCCTTGCAGAACTGTCTTGTTTTGTTGGGGGTTTTTTGTTTGGTTGGTTTGGGTTTTTTTCCTCAGTTCAGTAAATATTATTCTGAAAGCAGGGAACACACACAAAGGCAAGCCCAGCCACAGCTCCTCTTGACATAGATAACAACATTACAAATTCATGTTCTCCACAGAACAAGACCTTTCTGCATGACTCCTAGGGTTTTATGTGAAATTCTGTGTTTGAATCTAAGTATTTATTATTTTTGTTTCTATTTACCAAATAAAACATCTTGATCTGAGATTCTTTTTTTTTTTAGTTGCAACACTTCCTAAAGAATTTGTTTACTTTTGTATCAATTTAGGTTTCTGTCATAATTTCACTTCCTAGACACTGTACTAAACACCCTTTTCACCATCTTTCCCCCTGCTAGCATCTTCTGCTCCATGAGGGCTGACTGCTCTGCTACCTAGAACAACCTAATCTGGGAGGAGAATTAAGTTAAACTCAGAGTTTCCAGAGTGATTTTTGTTGTTTGAAGATTGATGCTTCTGTTTCTGACCATATTGGTGCTAACTTGTCCACTTTTCCTGCTGCACTGTTAAGCTTTTGGGACTTCTACAAATCTACAAATCTCCTTGTGCAGATGGTTGTCCTGCTAGAGCTCCTGCTCTAGGCTGAGCTCAGACTGTCCCAGTCTGTGCTCCTACATGACACCAGGATCACAGCTTTGCACTACCCTTTGCATAGTAAGCCCATGCATCAAGCTTGAGTTATGGCAGTATGGTAAGAAGGAATTCAGAGTATAATTAATTTTGTCTGACTTGTGGTAGCTACAGAACAAAAATTCACAGATGAGTCAGCTGGCCAAAACTGCCTTTACAGTCACCAGGGCAAAATGCACACTTTCAACTTACAATTCATAATACTATTTTCACTGTCCAATTTGGACCGATGCAAACCATGTCCCCAGTATGCTGCTGTCTCCACATTGCTTGTCCAGGGAAAAAAAGGTGACTGGCTCAGTTTGGTTGTCAACAGCATCAAGACTTGACCAGACAGGTCCCATCTTCATTGTTAAGTGGCAGAAAATCCATTGTGATTCCAGGAAAACTCTCCCAGTGCTTGAACACCTACTCTATCTCGAAAATTTACGAATTATTTCAGCTTTGGACTTTTGCTATGTTTTTTTTCCACTAGAGTGAGAGAAATTCTACTGCCAGGCACATCTTGCCTCATCTGCCCTCAAATAATAGCTATTCTTTAAAATTATAAACTAGTATAACCTTCATTATCTATGAGAAGTGATTTTTTTAAACTGGTACAGAAAGGCTTCATATGATGTAGGGTGTGTCATGAGGGCTAACTGGCTAAGCAGCAATAAAGAGTTAGGACTCCCAGGTGCAGTAACAGTAGAACAACCTGGATTTCAGTTCAGACATTACATACAGACTTCTCTACCCCAAAACCACACACCAAGTGGGTTTGAGCCACAGCTCTGCTCCCCTTGCAAAGGAGAGGAGAGCGCAAGGCTGAAATGCCTGCCGCTGTCTCCAGGTTAGGTGGTAAATGAAGCAAGCGATAGTCATGGCAAAGAGAATTTAGGTGGTTTTCAAACATAGAAAAGTCAATGAGAGATTTCTTCTGCATGTGCCAGGTGAAATAGTAATACCCGAGTTGTGTCCCAGAGACCACTTCCTCCAGATGCTGCTGCTTTGTCTTACAGGGACAAACTCCCCAGTTCCCCTGCACAGAGCCCTGTAGCATTTGGAGCTACACCTTCATGAGAAACCAGTCATTCCTACTACAGCAACACTTTTCTTCCCCTTTTCCACTATCTCTGGCTCAGGGACAAAAAGCACACTTATATTTAGAGTTTAAACTACTAAGCAAAGGCCTTGTTCCTTTACTTTTTAGTTAAGATGTGTCAAAACTTTTTTTTTTTTTGGTGTTATAACAGTTATATAACAGTAATAATCTAACCCATTAAATCACCAGGTAAAATGCAGCCAACTCAAAGGACATGTAAGCCAATTAATTTCAAAATTCAAGTTATTATTTGGCAGCTGAACACTAACACTTCACTAACACTTTTTACTGCAGAACTGCCATAGTTCCATTCCAACTGCCATTTAGATCCACTAAATCTCTGTCAACACATGGCTTGAAGGTGTAGAACAGTTGTACTTTTAAATGTTACAAAATGTGTTACTTTTGCTCATTTTGCTTGTAGTAAGTGAGCTTTTTTTTTTTTTTTTTGATTTCCAGCATAAAACACTTCTTAAAACAGTTAAATAAAACTAGATGAGAAAATCTCATTCAGAATTAATTTCAGGGTAGTCATTGCCCACAAGATTTTAGAAATATCTTTTGTTAATGTGTTTTCCTGGCCTAATAAATGATACCTGCATAATTAAGTAGGTAATCGACTTGGAAATCTAAATGCCATTAAGGCAAGAAGAATGGGGTTTTTTTTGGCAGAACATAAAAGACAACTCAAATTTGTCATGAATATTAAGCACTTTGTCTCCTTTCAAGAGTTCTCTTCATTCAGCTACCAGTTCTCATTAGGAAATAGCTTTTCATTACTGTATCCTTATGCCTTCTAAATGAAATCAATTTAGTACCCAAATAAAACACCCTGATTTCTGAAAATGCTTCTGAGCTACAAAATACACAAATCTACACCTAGGGAGAACACACTTCAGAACTAGAAAATGAAGGCATTTCAATCAGCTGCTGAATAACAGTTAAACACTGGCTTGGGTGATTTATGCAACTTCTATGTGCCATTTTTTTACCTATTTAAAACACAACTAGTAGATTATATGTCTTGATATCATTATAAAAAGATTCATTGGACTGAGGCAGAGGACCAGTGCTCTGGTTAGATTATTCCAGACTCTTAGGCTTTGTTTTAAGATGAAGAATGACACTTTAGGGGAAGACTGGAATTTACCTTGGAGCTACTTGAACTTACAAATCTGCTTGACAGTCTTACCAACCTGGAAAGAAGAAATGCAGCATCACTGGAAGAAATAGGATTTAGGCAGAATGCCTCTGAACTTGCAAGACCAAGCACATTCATATTCAGATATAGTTTACTCTTTTGTTGTTGTTAGCATTGTATTCTATGCTAAGACATCCAAGCACCATTAATACAAATGGGAAACAATTTTCTTCTAGGAATATCAGCACAAATAAATAAATGGGGTGTCATTATGAGAGCAAGACCGCTCAAGAATGTTTTCTCAAGGCAAGGGTGTCTGATGTGAGATGTTGTTTTCTCCTGGTAGTGCTCTGCCTCTGGCCTCAAGAAAGAGCAATTCAGGTGTGGACAGCAGTCACAGACAAAGAAATCCTAACAGACTGACAGAACACAAGAAAAAAAGGCGTCTGGGTTGACGGCTACTGCAAAAATGTATGCCCAGGCACTGGTAGTTTGCATTAGCACCTGCAAGATTTGTCAGACCATGTGCCCACAAAATCTCAATTATATCGCAAGAGTATCACAGTGCTCTCCACAGCTGAAACTGTTGAGTTCAGAGTAATCCTCCTCCCCTGTGGCTCAAGTTAGAAAAACTTTGGTCCATCAGCATATTACCTGGATAGTCACCAACCTATGGACTTGTGCCTCTTCACTGGGAAAAGAAATAACTATTATGTCATTTTACAGATGAGAAATGGGGGGACTTGAGCCAGGATCTAGGGCATGTAACCAGGTGTTTGTATATCATGGTCATGGTGTGGCTCTGCAGCAATTAGGGCAGCCCACAGGCACTGGGCTGGTAATTCTCTGAGGGCAGACACCTCTGGGGGTCTCCTCCTCTCTCCATATGTTTTGGAGGGAAGTGCAGGTGGTGTGACAGTTAAATTTTAAATCTTGATGTTTAAAAGACATGATTCCTCTTCTGAGTGATAACATCCAAGAACATTCAGAAAGCCCAAGACTGAATAGGAGCAAACCCAAAAATCAGGTGCTGGTCCAGTGCTTTTGTACACAGATGACACGATTCTCATACAAAAAGAAAAACTCAGTCTATTGAGAGATCTTGTCCAAAAAACCCCCATGTGAGACAGTTATCTGGTATGTAATCAAGAGTGAAATGCTAGAGATGAACCAAAGGCTTTGATGGGAAGAACAAAGCAATGTATATCTTGTTTGTGGCTGTCACTTCCCTTGACAGCTATGGCCTGTCTCCTCTGTCTCGTTAGAAATTATGTCAAAGCATTTGTTTTCTTCCTTATATCTAAGGATCTGAGGAACGGGAAAGGAGGAAAATAATAAATCCAGATATGATCAGTGGAAATATAATTTGATAGGTCCCTTCCTACGTGAAGGAAGACAGAATTCAGATCATAAAAACATATTAATCAGAAAGTGTAAAACAGGACAAAAGAGAGAAAACACTAAAAGTAAAAATCAAACAATCAACCCCCACAAAACCCTACTAAAGTACTCCAATTTAGCCTCTAAGTTTCCCCTTCTAAACAGTTGAAACTAACTCTCATTTTGTTTACTACTATGAGATGACAGATCTTTTCATTCTTCAAAGCTATGAATTCTCACTTTCTGGATATGAATCACTCCATTTCATTAACAACAAGCAGCTGATTGCCGCCATCTTAATTGTAGCCAAAATATTATTTTCAGTAACTGCAAATAACAGGGTATGTTGACTCACAGAGAAATGTGACATTCTCAGGATTTCTAAATTATAAAGAGAAGAAAGAAAATATACTGGAGTGACATAACTAAACTCAATGTTACTATTCCAAACAAAACTTGGAATTGCATTGTAAATAGATAATGAGAGCTTCTGCTGAAAATTGAACCCACTAGCTTTTCAAATAAACATACTTCAGTGTATAAATCACTGATTAATTTCATTTGAACAAGCTATACAGCAGCCCAGAGGCAGTAGAAAGCTTCAGGGAGATCTCTCCAGGTTCCGCACTAGTTGAGTAGGCTCTCCTCAGCATATGTGCCAGTGCTTTACCCATGCAAAGAGGACTCTTGCAACAACACTTTTCACCGTTCCATAGTAAAAAGCTTGTTCTGTTTTGACCTCCTTGTCTTTTCTTTCTGACCTTCACATGGAAAGTTGCCGGTTTAGGGAAACTAAAGTATTTCTCTAGGATCTGAGACCTGGAAGGCCACAGCTGCTGGGTGCAGGCACCAGGGTAAACCCAGTAGGAGGAAGATCAGCAGCACAAAATAGAGCCTAAAATCATTTTTAGCCACAGAATAAAAGCTGACAGGAGAAAACAAAGGCAGAGGCACCTGCACACTGTCTGGCAAGCAACTCTTGGCAGATCATTTCATGTCAGTCTTTGTAGCAGGTTATTTACCCACTATAGGCTACGGCCTGTAATGACAAGTCTTCATTTGACTGCATCGTGTGTTGCCAGCAAAGTGCTGGGGATTTTAGCTTCTCTTGGCATTTATCTTGACAAAATCCCATTTTTTCCCATCTAAGGAAGTTCGGGTTCAGAACAGTGTCCCACTGAAGGTAAGAGAAAGTAAAAGCTTTTTCTAAGAGAGCTTTTCTTAACCTTTAACGTACCAGGGACCAAAACACTGGTGTTCAAGGAGCCATGCATCAGGCTACCTTTACCTTCTTCAGGACAAGGCATAGATGCTGAAGGCCATTTACCAAGTGTGTACCAGCATCACTGTGCACCACCATCCCCTCCTCAAGGCAGAGACACTTGCAACGTAAATACTTTAGTAGGGGGTGCTCAGGCATCAGTGTCTTTGAAGCCAAGAAAACTTCTTACTCACCTTTCTGGTGTGGTGCCAGCTTGTTCTTTTACACTGCCTGTACTCTTAAGAGAGCTTAAGTCTCCTTGTTTACTTGACTGCATTTAAGCCTACTACTTTTTAACTTCTACAAGGTGCAACTCCCACACTGCATTACAAAAATCTGATGCAACTGCAGATTATCCTGTATTCCCTTTTGTACGTCAGCCCTTTAAAAAAGAGCAAATGATGCCTGCTGACTTCTATTCCTTGGCAGCTGTTTGTTGTTTGGGGGACTGATTATCTCTATGTACTGCTGTATAAGGCTCCTTCACACACCCTCATTCCAGCTGGCTATGCCCTGATGAGCTGCAGGTGGTTGCTGCTTGGGGCTGTGCATAGCCTTACGGAGGCACATTCCCAAGGAAGGTCTGCTGGCAGTGTCCTGGCACACATCCTACCTGTTTCCAACCATGCTCAGGAAGAAGAAAATTCCCAGCCCTGACTTCCATTGCCAGCCAGGACTCACCCCAACAAATAATAGAAATGCATCTGCTTCAAAAAGTACAGCTAGGATGTTTTGCGTCCCAGAAAGTCGTTTCTAGGTGGTACATTCATTTACCAGCAATGGTCACATTCCTGTTTTTCTGATTATATTTATTTTACATCAGACATGTAAAATTCATACAGCTCTGGAACAAAATGTATAAGAAGGAACATTAATTAATTTCCAGAGTCAGCACCACACACAAAGCCTCCATCATTTTCAATTTCTAGATTGCTTTAGGTAGATGCAAAATCACTTAAGGTACGAGAACGGCATGATGCTCACAGCAGCTGCGCACAGTCTGCAGAGACTTTATTAAACACTAATGAAAATGGACAAACTAGGGAAAATACGTCAAAATTTTTGGAAATAAGAAAAGTACTTAGAGGGCTGACTGCCAGCAAAGCATGAGAGTTTTGCTTGCAATTTATGTTAATTTCTTAGAGGAGTTCTTGAGACAGAGTAAACAGAACCTCTGGGTACTATTTTTACCAAATAATCTCTGTTAAATTAACACTTTTTGGACAACAATTTTACATTAACCATAAAATTGAATTGTGATGAGGATGTGCAAAGGCAAGGTAGAACAAGGCAAAAGACAAGGAAAGGAAAGGACAGGGATTTGATACAATGTGATACAAGTGTAGTCTGTGAGGAATTTAAAGGAAAGAAGAATCATAAGATGTATATGCAGAGAGCTAGTACTCTGGCATATGCGTGTCTTTCGTGCCTGCTCAATACAATCACCCATATATCACCATACAATCACCATGCATAACTAAAATTGTCCCTGTGCCCTTTCTCTTAGCTAAAATATGGTTTGCTATAGAGTCACAGCTCCCTGACTCGGGCTTACTTGGTCCTGCTGAAATCAAGTAGGTTACTGAGGGAGAAAAAGTTTCAGACTTTGCTCAATTTTTAGCAAATTTTCTCTAATTGAAAATGCATTAGATTTGGTTCAAGGGATGGGAAATAGCCTGGGCCAACTTTTATCTTCCAGAGACTAGTTTATTCATCCTAGTGAAAAAAAGGTGAGTCATTTCTTTCCTCCCTCAGATAATAAGCCATAGACCGTGATGAGAGTTGGAATTTAACATCATAGCCAGTAACAGCAGCATAATTAAATCTGGTTTTAGTAGGAGGTAGCATACAAACACACAGTAGATAAAGTAGCGGCAGGCAAGAAAAAAATTTAAATAGAATATAAATTGCTTTTTGTTCTTTAAAATATGTTTTACCATAAAAGCATGTTATTTTTCATTAAGCACTTTGTCTCCAAAGCAGAGAATAGCAATAGAGTGCAGACCATGTAGATTTGTTTCTGTACATCAATTTGTGTTCCCTGGCAATGTGAACAATGCTATGCGAACAGTGCCTTAAATCCCACAGACTCTGATCATACAGGATCTGAAGCAGAGCTGTGCTTCCACTGAAGTCCTGCTATCAGAATTTAATTATCAGAATTGTAGTTAAAATGTAAATATATTCTGTAACAAGCAGGCCTGTTAGCTTCTTGGCTGAAAGTTTCTGGGGTGAACTGTTGAATGATGACTTTATTTGCAGCAGAAAATGAATTCTCTTTTCCTACTCTATATCACTGGACCTGTCACTTGACAAGGCGCAGTAACTACCTAAATACTGCAGAGAGTCTGGATTTGTCATCTGCAGAAAATACCCAATGACCTTTTTTTTCATCATAAGTTCTCCCTCACTTGAGGAAACACCTGGACATAACTACACAAGGAATTCTTCTTATTGCAGTATAACAATCCTCTGAGCATTTTAATCACCAAGCCCTTTATTAGGAAGCTATGATACTTTTTGGTAACTTCACCTGTTTTACTTTCTCCATCCTTCAGAAAATTTCAAGCACCTAGAAATAAAACTGCTTGAGTATATACTAGATCACCTGCCTTAGTGTGGGCCCCATTTTCTCTCTGAGAGTTGTAGAAGCCTCTTGGATGGGAGGAAGGTGGTTTTTCAGGCAGTGCCTGGAGAGAGTTGTACAAGCACAGAAAAGCTCTCCAGGCTTTGGTGATTTAAGTCTCACCAGAAACAGACCACAGCTTCTCTTTCACTACTTTGGTTTTTAATACTACTGCACCTGCAAGCTAGGAAAGCTTTGATTCATTTCTGTCACCAAACAAACAACAGCAACTCAAGTGAGATGCACACATCTCAGCCCACAATGGCTAAAGCAGAGTTAGAAAACTAGGTTTTTTGGATGATTGGATGGATGCGGAGGGCAGGGAATTATATAGAAAGCTATGAGTCCCTAGCAGTGCTGATAGAGGCAATGCAGGAAAGTCCTGATTTTCACTCATTTACACAGACTGGAGAACCTGCTGGTTTCCTGGGGAAGAATTCTACTGTTACCTTCAGCCTTTTTAACAAAAATGTCCACTGCACTCCTGGGAATAGGAGAAAATGGTTGAATTTAGCCTAACTGCAGTTTATAAATGCAGTGCATTATTTATTCAACAGCAGGTATTAAAAGGCTAATGTACTGAGCTCTACGTGTAAAAGACTCTAAGCTATAGTTAAAACCACATCCAAAACTAATGAAATTCATACGGAAAGGGAGAATGAAAAGCACTACAAAAAAATCAGTGAAGCAGCTGTGAGGGTAAGAACAGAGTGGAAAGGATGTTTCCGCAGAAAGCATTCCCAGTCTAGGAACCATGCAACCAAGCCATGCAAGAATTCCTGCATCCGCAGCTGAGAAACACTGATGGCACAGAGTGGTTTGCCCAAGTCTGACTGCATGATTCATATTTGCATGAGCAAATCAATGCACATGCACCCATGGCCATGACTGCCCTGCTTGAGGAAGCAGCTCATAAAAGAGGGTGAAATACAGACACTACTACATCTTCTAAGAATGGCACTTGGGGAATTTAGGCACCCAAGCCTAAGAACACACTACAAAAATCTGCTTGTCCAGCAATCACATAGAAATATTTGTGTTTTCAATAGCAAAGCTCTTGGGGTGCTTGGGAACACACAGGAACACCCCAGTCTAGTGTTAGATCCTGCTGAAGATCTCATGTGATTTGGAAAATAATTAAGAGAGTCACTGAACTCCACCTCACTCCTGGGACAGCCTTGTCCAGTAAAATGTTTGATAGGCATGGATAGTAGAAGCCACGGCTGCCATGGTGGCCTTCTTTCAGACATATGCTTGAAGAAGGTCCCACTTTTCACAGCAACCTAGTTGCGTGGGAAGACTCTTGATGAAACTAGAACACAAGCAAAAGTGTCAGATTCAGCAAGCCAAAGGGAGACCAAGGCAGCGGTTATAAAATTTCCTGGTCTCTGATCCAGTCCCCAAGATTGTTCACATTATTGCGTATATATGTAACATTTTCCTTGAAGTGAAATGCACGGGTCTCAATCGCCAAGCTGATTTGCTTAGGATTTTTATTACGATTGGTAGTCAAATATGAGGAAAAAAAACCAAAACAAACAAACAAAACCAACAAGAGCAACCAAAAAAACCCACCCCCACAAAAAAAAAAAAAACCCCACCAAAACAAAACCACCCAATCAAAAAAAAACAAAACACAAATCAGAAAAACAACAGTCATAACTTATGATTACAAGCTGAAGTTAGCAAGTTTATTTCAAACTCCTCACTTGATCCAGACACTACTTGCCTCTCCATCTCAGCTGTCACCTTCATTCTCCTTCTCCCCTATTTCCAACAGCCTTGAGCCTCTGTTCTTCTCCTGTTCCCAAGAGGTACAAGGCATTTGATAAGAAGGTGAGATCCTTACAGGATCCCAATGCCCACCAGGGACTGCTGAAAAGTCCTAGACATCTAAAGTCACTTGCAGGATACTACACGATCTCAGTATTTAGCTGTTGGGCACTGCAAACCTGGGCTCAGTGGTATGCAGAATATGCAAGTATCGTCTGTACAGATAAGAAGGAAGACATACCACAGAGAAGAGAAAGGAAAAGGCAAAAAAAGCAGTGAAGACAGGGAAAGGAGAGTTAGAAGCCCTCTGTAAATTTAGTGTGGGTGGGATATTGAGCAATACTGGTTGTAAGAGCAAATTAAAGGGAATGCACAAAGGTGAGAGAAAAAATTTTCTTCAATGCTAGTGATAGGTTTTTGGACCTTCAAGGGCATTTTTTCCCTTAAAAGGTGGTCTTCAAATGAAGCTGGCTGAATGGCCAGGTCCTTTTGCAGAAGACTAGATGAAACACAGAGCTATAGGGGAGGAGCATGCAAACAGAAAGCTTCTCATAGGAAACCTTGTCCAATATAATACAATCATGTGCAATGAAAGACATATGCTCTCTGTTGCTGAGCAATCATCTGTTCTGTTATCTGAGGCCAAGAAGTTCTGCTATCTATATGCTTCTGGCAAGGATCTATGTGATTAACTGCAACCATAACCCAATTTGGAATCTGCTCTTTTAATTAACTCTGTGTGGCATTTCATCTGCATCTGATTATGTCCAAAAGAGAATCTCTTGGACATTGCTAGCTCTGCCAAGCATCTTTTGACTTGTTATAAAAATGTTGCTTTGCTGTAAGAAAATTGTTGCACTTGAGTGATTGTGTTCAGTTCTCCTCTCTCTGAATGAGAAATGCAAACTAGAGGAAAAAGCAGAATCACAGAATCATTTAGGTTGGAAAAGACTTTTAAGATCATTGACTCTGACCATTAACCTAGCACTGCCAAGTCACCATTAAATCATGTCCCTACATGTCTCATCTACACATCTTTTAAATATCTCCAGGGGTGGTGACTCAACCACTTCCCTGAGCAGCCTGTTCCAATGCTTGACAACCCAAGGGATGCAAAATAGTAAACATGATATTTTTCCTGATTAAAATGAACTAAGACACGCCTCATCATCTGAACTCCAAATTCACAGGACCACTCATGCTTTAGAAGTATTCCTGAGAGTAATAATTTTCAAAAACTCTTGCCAAATTTCTCTCAGTTGACAGCATACTGAAGTGAGCTTTGTTAAGGAGATCTGTGTGTAAAGCCCAAGATACGCTGAAATATATTTAAGCAGGTGTAAAGCTCTGGTATCTCCATTTGGTTTTGTTCAGTGTATTATTCTCTTCAGCTGTACACATACAGAAACATGGAGAAGGGACCAGATCTCTTCTAGTCTGGCATTTCTGTTACTGCAGAAACAAGCAGATGAAAAAGAAACTTGAATGTGGTGAGTTGTGGATGGATCAGGGTTGTGCTGGCCTTTGAAGAGGAGAAAAAATCCAGCACTGGAAAGTGTCAGAAGCTGCTGATGGGGAAGATAAGATTAGGGTCAAGTCTTGCTCCTCCTGAGAACAGGCAGACTGGGTAGTACCTGTAACCTGTGATAGGATCATCTCTGACTAATCACACTGACATCCTTATAAAAACTTAAAGCCTTAGAAAAGCAGTAGTAAAAAAGAAAATTGAGCATTTTATTGCTGAAATGAAACAGTGCTCTTTTCCACCAGTGCTTCAGTCTGCTCACTTTTTTGCCTTGTTTATCTTTAGCACCATCTGGCAGAGCAGAATGACACTGCTGTGTCCAGAAACATCACCTCAGGGACAGCAAAGAACAAACAAAGAACAAAGAACAACCTTTTAAGCTGGCCTCTTAAGTGTCATTTTAGCTGTATTATGTATTGGTTCCCAAGTATTTCTTAATCTTATTGATTAAAGCATTAGGGTATCTAATTATTATTGGCAACACAAATCTCTCTATCAAACTTACATCAATACTTATTATCATATTACCAAAAGTTATACCATTATTATTACAATTTAACCTCATACTCTAACTAAACAAAAACAGTTGCAGCAAACAACACAAATGTAGTAACTCAACATTTCTTTGTTTCTCTTTCTAATCAACAAATAAGGTCATTATTCACCTTCTGAGTAACAGAACTGCATTTCTATATCTATAACATTCGAATTTCATTCTCCTTACTTAAACTCTTCAGAATTGTATTTCTGCAGAGAATTGTTCAAATTAAACTGTACAAATTAAATTGTTAAGACCAATCCAAAATGGGGAAACAACATCATTGGGACTATACTGATAAACTGTCAATGCACAATTTGTTTAATCTATATCAATATCAAGCTCTTCTGATAAAAATTTTCTCATCCAGCTACTTCCCCTTCTTATATGTAAAGTCTAATAATAAAATATACCCCAAAATCTATATGAAAGGAAAAGGAAAGATAGAGAGAGGAGAGAAAGTAAGTGGAGCAGAGTGGCCTTGCCTATACCTGCTGAAGAGTTTATAGCCATCCATTGCAGCACTCCAGGTGTGTGAGTCATCCCACCATGTTCCTGTGATGGCAACACTGTCATAGTTTTCCTGTGCAATGGCTTCCAGCTCCTCCTGTTTGTTGCCCATGCTGCGTGCACTGGTGCACATGTACTTCAGTTGGGCTGCCATCTTTTTGGGAGAGAAGCCTTAATTCCTACATGACTACCCTCATGCACTTGCATGATTTCTAACACATCAGTAATCTTTGCTCCTTTGCTGCTGCATGGATCTCCATCCCTTACTGAGACAGCAGACCGAAGTACCTTGCTAGCACACCGTCCCTCAAACATTTGCATGCTGACCCCGGGCTTATCTCTAGTGAGCCTGGCTTTATCCTTTTCCACCTTCAAATTTAGCCTAAAGCTCTTCCAATGAGCCCTGCTAACTCCTGTGGAAAGATCCTTTCCTCCTTTTCCCCCCTTTATGTTATTAAACAGCAAGCTATTTCTAACATTAAAAGAATAAGCTCCTTTCCAACAAACTGACTTGATAATCCCCCCTTTTGCACATCCCAAAGCATGTGCTTCCCATGCTTATATTTGCATAAATATAAGTGTTGCACAGATGTTTTTTATCTAGCCAGGTTCCATAAGGAACCTGACAGCTTGCTCTTTTTTAATTCCTAAAACATCTATTTTCCTCAAAGCTCCCTCTTCTACACTAGCTTCCTGAATCATTTAGCAAAGGTAACACCTTTTTCAGTCCACCTTGGTGGACTCAGGGTTGTGGGTATGTCACAGCTCCAAGCAGACAGCTACAGGCCCCTGTGTGGCTCTGCTGGGGACCCATGCCACTTAGCAAGGAGCAGGGAGCCAGAGAAGAAGTCAGCAAAGAAGGTCTGTGGAGCAGTGAGGAGAGGGAGCCCTACGAAGGGGTAGATGGTCTGTGTGTGGTGCCCACTCCCACCACTGCTTCTGTATTTTACCCTGAGGCTTGTCATGAATAGATTTGTGCAGTGTCTATGAAGAAGAGACCTGAACACAGTACCTTTCCATCCACATTGAACACCCACATCCCTGATTACAAAGTCATGCTCCCACACATTCACGCCCTGTGAATCTTATATTTTCTGCTTTCTTCCTCATCCTCTTTCCACCTTGTCTCACATCTAAAAAATATGAGCAGTGTTTTTACTCCTGCTCTGCCTTGAATGCTGCTCTCATTTCCCAGCAAATGTTTTGACCAAAGGGTGTTATGCAAGCAATAGCTTACTTTGTCAAGCTCTTCCTAAATTACCTGGCTCTCTAAAGGAACTAGTGGATAAAATTGACCATGAATTTAATCTAAATGCACTGCCTTGAACGGAAGGAACATACACTTTAGGTATGCATAGGAGTATATACGAGCACATACCTAACGTACAACACAATGCAAGAATTAGACTCAGCAATGGGCAAAACGAGTTGGAAGGGGACAGGAAAGGTCAGGACGATTTCAGGATCGCAGGATTGTGTAGGGGGACATGTACAGATCTGGGAAAGTTCATTGTAACTTGTTTTGATTTGTTCCATCTCTTGAGTAGTGCTTGCTGCTCTCTCTTCTCCCTCACCACTTTACCACTTCATGGCAAAAATGAGCTTCAATAGCTAGGTAAAAAACCCAAAACATTTAGAAGTTTCCTCTTGTATTGCTGGGCACTTAAGCTTTTTGAAGTTGCTTTATGGATCAAATTTTTATTTCATCTGGTAATGTTTGAGACTCAAGGAGTTGATTACTCTCAGCAATAATGGGTTTAAGCTCAGAAGATCTCATTGTGTGTGTGTATTTTCCTGACTAAATTTCAGTAGGATAGTATTCCAAATATCCTGTGCTGCATAGAGAAGAGAGAAAGTCAAAGGATGGACATCATTAATTTCCAGGAGACAATGTTTTTCTTTCTTGTTTAATTATTATATGATTACTTTTTATTTTATGTATTTTGAATAGCAAATGATAGCATTGAATCAGTACCAAGATAACTATGGCTTAACAGCTTATTAATGCATATCCAACACTACATGGCTTATCAGAGAGAAAATGTAAGAGTATTTCAATCCTTCTTATGTCTGTATAATCAGATACTAGATCCTGAATAGCTGTAGTATACTCTAAATCACACTTTAGCTAGTGTACATCTGGAATACATGAACTGATTGCCATTCACCTTACTCGATATTCTATTAAAAGTCGGGCCTTGTCTCTACTTCTTCTTCTACATTGTCTTCTTTTTGCTTTCCAGTTATACATTTTAAATTTATATTTCTGAACTTTATTAAAATGCCCTGAAATGGTTCTTCAATAACTTCACATCTTAAAAACAAGCAAAAAAAAAAAAACCAGAAAAGAAAAAAACTCCAGTCATTGTGCCTATAATTTAAACACATCTTATGAGTTAGGATGCTAGTATTTCATATTGCCATCTTAACCGAAACTGAAATGAGTGAAATGGTGAAGCGTAAACCAGAAACACATCTAAATAATTATTTTTTTTTTAAATCATAATGGAACAGCAGTCATACATAAAATTGGTCCATGTGGAACACAAATGGAGCATAAGGTTGGACTTGATGATCTTAAATGTCTTTTGACCTACTTGATTCTATAAGGAAAAGCCAGTCAGGCAGCATCCATTTCCTAATCGCCAAGAGGGAGGGAAGCTGTCCCAGGCTGGCAGTCTCCGGATGGCTCTGCCACTGCTTTACTATACTGAGACGATGCTGTGGCTGGGGAGACGTAGGGGCAGCAGGCAGGGGAGGGATGTGGCAATGTGTGCGTACCAGAAACCCAGCAGAGCAAGCTGGTAGCTTGGAAGAGCTTCTGCATTAGGTCATGTGTTAATGTTGCTTATCCAGACTTGAAGTTTGCTTTGTTGTCTGCCTCCTGGTGGGTAGGAAGGACCTGGAAGGAGCCCCTTCATCTGCAGGGCAGGGCAGGGAGCTCTGGTAGAGGCAAGAATGGAGAAGAGCAGATGGGCAGTGGGTCCTTGCAGGGCCGCCACATGGAAAACCACTAATTACCTTGCGAGCAGGTAGGAGTGCAGGCTGTTTTATTGACAGTGAGGTATGTTTTCTCTTAAAATGTTTTTCTCCTAAATGATGCTTTGCTCTAAGGAAGCTCTTCAGTCACCAATTACGACTTTTCTTGTAGCTGCAGAGAACAAAATTATGAAATGGGAGCCTAAATCAGATTCACCAAGATAACCATGTTTTACCCCAGGGAATGGCACCATCAAGCAGACTCACAGAACAGCAGAATCAAGTAATGCTGTTCTCAGAAAAAATGAAGTAGCAGAGGGGTGAAGACCAGCAGGGTACAGCAGATGAGGAAGCATCGGAAGTGAGCACCTGGTGATTATAACAATTAGGTTTGGGGATATTCGGTTTGCTTCCTTCATAATTATGGTTGTATTTTGGTGACAGAAGATGGACAAACCACAGCATCCAGCATTGCCCTGCTGCACAGAGTCCTGGGGCCATGGCTGCGTCTGTCTGTTCATGGACGAGATACAAAGTGGGCACAAGTTGAACTTCTCATTGTCCACAACTGCCTGAGCTCCTTCCTGAGGGGAAGTGGCTCATCAATTTCACTCGTGGCCAAATGACTGTAGCAGCATAAAGTTTCTGGCACAAAATAGAAGCCTGGGCAGCTGTCACAGCAACTCTGCCAAGGATTAGCTTGCCTGGGCTGTGCCATCTTAAGGTATTGCTTGAACCTCCAAGGCTGACCAGCCAGAGCAACTGTGGAGAAATGTACAACCCCTTTCTTGCAAGGCAGGAGGGGAGTGTGTGTGTTGTGCCAGGCATCTCCACAGGACATTACTCTCTGTCACTTCTTAATGGATCCTCCTATTCCTACACTAAGCCATAGATTAAAAATGCCCTTCCTCTCCCCCATTCCTTTTTCAATCAGCCTGTGAAAGAGCTGCAGTTGATGTTTAAGTGACTGTAATGTCACATTGCCAAGCCTCCAAAGAGTGCCAAATATCTCAGTGGAAAGCTAGGATGTGATGTGGTATTTTTAATGATTAAGTTTCCTTTATGCACGACAAAGGGTGCAAACGCCATTATGAACATGACTGATGTCATGCATTTACAAATCATTACTTAAAACAATATTCACTTAAAACAATATTCACTTAAAACAAGAATGCCAAAAAAACTACTTCAAAATGTGTGAAAATAAGTCCAAGTGAAAGTGTTGGGGGCAGATACAGTCTATGAAATCACTCAGAAGCTAAGCCCATCTTGGGGCCATCAACAGCAGATGGGTTTAAGCAAAACAGCCATTTATCTTGTGTTTTACAGCTTTGGCACTTAGCTGCCTGTGGCCAGTGTGTCTGCAGCCCTTACTGGATAAGGTTAATAGTCCTTGTCAGAGGCAAATCAATAATTTTTTCTTTCAGGACCTAATTGTTTTGTTTAATTTTAAGTTATATATGGAATTTACTCTTAAAACTGTTAAGAAACATTACATAAAGTTCAGATCATAAGAATTACAACCGGGGAAGGTAAAGCATGAAGCATACCTCAATGAGACTGTCATTCTGCAGATATGAAAAGCTCTCTCTCAGTGACATTAAACTGCAGGAAATCGATGTTTTTGAAGCCTTAAAGGTACAGAAGCCAGTCTGTGCTTCTCAATATCTCTGCATTCAAGGGACGCAGGTTTTCTCAGCAGTGTGCCAAAGGCACTCACCAGCCTGCAGATGTGTTGATCTTGAGCATCCCATTAATAAATCCCTCTATGAATAAATCATGCAAAAGAAACCTCGAGCTAGCAGGAGAATGAGCAAACTGATCTAGCTCTTTCCAAACCCAAATTTATAAAAGACCTAAACGATACAGTCTTCCTACATACTGATAATAAACCTCAATTTCTCTTGCAGTTTTGTCCCTGGGATCATGGCACACCATTTTTATGCAAGATAAGGGTTTGCAGCAAAATGAATAGAGCTATTTTCAGGGGGTTTCTTATTAAATGGGAAAAGAAAATATAAAATAAAAATAGGAGTTTGTTAAAAATCACCACCCATTAAGAATTTGTTAAAAATCACTGGGTAGTAATGTGATCATGTCCAGTGAGATTTTAATTAAGTGGTTTCTGCTCTATGAACTTCACTTACTGCAGTGAAAGTAGAGAGGGTTAAAATAATCTAGGAAGACAGTCGATATTTCATTTTTTTGGAGTTAAGTAACAGATAAGATTACCGCTTCTGATGAAGATGTTTGTAGGACCGGTGCTTTTCAGTTTTACAAGTGCATCCTGATGAATCCTCCCAAAATCCTATGGGAATGGTTAAATTTATTCTTATCATTTTATAGGTAGTAACATTGAAACACAGGCAGAACATTTCAAATGTGGGTGTCTTAAATTAGGACTTAATCCATCTTCTGACATCTAAACAAAGGTCTGGATAGAAGTTCACTGAAGACAGCGAAGTTTTCAGTGAATATTTAACCAAAATAATTTCATATTGGGAGATGCAAAATGTATTAAACTTTTAATAAAATGGGCAGAGTCCTTGTTGAAGCGTTGGGCTTAGAATTCAGATGTTTCTGGCTTTTGTTCTCTATTTTACATTTCTGGCATAGACAACAGAAATCAAGTAACATACAGTTCTGTCACTCTTATTCTAAATAGCTACAGGAATATGCAACAAGCCCCGGACTGGTTTTAAAAGTGGATGATGTACATAATGTTAATTGTTAGTTATATGTTTGGTCAGAAATATTCTTTTTTTTTTTATTATTCCATCAGTTCTAAATGGCCTGCATTAAGGGAAGGTCTACAGAGTACTGAAAACTTCCATGTTATTCTTCAAGACATATTTGCAGAAAAGAGTGCTGTGTTATTTAAACCCTTGAATCCTGACTACAGGGTTCTGCTGCATCATCTGGTAAATTTGATCCCATTTCTACCAAACAGTGGAATTAATTACAAAGGCTTGTGAATATATCATACGTAGTGATATACTCACAGATGTTGAGTCCATCAACAGCTTTCTCTGAAAATTAACATCACAGAGCAATGTACCCAGGGAAAAACAGCAGGCTCACCAGTTTGCTGATGTGTATATGAAGCTTTCTAAGACAGCAAAGGCTTTTATAAGATGTTAAACAATAAAACAAATTGATTCAGGCCTGTGTAAATAATAATAGGTTATAGTCTCGGATGTTACACGTCTCATCGATAATATTTTCAAAGGGTTGTCGAACACTTAACTGTATAACCTTCAGTAAAAATGCTGAAAAACAGGTAATTAAAATGGCATCTAATAATGGACTTTATGGTTTGTTTTAATACTGAATATTTAAATGTACATAAACTGAAAATTAATCTAAAAAAATCCTTTCTGAGATAAATAGATTTGAAGAAACATTGCTCCAGTATAAAGGCAAATATACTGAAACAGCTGTAATGCTCATTCCTTTGCATTGTGATATGCATATTGGAGTTCAGTGACAGACTCTTGCAATAGTTTAATTCTGACATTAAAGGATACTTTATAATCTGTATTTTAGCATAGTACCACCCCATAGTAAAAGACACTTTCGATATAAGCAGGGGATGTAAAACAAGCTGTTTTTTTAATCAAAACTCTTCACTTCAGTTTTAGCAACTCAAGAAAGCCTTTGCAAATAAAACCCTATAAAATTTGTTGTAAATAACAACGTACCCTTCAATTCCAGAAAAGAAAGAGCTCAGCAATGATATTATGAACTCCATAAAATCCCAGTTGCATAGAGGAGGTGACCAGAAAAAATACATAATTCAAGAATTATCAGGAGACCTAAACCAATCAAAAAAGCAGAAGTATTTTCCCCAAATCATGAATCATTAAACTGGATAATTTAATGTTAGAGGTAATTCTGAAGGTCAAAGACTTGAGTGAAGTAAAAAATGATTCGGATGAAGAACGAAAAAATCTGTCATTGGTAGCTCAGCATACAGGTGCAGCTAGAACCTGTGCTTATAGAATCATAGAATCGTAAGGGTTGGAAAGGACCTGAAGATCATCTAGTTCCAACCCCCCTGCCATGGGCAGGGACACCTCGCACTAAACCATGTGGCTCAAGGCTCTGTCCAACCTGGCCTTGAACACCGCCAGGGATGGAGCATCCACAACCTCCCTGGGCAACCCATTCCAGTGCTTCACCACTCTCACTGTAAAGAACTTCTTCCTTATATCTAATCTAAACTTCCCCTGTTAAAGTTTGAACCCATTACCCCTTGTCCTACCACTACAGTCCCTAAGGAAGAGTCCCTCCCCAGCATCCTTGTAGACCCCCTTCAGATACTGGAAGGCTGCTATGAGGTCACCACGCAGCCTTCTCTTCTCCAGGCTGAACAGCCCCAACTCTCTCAGCCTGTCTTCATATGGGAGGTGCTCCAGCCCTCTTATCATCCTCGTGGCCCTCCTCTGGACTCGCTCCAACAGCTCCATGTCCCTTTTATGTTGAGGACACCAGAACTGTACACAGTACTCCAAGTGAGGTCTCACTAGAGCAGAGTAGAGGGGCAGGATCACCTCCTTCGACCTGCTGGTCACGCTTCTTTTGATGCAGCCCAGGATACGGTTGGCTTTCTGGGCTGCAAGCGCACACTGCTGGCTCATGTTAAGCTTCTCGTCAACCAGCACCCCCAAGTCCTTTTCTGCAGGGCTGCTCTGAATCTCTTCTCTGCCCAGCCTGTAGCAGTGCCTGGGATTGCCCCGACCCAGGTGTAGGACCTTACACTTGGCTTGGTTAAAATTCATAAGGTTGGCATCAGCCCACCTCACAAGCGTGCCAAGGTCCCTCTGGATGGCATCCCTTCCCTCCAGCGTATCAACCGAACCACACAGCTTGGTGTAGTCGGCAAACTTGCTGAGGGCGCACTCAATCCCACTGTCCATGTCACCGACAAAGATGTTGAACAGGACCGGTCCCAACACCGATCCCTGAGGGACACCACTCGTTACAGGTTTCCAACTGGACATCGAGCCATTTACCACAACTCTTTGCGTGCGGCCATCGAGCCAGTTTTTGATCCACCGAGTGGTCCATCTATCAAATTGATGTCTCTCCAATTTAGAGACAAGGATGTCATGTGGGACAGTGTCGAACGCTTTGCACAAGTCCAAGTAGATGATGTCAACTGCTCTGCCGCTGTCCATCAGTTCCGTGGCTTCATCATAGAAGGCCACCAAATTGGTCAGGCAGGATTTCCCCTTAGTGAAGCCATGTTGGCTGTCACCAACCACCTCGTTGTTTTTCATGTGCCTTAGCATGTTTTCCAGGAGAAACTGCTCCAAGATTTTGCCAGGCACAGAGGTGAGACTGACTGGTCTGTAGTTCCCTGGGTCTTCCACCTTCCCCTTCTTGAAAATGGGTGTTATATTACCCTTCTTCCAGTCATCAGGAACTTCACCTGTGCTTCAGGAGGATCATGAACTGCTGTGAAACTGGGACACTATAGTGGTGATTTGTTGCCTCATTCTTAAAATTTAGCCCTTTTTTCTCTTGCAGACCATTACAGAAATGAGGCTAGAAGGACACTGGCATATCTAAACCATCCAAATTGGCCACAGAAGGTGAATCTCCGGTGCAGCATCAAATATTCAGAAAGATCTCCACAGCCTTCAAGATGGGCAAAGACAAGCCTTTGTACATTTACTAGGGTTTTGGTGGGTTTCAAGGGTGCACAGGCTGTGTGCTGGGGTGAATGACACCCTGGGGAACTGGACGGGCTGGGTATGAGCTCTCAGTCATGATTCACATGTGAGGTCAATGGTTATGGCATCATTCACTGGAGGTGGAAAATGATAAGACTGTGGAACCATCTACTCTATTTCAGATCAAGGGTAGATGTGGATGCTGTGTAACAGCAATAATAAAAACAGCAAGAGATTTAGATTAAGCATTGCTTGTGTTTTGGTTCCGCTGTCTGCACCTTTCCCTGATTGCTAACTGTGGCATGACAACTCCCAAAGGTAAGTGCTGTGGTAGACCAGGAGCAAACAGCTAGAGAGTGGAATTCAGTTGCACATTGCAGCGTAAAAGCCTAATTCACAGTGTAACGCCTAGAGCAATAGAGCAGTGGCTAAAACAGTTGAGATCTTTCTTGATAAACATTTACTTCTGTGTAATCTTCTCCATGTTGGACTGGAGATAGATACCAACAGGTTGTGCAAACAAAAGTTTCCAAAGTAACAATGGGACATTCCAGATCACTATTGCGGGTCTAAAATGAGCATAGTGCAGAAGGACAGTAAAAAGACATGGAATAACTACCTCATTTATGAAATTATTTGAAGTCTGACTGTAAGAGTGACTCACTGCTCCAGGAACTGTCAAGGAAGAAAAATATTTCAAGCAGATTCACTGATGAATTATTGCCAGGAATGCCAATATTTTGGACAGAAAGTAATTATTGTATATATGCAGAGGGTACCTCAGAGTTTTTTTGGCTGATCTTTCTTGGTTTTTCCTGTCTGTGCAAGTGTATCACAGTGCAGGGTGCAATATGAGTGGCTGTGATGACTGACTGAAAAGATCTTGTGAATATTTTAGGTCCAACAACAGTAATCTCCCTTAGAAGTGTATGATTGTAATTATCTTAACACAGTGAAATGCACAATACAAAGAAGCACCTGACAAGGCAAATTACAGTATTTGAGGTGTAAATTAGGCACTAGGCCAGTAGATGTATAATTACCCAATAAAAAAATATCACAAGTAGATTTTCATGCTTGTTTCTGTCCACCCTCAGTGGCTAAAATATCGCCTGTACCTCAAAGTGTGGAGGGGTGACATTTGTTACTCTACTTCGCCTGTTGGAATTCTCCTTGGGTACCAGCATCTATCAAGAATTTCTCACTGTTTTGTAATGGGACCTGTCTTGGACTAGGGGGTCGCCATCCCCTTTTCCTTTCCTTCAAAGTGACTACACTTGCAGTGATGCAGGAGCAACCCCTAGAGCTGAGCTAAACTTTCCCACAAGGCTATGGACCATGTCGTGAGCTGTCAAACCCACCAGCAACTACACCAGTACAGTTTAGTCTCTCTGACAGCCTTTTCTAGGAGAAATGTTTTGTTACAGGGATCAAGATTTCCTTTTAGGGCCACATATTCAACCCAGAAGCCAGGAGGAGCAGTCACTGCACAAAAGTTAGGATTGCAAAGTAGGGCAAGTTCTCAAGATATTTGAAATGTATATATTGGTAAAGGTTTATATAAGTAATATTCAGTAAGTACACTTAAACCCAAATAATTTTTTTTTATTGGTGTTAGCTCTGTTCTCAGAGAGATGTGAGATCATCCAGGAAGCAGATCTGTTCATTTTTTTGCACTCATACTTGTCCTTAAGTCTCTCTTGTAGTCTAAAGCTATGTTAGCTGGAATTCCCCAGGTGTGCTAAATCCCAAGGAAGAGCAGGTTCCAAATACTGCGTGTCTCTGGCCCAGAATGCTTTTTTAATTTTTAATTTTTTCTTATGGGAAGGAAAGATTACACTGAGGTTGTGGAAGTCTATTTTCATGTTCTGTTTAGTTCAGTATTTTTTGAAGGTAGTACAAAGTACACCAAAAATCATGTACTCATGCCTATGCCTCACAGGTTAAGATCAGGAATTTCTGAAACATTAGTTGTGCTCAGTGCCAGTCAAATCCTCATATAGTTTGTGATTTTTAATATGATATGTGAATTTATAATACCACACTGTTAGAATTCAGTGTTCACAAACACCATAATGACACTTACAAAATAGAATGGCAAGAAGACTATAAATGAAAATTTGTAACAAACAAATGCAAATATGGAATTACTGTTCTCATTTTGTGGGCTATAATTGCATGCTTACTTTGGAGAAGATGGCCAAACAATATTGCAATGAATAAGCAGAGATGGTTACGTCAACCTTTAGCTGAAGCTCTGTCCTATAAAACCCTTTTTGAAGGTGCCTACTCCATGACTATGAACAAGGATGAAAGGTTATCTTAATTGTTAAACCTAACGTATTCTTTAAAACTGTATTTTAAATTACTACCAGCATTGAAATGCTGAGAAATGTAAGCTAATGAAAATTTATCCTTGAAAAACATTACCCTGAAGGCAAATCTGTTGATGTTATTAAAAAAAAAAAAAAAAGAAAAAGTACTGCATGTTTTTAATAGGTCTGTAGGTATTTAAAGCCTAATTTAAAGGTATCTTAAGGTATTTCTTATTTCCTTCATGTAAAAATTTATAAGAAACCAGAGAACTACTCAATTCCCTGAAAGAGCATAAAAGCAAATTCAGACAACAAAGTGCAGAAGGTAAACTGCCAGTTTCCAAGCCTTCACTCAAAGCAAGCCCAAACCACTTTTTTTTTTTCTTGAGTCCTAAACATTTTGCTTGTTCTTTCCTCACTACTTTCCTTTTCCTGGAAAAATACCATAATTCAGCCTCTCTTGGAAGGAAATGTTCTGGGAACAGAAGACAACAGCGCCTCAAGCAGGCTTGAGATCAGCATCTTGCTGGTATTTTTCTGCTGCTACTGATCATACTCTGGCCAGGCAATGACCATCCATCTGCCCTTATATCAAGTATTAGGACTGTAAGACTCAACATATCTGGTTTTCACCCTTCTCTGTCCTTGCTATCCTTTATTTCTATGTAATTTTCTCCTTATCTGATTCCAAATTATTATTGAATGTAACAGGCTTGTCATTCCTGTAGAAGCGGCATGTTGGCAGGTTACTCTAGGAGACACTTGGCAAATATAGTTAGTAATTTGACTGCTGTCCATAGAAACATAAGGTTGTAAGACTCATTTTTATTTATTGCTGACAACATAAAAATGTCCTATGCCTATTATTTGTTGCAGAAGAATTTTGGTTACGAGTTGTTTTGATATGAACAGTGAAAATGCATCAATCTATACAGACTCATGGCAAAATCTTCATGATTCATTTTCAGTTACTGAGAAAGTCAGTAGCAGGTACAAACCTTGTCCATTAAGCCCTCAACCTGCAAACACTGATATAACACACAAATAATTCAGTGGAAGATTAGGTGACTACTTTCATGTTCACAAGGACTCTCAGGATGGGGGGCCAGAGGTGGAAAAAGAAAATAAAGAGCATTATTTCACCTCTTCTTGCTCAGTACACCTCCACAGAGGCAGTTCTTGCCTAGGTCAGGCCAAAACCTGCATGTACTTGGAAAATAAACAGGGCTCAGTAAAAGCAGATTCCCCCTTGATGTACATGTATTCAAATAGTTCTAGGTAAGTGCTGCAGTGCTAAGACTGCACTGGATAGCACCACTTTGCTGTCTTAACTTCTCCTTCCCCACATAGAATCATAGAATCATAGAATCATAAGGGTTGGAAAGGACCTCAAGATCATCTAGTTCCAACCCCCCTGCCATGGGCAGGGACACCTTGCCCTAAACCACGTGGCTCAAGGCTCTGTCCAACCTGGCCTTGAACACCGCCAGGGATGGAGCATCCACAACCTCCCTGGGCAACCCATTCCAGTGCTTCACCACTCTCACTGTAAAGAACTTCTTCCTTATATCTAGTCTAAACTTCCCCTGATTAAGTTTGAAGCCATTACCCCTTGTCCTACCACTACAGTCCCTAAGGAAGAGTCCCTCCCCAGCATCCTTGTAGACCCCCTTCAGATACTGGAAGGCTGCTATGAGGTCACCACGCAGCCTTCTCTTCTCCAGGCTGAACAGCCCCAACTCTCTCAGCCTGTCTTCATATGGGAGGTGCTCCAGCCCTCTTATCATCCTCGTGGCCCTCCTCTGGACTCGCTCCAACAGCTCCATGTCCTTTTTATGTTGAGGACACCAGAACTGTACACAGTACTCCAAGTGAGGTCTCACTAGAGCAGAGTAGAGGGGCAGGATCACCTCCTTCGACCTGCTGGTCACGCTTCTTTTGATGCAGCCCAGGATACGGTTGGCTTTCTGGGCTGCAAGTGCACACTGAAGCCGGCTCATGTTAAGCTTCTCGTCAACCAACACCCCCAAGTCCTTTTCTGCAGGGCTGCTCTGAATCTCTTCTCTGCCCAGCCTGTAGCAGTGCCTGGGATTGCCCCGACCCAGGTGTAGGACCTTACACTTGGCTTGGTTAAAATTCATAAGGTTGGCATCAGCCCACCTCACAAGCGTGCCAAGGTCCCTCTGGATGGCATCCCTTCCCTCCAGCGTATCAACCGAACCACACAGCTTGGTGTCGTCGGCAAACTTGCTGAGGGTGCACTCAATCCCACCATCCATGTCGCCGACAAAGATGTTGAACAGGACCGGTCCCAACACCGATCCCTGAGGGACACCACTCGTTACAGGTTTCCAACTGGACATCGAGCCATTTACCACAACTCTTTGCGTGCGGCCATCGAGCCAGTTTTTGATCCACCGAGTGGTCCATCTATCAAATTGATGTCTCTCCAATTTAGAGACAAGGATGTCGTGCGGGACAGTGTCGAACGCTTTGCACAAGTCCAGGTAGATGACATCAACTGCTCTGCGCTGTCCATCAGTTCCGTGGCTCCATCATAGAAGGCCACCAAATTGGTCAGGCAGGATTTCCCCTTAGTGAAGCCATGTTGGCTGTCACCAACCACCTCGTTGTTTTTCATGTGCCTTAGCATGTTTTCCAGGAGAAACTGTTCCAAGATTTTGCCAGGCACAGAGGTGAGGCTGACTGGTCTGTAGTTCCCCGGGTCTTCCACCTTCCCCTTCTTGAAAATGGGGGTTATATTGCCCTTCTTCCAGTCATCGGGAACTTCACCTGACTGCCAGGATTTTTCGAATATGATGGACAGTGGCTTAGCAACTTCATTCGCCAGCTCCTTCAGGACCCGTGGATGGATTTCATCAGGTCCCATGGACTTGTGCACGTTCAGGTTCTTAAATGGTCTCGAACCTGATCCTCTCCTACAGTGGGACTAAGGTCTTCGTTCTCACAGTCCCTGCATTTGCTCTCCAAGACTTTTGTGGTGTGGTCAGAGCATTTGCTGGTGAAGACTGAGGCAAAGAAGTCATTAAGAACCTCAGCCTTCTCCAAATCCATGGTAGCCAGTTCTCCTGATAGCTTCTGGAGAGGGCCTACATTGTCCCTAGTCTGTCTTTTATTTGCTACGTATCTATAGAATCCTTTCCTGTTATCTTTTACATCCCTTGCCAAACTTAATTCTAGCTGGGCCTTAGCTTTCCTAACCTGGTCCCTAGCTTCTCGGGCAATGCTCCTATATTCTTCCCAGGTGGCCTGTCCTCGCTTCCACCTTCTATAAGCTTCTTTTTTCCCTCTAAGTTTCCTCAGCAGCTCTTTGTCCATCCATGGAGGTCTCCTGGCCCTCCTGCTGCACTTTCTTCTAGTCGGGATGCAACACTCTTGAGCATGTAGCAGGTGATCCTTGAATACCAACCAGCAGTCTTGGGCCCCCCTGCCCTCTAGGACTGTATCCCATGAAACCTTACTAAGGAGGTTCCTGAAGAGGCCAAAGTCTGCTACTGCATAACCCACCTTTCAAACTCTGTTCTTTACTTAAGTATATAAGCAGAAATACTTGTAATCCATTTGTGGTTTCTCTGCTAAACCATGTTGTTGAAAGCAGTGTCAAGATTTATATATGTTGAAATCTAAAGAGGCGTCAGTCCCATATTTTCTCAACATAAGTTTAAGCACAAAAATAAGGCCCTGTCTTAAACCAGCTTACAGTCAATATAAGGTATGGCAGGCAAAAACTGATGACACACAACTCTGAGGGCAGTGCTGGGTAGTGGTGGTCCTACCAAACAAACATCCTAATCCTAATAGGCTTTAATTACATACATATCTTCTAAGAGACATTTTATGAAAAGTTTACACAGTTGCTTTGATGTAGCTAAGGTACCCAAGAGGTTCTGGTGTATGCAATTCATTCTCTCAGAGCATCCTCCTACTCAAATAAAACAATCTGTTTGAAAGGAGCCTTGTTTCATTGCTTTATGATTCTTCCTGTTGGGAAAATTTTCCTTGACTTACACCATGGAAAAGTACAAACACTTCTGAGCCATACTTCCAGCCCCTTCTACACTATGTTTCCTAGTCTCAGTAATTAGTACCTCTGAGATATTCCATCTTCATTTTTCTAGATTTGTATTTTAGAGACTTGCTTCAAATGTCTTTTCAAAGTTGTAGTGCTTTTGTTCATCAATAATGAATCATAGAATCATAGAATCATAGAATCGTAAGGGTTGGAAAGGACCTTAAGATCATCTAGTTCCAACCCCCCTGCCATGGGCAGGGACACCTTGCCCTAAACCACGTGGCTCAAGGCTCTGTCCAATGAATGATACACACAGAAAAGCAAGTAAGCGTTATGTATGAGATAGGGTCAAAACTTTCTGATCTTTTTTGAGATACTTTGAATTTTCTTCTCTAAAACATCGTGCTTTCATTCATTGCTAGTAAATGACACAGCATTTAAAGGCAGAAATGTTTTTAAAGGCATCAGGTATAAGACTGAGCCAAAATGTTGTAATACTAAGGGTCAGTAAGCTCATTCACGGAAATATTACTCAAATTCAAGAGAAAGTATCTTGGATACTGAGTTTTAGCACAGGTTTCTCGTCAATCAAGAAAGAATTGGATATTCTCAGTGGATAAAGACTCAAGAAATAATTTCCAGTCAATTCTACTTGTAATAGGTGTAAAACTTCCTTTCACTTTGAATAAAGCTGGGTAGAGTGATGGCAAAGGAAATGCACATTTAGCACTGCTACCAGGATGCTAGTGATGCAGCTTTATTTTAAATTCCCTAAATCAGCAGAAAGGTGACTATGGTTTCAAAGATATTCACTAAAGAAGCGCTGAGGCACAGATTTTATAAGAACCATAGAAAAAATCAGAGAATTTAAAATAAACTGAATGGTAAAATTATGCATAAATACACCGAAGAACATTATTTTCCTTTGTGGATGTATTTAATGAATATGATCCTCAGTTCTTTATATTACCATTTTGAGATTTTTTTTTAATGACCATCTAAATTAATAGAATCTTTCAGTCTCTGAAATTATGAAAAAATATAAAGCTTCAGCTCTCAAGCTTTAAAACTTCGTGCACTGAATACAAATCTTTCTCACTAAAGGAGTGAGGCAAAACGCCCCACCTTACTTATTCACAAATTTAATATATTGAAGTATCATTAACATTCAGGACTCCATCTTAGAGTAATTAAAATGCAGAAAGGCTTAGAGTGGAGGTCATTTAGAAAAATACCTATACAGGGGCATGAAGGAGGATGGCTGGAAAACAAAAGCCAGATTTTAAGGAGGAAGACAAATACTTGTTGACTCAGAGTCCAAAATACCTTCAAAGAGCCTTGACTAAGGAGACATAAGATATCTACACATTTTTATAAAGTGTATTTTGTCTGAGTGCTTTGTACATAAGCTCCCTGACACACCACCAGCACTTCAAGGCTAGTTTTCAGTAATGTGTTTTTTGTACAGACCACTTCTGTCAAGCTCTCTGTGCTGTGTTTAACCTTGAACCATGTGTAAAAAAATCTGTGTACCCAGTGCAGTGCCTCAAACAGCTTGGTCTCAAAGCCTTCTGAAAGGGAAGTCTGGTTGGTAGACCTGGCTGAAAACTGGGATAAGATTTGCTTCTGCAAAAAATACCACATGTGCCTTCTCCTTGTTTCCTCTGAATGCTGAGCATTTCTTTAAAATTCTTCCCCCCCCCCCCCCCCCCCCCCCGGATTTAAAATTCGGTTTACTCAGGACTAAAAGTTTCATTTTACGGTCCTCTGACTCTCATCAGTCAAAATCAATACTTAGATAAATAATTTATTTTTTTTTTCCTGCAGGACTGTTTTCCTGAGATCAGGATGACTAAAATTTCTTCTGCTAAAAACCCCACATTAAGTACGTTATGAGCCAGTGTGAGATTTAGTGGCCATACGTGTCTCAATGCCATATGCTAGTGACATAGTTGTGACATCTAAAAGAACAATGTTAACCAAAACAGTTAGTAAGCAAAAGGCCAGTGATGACAGTCCCACATAACCTGCCATACTTTTTCTCCACACTTGGCTTGTTTTTTCAAGAAAGTGTTTAAGTAGGTAAGTCCGCAATATGAAAAGAAAGGATGGCTTTGTGGTTGAGATGTTTGATTTGCATTTCAATTTGAGTCCTCTTCCTGTCTTTTTCTCAGAATCGTAAAATCAACTAGGTTGAAAAAGACCCTTAAGATCATCAAGTCCAAGATCATCAAGTCCAAATCTTGCATCCTACTACCCTACTTAATTAGCCTCTTCCTAATTTTTCTCTTTTATAGACAAAGTCAAACCTTGGTGTTACCTATTTGAACTGGGTGTTTCCAAAGCAGAAGTATGAATTAGAGGCTGATAGAGACCTTTTCTTCTGAAAAATGCTACAGAATCTCAGCTGCTGAAAAGTGAAGTTTTTCTGTTCAGCTATCCCTAGCTCCACAGCTTTCGTGGCTAATTCCTTCTTCTTTTGTTAATCACGTTCCTAACTTTTGTTATTAAAGGAGTTAAAGTAAAGTAAATACGAGCCTTAGGTTTAAGTATCATGCTCTGTATTTGTTGCACAAGGTCAGGAGACAAAACTCTTGAAAAAAAAACCTCACTAAATTTACTCAGGTTCAGAAGTAGCAAATCTTGACAGCAGGCTGAAGATAGCCAGGAAAGATGAACTGGAGCAACAGAAAATGCTTCAGACTGCTGAAGAAAGTTGTTAGTATTAGGACTGGAAAAGGCGGGATGCTAGTGACATTCTGAAGGACCACCCAGTAGGGGAATGACTTACTACTTCACAAATTAGCCCCAAGGCATTCCTGAGAGGAAAGAATTTGCCTGTGACAACACCATGGAGCTGGCAAGGGAAGATCATCTGGTCACAGAATGGTTTGTATTGGAACAGACCTTAAAGATCATCCAGTTCCAACTCCCATGCCACAGACAGGGACACCTTTCACTAGACCAGGTTGATCAAAGCCCCACCCAGCCTGGCCTTGAACACTGCCAGGGGAAGCTACAGCTTTTCTGGGCAACCTGTGCCAGTGTCTCACCACCTAGATATTAGATATTTTCCTAATATCTGATCTAAATTTACTCCATTCAGTTTAAAGCCTTTCCCCCATCCTGTCACTACATGCTCTTATAAAAAGTCCCTCTCCAGATTTCTTGTAGCCCCTTTAGGTACTGGAAGGCTGCTCTAAGGTCCCCAGAGCTTTCTCTTCTTAAGGCTGAACAACCCCAGCTCTCTCAGAATGTCTCCATAGGAGAGATGCTCCAGCCTTTGGATTATCTTTGTGGCCTCCTCTGGCCTCACTCCAACAGGATAATTCACTCACGCTCCCACAGGAGAAGTGGATTCAGATTCCTCAGAGCCCAGGCAGTTTGCAAGTTCTGTGATGCTGAAAAAATGTTCTGTGTGCCAAAGAAGAATGTCATCTATTTGTAGCTTACATTCATTTCTGTTATAGGCAATGCCCACCTAAAAGCAAGTAATGGCATGTTTACACCACCTGGAAGTGTGTATGACCCCAGGGCAGATCTGGCAATGATGGTCACTAAGCTTACCCCACCTGGGGATGATGGTCACTAAGCTGGGGTCCCAGAAGAAGTATACCTGCACTAGTGCAAGGCTGTGTCCAGACAGTTAAACATGTCTTTCAGAAAGCTGTCATCTATCTATCCAAGCTTTTATGGATATTTTCGCAGCAGACAGCACTTCACACCAAGGTATTCACTACTGTCTGTTTTTCCCTAAGTACCAAAAAACCTACACTATCACCCCTGGTCTGCTTGCTCTCTTCTAACATCACATGAACGTATCAGCTTTCTATACCTGAACTGTAAGTTGAAATGGTCAGAAGACATTGACTCAAGTACCAGTGTAAGTGTGCAGTACAGATTTCATATCACCACTTTCACACAATCAACACACAGCCTCTCCTTTTTCTTTCCCTGCAGCAGCATTGCCCCTGCCTCTGCAAGGCTTTAATTCACAGAAGATCATCATCTGGATTAAACAAATGGGCAAAACTAAAGTGATGCTGGTCACTCAAGCGCTTGCAGTCATCTGGGCATGAAGCTAGCCTAGTTTAATAAACACAAACTCATCCTCCATGCAGCAACACGTCTTTGAGGGTGTGTGCCGAAATACAGTGTGTATTTTTCTATCTCCATGGGCTTCATGTACCACAAAAGCTCATCCTACCTGATGCTCACACCACATAACAAGTGCTGTGCAGAGATTTCCAGCTTTACCGCAGCCAGGCAGCTCCCACGGTGTTGCATCACTCTGTGCAGGTATATCAGCTTTGACATTGAAGCAACCCACTTGGAAAGTGCTCTGCAGGTTCCTCTAGCTCAGCCCAGCAGTGCAATGCAGCCGTACTGCTTCTGATACCTGCCAGCTCCATGCAGAAGCAGCTAAAGTGCCTCTGCACTGTGTTTGCTAGTGCTCCACTTTTCAGGTTGTGTCATTTGGTATTTGAAGTAGTATTTGCAGTTACCTTGTCTTCTGTTACTGTGATGTTAAGTGTGGTGCAAAAAAAAAAAAAAAAATCAAAAAAGAATCCAAAACCATTGCTTTTTTGTCAAGAACAATTTTAAGTACACAATCCCTATGAAATGTCTGCAGCCGTTATTTTAGGTTTACATTCCTTCCTAAAGTCCTTCACACTTTTGTACAAAAAAAGCCTTTTTGCTAACAACCTCTGCTGCCAATTCTACTGCAAGCAGGAACACGACCTTTACAAAAGATAAACACATGTGGAGCAAGAACTGCCAAGCAGTCCGACAGTACTAATACCTCTCTATGGAAAGCAAACTGTAATGTTAATTTATGGAGTTGAAGAGCAAAAGAAGATGTATCCACACACTTAGACTATTCAAGTGTAGTAATTACTTTCAGATCTTAAAATGGAGCTTTCCCTCAAGCCAAGCTGCTGCCTCCTTTCCCTTGCTGTGAGGAAGCTTTGCTGAGGACAGCTAGGCTTGTCTTACGGAAAATGAGTGCTTTTAGCAAGTGGAGGCTGAGTTTAAACCTCACATCCCTGCACACAGAGACTAATATTTCACTTCAGAGGTAGCCTCACAACTGTGTGAGGGCAATAGAAGTGTGGTAGCCATCAGTTTCGATATCGTTATTGCATTTGATGCAAGTCCAGGTTCTCCACTCCTGAGTATGCTTTAAAAATACACAAGTCAATGAAAGTTTTCTTTGTTACAAACAGTAGGAAACATCACTAGGAGTGTATCAGCTTTGGTATAAACTATGCTTTCTTCTGGGTCCATGGCAGCTAGAAGATCTGCTCTCCAATACGAACTGCTTAAAATTCTATTACTTCTCCTTTCTAACACAGAAGTGGACACTGAGAAGCAAGATGAATTTCACTATCTATCTCTCTGGTTAATATATTTGTCTTACACTTCCAATGTTCACAGCACAGGATAAATGGAGGCTTAAAACCAATTAGTGAATGTTTGTAAAGTTTCTTACAGTTTAAAAAGCTAAGTGCAAGCTATTATTACCTCTTGTTATAATTTTGCTATCATTAATCATTCTGCTTCTCAGGAGGAGGACAGCTGACAACCTCCTTAAAATTTGATTCATTTGTATTAATCAGAACTATTATCCAAGCCTTTCCTGGTGTGAATACATTAAATACTGCCCAAACTTAATTGTTACATTACGCATATTATTACCTCCTTTTGACCCCCAGTTGGTTAAGAAAACTATGGGGTCTTCCGGGTTATTCCTCTTGGGCAAAGACATGGATGGCAGAGCCAAGTGCCCTAGAAGCAGTGTGTGTACAATTTTCTTGAATGCAAGAAAATTGTGTGTGCAATTTTCTTGAATGCAAGGACAATCCAACAGAAGGTGGATACTTCTTTGCTTACAGCTACAAACTGCTTTCAGCCAAGGTTGAGCACAGAAAACTCTTGGTGCACTTGTTCCACACAGTGCTGCCCACAGTGTTTCACAGTGGGCCTAGCGTTTCTTGACCTCTTTCCCCGCTTTTCTGGTGTTCCTCTTTTCCTCCTCCTTATCAAGATGCCAGGCTATAACGAGCCACTTTACTCTGTCATACCATTTCCTACTGCACACTGTTCCCATGTGTGGTTTTGTTTGGGCCCATGCCTGGTTTTCACCTCAGGTCCATACTTATGTTACATCTAATATAAGTTAGACAAGAGCAGAGACTGCTTGATGAGAAGAGCAGAAAGCAGACAGTCAGGTCTGGCATGGGACAGTAAGAAAGGCTCTTCCTAAGTACCCAGATGGGACTGTGTGACTTCTATTACTGAAAAATGCTGAACTAACAAGAAGAATGTGAGATTGGTCCCTCTCTTCAAGAATGAAAGAGGAAGGCAAAGATTTGTTTACATGCCCTTTTAATTTCTGGTTTTCTGAGTTATGCATTTTTGTTGGTTTAAGGGTTTTGTTTTCATAAATCTAGGTTTCATATTTGATTATTTTTTCCCTGAAATTTCTTACTTTAGGGAAAAGATTCACTCAGCTCCACATCAAAGCTCTGGGAAGCCTCACCAGAGGTGAATACTAGTAGTGTGGTCTGGGGATGAATTTTGCAAGAAATGTGTATTCAGAAAAACTGAGCACAAGACTTGGCCAGACTATAATAACTTTTCACTGTAATGATCTTAATGCCTATGCTCAGTTGTCCTAGATGACTGGCTCTGAAAGGACTTCCATGAAATAAATGAAACTGCTTTTTCTGGCAAAGCAGGATATAAACAGGAGCTGAGGGAAAGGTAGGAGTATTTTGTGTGGGAGTAAAATGGATGCTCTTGCCCTTTTTGCAGACTGGAGCCTACGGGTGATCTCCTGTCACCCCGCCAGCTTGTCTGTGATCTGTCACATTTCCAATTTGCCTATCAGCAAGACAAAAGGAAACTGTTTTGGATGAAAGTTATTGACTGTGTCTTGAGGAACCTGAATTCAACCCAAAGCTCTGTCCCAAGATCTCAGGGTGATACTGTGATAATCTTAAGATAGCTTCTGTAAAGGCATCCAGGCTTCCCTTTGCCTACCCACTCACTGAAGGGCAAGAAAACTGCAACGACCCTTTTGCCTGTGCTTTTCTCTGCTGTCATTTCAGAGGACATTGGTATATGCTGTGCTTACATGTGCTAATAAATGCAACCAAGTCCAATATCTATAGGGGACTTGAGGTGTTTCTGTATTATAAATAATTATTTCACAAACTTATGGGAAGTATATATTTACCCACCATTTTACATGTGGACTGCATAAGGGGAATCTTTAATCTGTCAGTTTTGGCAGCGTGGTCTGAGAGCACCAAAAACCTTTTGATGTGTGCCACAAGTGACCCAACACCCATGGAGGCAGCATGCTCCATCTCTGTGGCAGGACATCTTTTGTCCTGGAGTGTAAACAGAGATTTAAACCAAAAAGAAATCAAAACATATAAAAGCATTAGCTGAGTCTTAAAAAAACTACAGTAGGACTCAGCAAATGCTCACTACATTCGTAGCCCTAAAGCTCCAGCCATGTGGGCCAAGTATTCAGGAGCTATGTGAGTCTGGGCACTTCTCCATACAGGGATGAGCTAAGACAGTAGCAGGCATTAATTCAAATGACAACTGCAGCCTTTCTGGCACTCAGGACAAAACCTGACATCAACGCATAGTTGATTGTGACTGGAAAGAGGTAGGTTTCTTTCTCTCTCCAATTCTTCAAAATTAGAAAAGTCCTCTTGTTGAACTAGTAGGACAGGAGGATACCAGCATCAGTGTGCCTTGCACTGTATTTAACTTGGTGTTACCAAGTGGCATGCAGGATATACTTGTGGCAATGCATGTCATTCCTGAGCATCTTCCCTTCACATTTCACAGTTTCACTTCTTTGCACTCAAAATAATAACTTTCTGATTCACTGTTACAATATTACGATCTCCTAAAATCATATTGGCTGTATATATATATAATCATTAGTCTGTATATTTTCCTTAGTCTGAGGAAACTTTGCTTCTCAACACATACAAGAAAAAATTGAAGAGCTCTGAAAATACCTCCACTGGCTTTTTTCTGGTTTCAGTTATGCCATTGTCATCCCAGTGGCTTTTCTGACTGCAGTTGGTGCTTATTGGATGTTCAGAAGTATGATATGTAATTTCAAAGTTACATAGCACCTTTAGATCCTTACTCTCTTTTGATTTAGACAAATGAGGCAATTTTGAGACTTCTTACCTCCTTTTTGGAAATTCTTAACAGTATCCAAGTGATAAGGTACATGCAAATCCCTGGCTCTTAGCTAAGGCTATGGAGATGGAGAAGACTTTGTCAGGAAGGGAAGGGAGCATCTGTAATTCAGACTCCTTGTGCTGGGCTCCAGGAACTGCCCTGGTAAAGTCGTGAATGAGCCATGAGTGATAATAAGATCAGTAATATAACTTTACCCAGAGCAGTGACCAATAGTCTTGGAAACTGGAACTAAGATTTTTAAATGACTGAGAACATGGGTGAAAAAAACTGAGCCCAAGAATAATGTAGTAATAGCGGACCGAGAAGGTAAACTTCTGCATTCTCCATTATAGTGCAATAGTCACCTATAGCTGAAGTTTTTGCTTGTGTGTGTAGTAATCTTACTATGTAACATTTTATCTTATTAGTATGAAAGGAATTTTGGCATTGAAAGGCCTAATGAATTGAAGCCTTGTTGGGATACACAGTGGAAAGAGAGACAGGGCAGTAAGCTTTGTGAGATGTTAATTTGTTAGAGCTGGCACGTGTTTTGACTAAGTGGGAAGAGAAGTTGCTTTAATTCTTACAATAGGCAAGACATTTAATGAGACAAGATGTTTTCATCTGAAAATATTTGATATATGTGTAAGATAGGCTATCACAAAGTAAATGCAAATGAAATTAAACCAGAACAACGCAGGACACTAATTTTATTGCCAGGTGATAAATATCATCTCTAGCTAATTAATAAACATGTAAATTAGGCAGGCTGAGGATAAAGAATGTGTCAAAGAATCACTTTCTGGAATGATTCCTCAAGATGATGTCATCATGGCTACCATCTATTTTCCTTCTACCCCACTGAGTCTAAGTATGTAGAAGATTATCTGGTTTGGTAAAGCTATCTTGGATTTTAGCAGTAAAGATGGTTATTCCAGATTTTGTTTGACTGTTTAAAGAAGCAAATCTCATACAAGCTACAAATATCATAAATTAGAAACTTCACTAAACAAGATTAATTCATGAGAACCTCAAAGAAGGTAGAGCAAATAGGGGGAAAAATGTTAGAAGGAAGTGTTGTTTACATCTGACTCATTAGATAAATGCAGAGTTCATCATCTTGAGAAGGAAGCAGCAAGTAGAGCTTTCTTCCTGTGGGAGAAAAAGGCAGTTCCTCAAAGTATTGCTCCCTGCTTCTGAGGTTTATCTCAGTCCTGCTTGGACTGACTTAGATGTCTGCATAGAGCCATAGAATGGTTTAGGCTGTGAGGATCCTTAAAGATCATCTAGTTCAAACCCCGCTGCCACGGTCAGGGACACCTTCCACTAGACCAAGTTGCTCAAACCACATCCGACCTGGCCTTGAACACTGCCAGGGATGGGGCAGCCACAGCTTCTCTGGGCAATCTGTGCCAGTGCCTCACCATCCTCACAGGGAAGGACTTCTTAATATCTAATCTAAATCTACCCTCTTTCAGTTTAAAGCCATTCCCCCTTGTCCTGTCACTACACGCCCTTGTAAAAATCTCAGTGCCAGTCTCTCCTCAAAATGAGAACAACCTTGTATTGCAATATACTGAAAAGGAAACAGCTTTACCTGACAGTAACAGCAACTGTGACCAGCAGCAGAACTGACAGCATCTCCTCCACCATTCAAGTAGTGTCATATGGACACCCTTAGGTGCAAGGGTTCAAGGTGCAGAGTTTGGGCCCTGGATGGATAGCTTCACTGAGTAGATTTTACTGCACATGAGGCCCCAACGTGACTTGCACGAGCCCACCACAACTAACTATGCCACATGAAAGGGTTCAGCAGTGGGATTTTTTTAGCAGCGGCCTCTTTATGATGGGCTTGCCCAAGGAAAATCCTGGTCAAACCACATGTTTATGGAGCCCCAGGAGTTTAGTTCTGCTCTGTGTCTTGCCCTGCCTCAGCACTGACCTGCCATGGCTGGGGAATGATCTGCGCATGGGAACACAATAGCAGGGGTGTTTCACTTGGGCTGCAGGTAGCTCCAGACCAGGCTGTCCTTGCCCCTGATCAACCCCTGCTCAGCAACTGAAAAAATAGCACAGTGGTGGGAGAACATCGACACATGAAAAAAAAGAGCAAGGCACACATTTCAGTGTTTCTCCCAGCTCTGGGTAGGTCTTGCTTGACCCTCTGTTTAATCAAATTGCACAGAGGAGATTCCTAAAGCTGGAGTCTATGCCCACTAGATTTCCCTTTTCACCTTGCTTCCTGTGACCTGGCAGTTCTGGTTCCACCTACTTTCCGTCCAGACCAAATGTGTTTATTAATGTGATTGTTGGATAAAAACAGTAGTAGCTCCTAAACTCAGTAGTGTGAGAAGGGGTTGAGAGAGGACTACATGTACCTGCAACAATAAAGAGAAGTGAGAAAGCCTGAGACACTCAACTTGGAGCATTGAAAACGTGCTACACATACCCTACCAACTCCAGCCAACTCAGACGGAAAGACTAGATCCCTACTCATCCTGCAGGTGCTTAAAATTAGGTTAGAGGAGTGTGTGTGCACGTCGGATGCCTGTGTTCCATTCTGAGCGGCTGCAGAGCTGCAGGCTACCTGTGCTTGCCCCAGGCACAGCTAGGGACATGGCTGAGCATATCTGTCTTCCGCTATGTGTGCAAATCTCTTGGCCACACTTGTGCAAGGCATGCACCTCTCCAAAGTGTCCCATATAATCAGCCTCAAAACAGGGAGTAATTTAGTTTCTACTAACTCATTTTATGTGGTTTTTCTCTCAGTTATGGCATGTCAGAGAGTCTGGGATAGGGGGAATATGTAGCTACTTTGCTAACCTGTTTTAGCCCTAACACAGCAAAACAGATTAGCAAAGGGGCTGTCTATGGCAGGGCCACCTGCTCCGAAAGGAACAAGAGCTACAGAGTGATTCCACTTGATCTGTGAGGCATATGGAGTTATGTGTAGATTAGTGATCTTATGGCTTGTGGGACATTTATCAAACAGAGGCTGTCAGGATAAAAGGCAAAAAGGCAAGGACTCCCTGCACTTTTAATAGCACTTTCAATACTTTTTTTAACTCAGACTCCTAAAATTAACATTTGCAGCAGATCTGAAGTAATGTCTCTCTTCCATTCCTCTCCTACAAGAAAGTGTGCAATTGTTCCCCTGGGATTAGACGTCTGCAAACTTCAATGACTTTGCAACTAAACTTTTACTAAACTTGTTTGTTTGGTGAAAGAGCAAAGCACCGTGAAACTGCCAGGGCTTGGTGGCCCTCTGCTGGCCACACTTGTGCCATACACTTGCCCTCAGACCCAAACCCGGCTGCAGCCCGGCCCTGTGCTTTGCACTGTGCTCTGCACCTCGCCTGGCAGCTTGCTGGCAGCAGGCACCAGCTAAGAGCACACACGCAAAATGAAGCAAGTTGATTATATTTACCTTGGATTAAGCAGGACGCCCGCAGGTTTTACGTACTGGCGTTTTGCCAAGTGGCATGCTAAATGTAACCAAAGCTCCTTTATTGCTCACGATATGAAGCACTGTTGGTCACAAATAAATGTATAGAACCATGTTGATCGTTACAGGTAGGATCCATCTCACCTAACTTTGGCCCATCAGGTCTTCTGACACTTATTCTACGTTAGCATCCTTTGTAGTTATTCACTTGGCCTCTTCCAGGTGGAGATGAGATGCTAAGGGTGCCTATTTCTCTCCACTTCAGAGGCAAGTCATCAGTGCCAGCCACCAGAATACAGTCAGTTAGCTTTCCTCCTTCCCCGTGAGAGCCTGATTGTCCTCTTATTTTCATTAGAGTGGAAAACAGCTATTCCAGAGAAGTCCATCACATTGCCTTAGTGTGGAAAACACTGTAGATAAAAGCAGAACTGAGGCCCAAATCTCTTTAAGGATAAAGCTACTGGAATCCTTTTCCTTCCTTTCTCTCTCCCCCTTCTCCTCGTCCTGTCATTCCCCACTTCTCTGAGGGGGAAACCATTTAGGGCTTGTGAGACTCCTCTTTTGTCTGAAAGCATGTCAAATTTGTCCTGCCTTGATTTTAAATACTGAAGACTAAAATATTTGAAATACAAATATTTTACAAATATGATGGCAACATGTCTTTCATAAAAACTGATGAGTCACTTAGCAGGAAAAAGAAATCAAAATACTCATTAATGATACATTGTTGATGGAGTTTGCAGGTGACAGAAAAGACTGGGCAGTGTAAGGTAAAGTGTTAGGTCACTGCTACAGTATAATCTGAATTGCTTGGTGAAGCAGTGAAATTAAAAGGCTTATGTTTTTATAACACCCCATGTCATATGCATGCAGGAACACAGGAATTCCCACAGGATCAGGGACTCTGTCATGAGAAGCTGTGACTATTTCTTTTATATCTTTTTAACCTCCTGAACATAAGTACTCAGTGTAACCAGAGTCAAAAGCATCAACGGGGCCCCAGAAGACACACCACCAGCCATGAGATGAGACCATTGCCCACTCTTCGGCCTGAGTTGTGGGGTGTGTACAACTCCACACCCAGTCCCTCTGCCCCAGGTTCCATAACTGCTGGAAAAACAAAGCAGGTGTCAGAGAGAAGAAAAAAAGGAAAACAAGACAAGTGGAAAATGTGTTTTCCTCATGAAAAACTGAGGTATCAGTTCATATCACTCATATAACAGAGGGTTAAGGGTTTGAACAAAATTTCTAAGAACCTACATGAGAACAAAACTTAGTTAAAGAGCTCACAGACCTGTAGGATATAACAAGCCAGGACTGGAAGAAGTTAAAAACATTCATATTGAAATAAAAAGATAAATGACATGCCTGCAAAAAGAGAAGAGATATAAAGGCATAGAGTAACATCCTACAATGAGATTGTTAAAGGTTTGTCGATGCCTTAGAGCAAGAAGCAGCCTTTCTCCAGCATTTCAGAAGTGTATGTGATGCCAAGGTCTCATTAATTTGTCTCTGAAAATCTTACACTACGAATACATAATATAAATTGATAGCTGATCTAAACCTTTGTTAGCATAGCAATCACTTGGAAAGCCTACCACAGAAAGAGCTTTGTGACCATTAATAAGCTCAATGTAACATTCTTATTTGCAGCAATATGATTACTTCCTTAGATGTAGGCTCATGGTGTGAAAAGACTGACAGTGTAAATAGACCAAACTTGTCCCTCGTCAAGAGCCAAGCCCTTAATCCCTGATTTTAAAAAGCAACACATGAAAGGCAATTAAGAACTGACTTTCCTTACCGGCAGCACTACTCAGCTGCCCCAGGCTGGGCCATCAGCTCTCCTTGGCTTCATCCCTGCTGCAGCTCTTGACTGTAACAGGGCACCACCACGATGAGCAACATCAGCTAGCAGCATGCTAAAATGACTCTGTAGCACTCTGCAGCCTTGGAAAAACAGTATTAGGTTGGCTTGTGCTGGCTAGAGCCTGGTACAGGCAGGTGCTTCCTGTTTAGAACAATATTTTGCTGTAAACACTGAATAGTGCTAAATCCTAACAGCTACTGTTACGATGAGCAACACACTACGAAACTTGAACATTTATTGCAATGCTTTCTGGAAAGATTTGTTATAATCTGTAGTACTCTTCTGAGATTAGTGCTGTTATTAGAAGCTTCTTTATACTTCTTCGTATTTACCTACGAAGGCAGGAGGGGATCACGTAATCTCTGAGATGGTGAGACCTTCCTAATACTGCCTTGTGTTCCTTATGTGTTGGCTTGCTCCAGGCTGAGCCAGTCTCACACAGGAAGAGCTATCCTATTGTTGACTTGTGCAGACTTTTGGTGCTGGGGGAAAAGGCAATTCCTACACTTCCTGAACTCTAAAAATCCTGAACTCTGATTTCAAAGAAAGACATGGAGTTGCTTCACAGACTGATTTGTTTTTCTGTTTCTCCCATCACCTGTTTAGTAAAACAGATCTCTCTTTCTTTCTGGGACAAAGCACAAAGAAAGCTGTCAAATGCCAAAACATAAGAAGTCTCTGGACTGTGAGAACAAAGAAAGAAGCTGCCAAAATATGCATTGCCCTGTCTATTGCCAAAGGACTTCCTATCTGCAAGTCCAAGAAGAAAGAGAAGAAAAAAATACTACTTTCAGGGTGCTTTAGCCATTCTAGAATTACATTTAGGTGAAGCTGAAAACAGAGCTCCACTTTGAAATGAAAAATCAGTATTTTGTTTAAGTGCTCGAAAATGCTCTTAGTGTTTCTACTTTTCACTTTTCCAATACTCTAAATGATTCTGTCAATTTGGCTAGAAGTTGCAAATAATTTCAGTTAATTCTCAAATGGCTTCTTTTTTGCAAATGATGTGGGGTTTTATCTTTAAAAGCTGGGATGTTTCTTCCTTGCAAGACTTCATTCCCTGCATGTGTATGGGCACACAGAACTGCATGATCCTTTGGAAAGCGAGATGGAGCTAATACTTTCTTCAGAGCAAACGAGCTGAATACTAATAAGCTGCTAGGACATCTTTTCCCTGTCTCGCTCCTTTTTTGCAACCCATTGGGATGTACACAAACTTAGGCGTCAGGGAGAAAATATTTTTTCTTCTTCACCCTAAGCAACTGCATTTGTTATAGATAAGTCTATCAAACCCTGTCCCTGTATTTTTAGAGCATAGAGGGAATTAGTTGGCTATTTCTACCTCCAAAACAATGGATTAGACAGACTGAGGGGTTCAACTGAATACAATCCCACTGCTACAGCCCTTAGTAATGACCTTGGCAAGCCATGCATGCCCCTGCTAGTGCTATAGAAGAGGACTGCAGATTATTTTTTAGTAACATGTATACACCTCTAATTTCCCAAAGAGTCCAATTCCCATACAGAATTATGCATGACTGCTAAACCACTGCTGCCAAGGACCTCTGTCCCCCTTGACAATGGTGAGCAGAACTGCTGATGGCCAGGGATTCACAGCAAACCATCCAGACCCCTCGAAGACTGCCTTTCCTCATGCAAATACAGCAGACATGAGGGTGACAAGGCACCCCAATCTGTCAGCTCTAGACTTTGCCTGCCCACTTTGTCCTGTTTTGGGGGGGATTGGGAGAGTATATGATGCTCATTTTCTTTTCTGGAACTGGAGTTTTTTTTTTTTTTCTACTGCTTGAACCCTGAATGGCTGTTCCCAATGGTCTAGTATATTAACAGTTTGGTCCAAACCATGTATCTTGCATTAGATTGCATGGTCTTGGGGAGGCTGGGGACATTTTATGTTTCGCTCTGGCAAGATGTCTCTTTCTTCACATCACCAGATTGAGTTTGTATGGCTGGGCAGGATGTATGTGTTTTTCTAGAGAAGCTGGAGCCAAAGTGCAATGCCATAGGGTCAGGCCCATAGTATATTCCTCTTGAGCTACATAGTCACCTGGACACTTCAGTTTTTCTTCTGACCTTGCTGACAGGCACCAAATTGTAGCTGTTTGCAAGGGCTGCTTAGGAAAATCAGTGCTGAGGGAAACATACCTGCCTGGTACAGTCACAGAGGGGAGATGGGTATTCAGTAGCAGAGGTAGCTGTTGCAGAGGGAGGATAAAGTGCTATTTAATTGCATGCATGTGTTGGTAATACAGTTATTAAACAAGAACATTGTAAGAATGGGTTTAGACTTTCATCTAATGGCTACAATTGTAGCAATTAAAAAAAAAAAAGAAAAAGAAAATGCTGATGAGCAATAACAACATTATGGGAAGCATAACAATTCAGAAGTTATTTAACTTGCATAAGTCCCAAATGAAGACTCGATAAAGCTGTTCAGACACAGCTGATGGAACTATTGCTACTGTCAAAATACACGTTATTGAAATAAAATGCACTGTTAAAACACCAGGTTCAGGATTACTATTTTCATTCTTAGAACAGAATTACTTTTCTATCATCTCACATTCTTGAATATCAGTCTTGGGTCTGATCTGCATTATGCAATCTGGAATCCGCCACAGGGGTTGCATGGCCCAGAATCAAAAACAAAAACCCCACAACTGTAATTAAATTATTTTTTTCTGTTTGCAAGACTTTCTAGATTAACGAATTTGCCTTAAAATATACTTGAGACACACAAACCAGAGCATCCCTGTTGATGGTGGGCAAAACATTTGGTCTTAACTACCT
Organism: Strigops habroptila; assembly: GCF_004027225.2. Classification (NCBI taxonomy): domain Eukaryota; kingdom Metazoa; phylum Chordata; class Aves; order Psittaciformes; family Psittacidae; genus Strigops; species Strigops habroptila. The sequence continues at coordinate 46,189,000 of NC_044278.2, forward strand.
GTAAATAATTTAAGTGCTGAAAAGTTTGGTGATACTGAGTAGGCCTAAGGCACTTAATTATCTAACAAGATTCCTAGGGAACTCCAACAGTGTTTTCTGCCTCATTAGGACAGAAATATGTCTTTTTTTCTCCTATTTCAGTGAATATCTCCTAAACAAACAACTAAATGTGCAAGCTGAAAGCATTGAAGACTGGTTAATGGTCTCCCGACACGATCATAGTGAAGTAAAAAAGAGTAAAACCAGCTATGCTGTGTACACAAAAAAGACATTTAAGCCTATGTCTACATGGATGGCAATTACAAAGTCTTGTTAGCATCCATTTCTGTTGCATCATTTCTAATACTGTACTTCCTATCCTTTAAAGGAAAAGAAGGTGCTGCAAATCAAGTTAATAAGTAGCTGTTCTCAAGCTGTAGATGGAGCACCTACTTTATTGCATGTGCACATACTGGCTGTATGAGTGTCTTCAACCAGGGATGCTATGGTTAATGATATTCATTCCACTTTATTATTAATGACTATTCTTTATTATAGCTGGTTATGAGTACTTAGCGTTTTTATCAAAGGACTGTGTGATGGCTAAACAGATTTTGTAAAGGAAAGCCACTTTTGACTTCTCTTCTTGTAATATATTAAAGGAATCTAAGACCATTTCCCAAAAAACGATGGGCAGCAGGCCTTGAGCTTCCAGCCTCCGGGCTGCTGGAGAACTGGCTGTCAGGGGCGGTGTCTATTTATTGCCCTCTGCTGGTATCATCCCTAAATTTGATGTTTCAAACCTGACTCAGCTACCATTTGTCTCATCGTTTATTTGCAATTTGCTGGCAGTGCAAATGATACTCTAGAGGAAAGACGGATTTGAAGAGGGTTACTGGTAAGATTAAATGTCATGTGCTTAACTGTCAAGAAATGAGGATGTTTGCAAATGAACTACTGAGAAGCTGAATCTCCTAGGCTATTTCTTTAAAAGGGTCTTCAAACACGAGAAAAAATACGAAAACATCTCCACAGAAACAGACCCTTGAGAAAGAGAATCACACTTCAAGGAAGCTGAAGAAACTCCTGCTGATTTTTTTTTTTTTAATAGAAAGCTCAAAGCAGTAAAACTGAAGTGAAGGTTCGCTATTGTTTAAGTATTCATTGCTCTATTACATCATAAAATTAATGTTTTGGATAAGAAAGTAGAATAACTTTGAAAATAGACTGAAAATTTCATTTATCATTTGTGCAGATAATGTCTCTTTTCTTTTTTACATCATATAACAAGTGATTAAGCCCTTCTGGAGAGAAAATATCTCCTTTGCTTTTAGTGACAAATGTAGTCAGCCATAGTAATATCTGCCAACAGATGTGGTGGTACACAACTGGGAAGTCTCAGGGTGTGCACTCCAGCTGGGTCCTCTCTGGTTGGTGATCTAATAATCCAACTGCATAGCTGAGCTCCTGGTCCTTCTTTCCTATATTGTCCTTCCCCTTCAGCATCCATCTTCTTCATCTATTCCTTTTCTTTTTCTTCCTTTTCTCTTGCTCAGCTCCTATATTCATCCTGTCCCTGCCACTTCAGAAAGTTCAAGAATAAAAGGCACCAATTCTTCACCTAACCTTATTAAATGTATAGAACTAGCTATAGACTGTCACCTAAAAAAATATATATACAGTAAGCACAAAGTGCTGTAGTGGTCAAAGCATGCTCTTTAGAGATAGCAAGCCTGAATAAGATACCAAAAGCAGTAAACCGATTACTTGCTTTAGGAATACATTACAGTATTTTCACTTTCTTTCTCAAGAACCTTGCCTATATTTTTATTTGAATCCAGCTTCCTCAGATGTTGTTGCAGTACATCGTTGAATCTTTCTCTCTAGGATCGAAGACTGCTTTAGTACCTGGTATTTTCCTCTTGTGAAAATACATCACTCATGAACTTGCTTTTAGATAAGATAAATAGGCTGAAAGATTTAAGCCTCTCATTATACCACAGTTTCTCCAGACCCTCGAAACTTCTCTCTTTTGCTTTCTCTTCTGCCCTTCAACCTCCCTTGTGACTTCTTGCTCCCAAACATCTCCTTACTAGGAGAAAAAATAAAAGGAAGATTCTGATTCTGCTACTGGATTAATTGAGGACAACTACTGCTGTGATCCTAGGCCAATTCTAGCTCTGAGCAGTTGGAAAACACTTGGGCTGGACAGCTTCCAGAGGACAGAGCTGAAAAGCCTTCAGCATTTGCAAACTTCTAGTTTAAATGTTGTAACTCAGCAAATGTGAAGAAAGAAAATGGTATGCTTCCAAACCCAGAGAAAGTTCCCTGCTCTTGAAGAAGTCCAAGTTCTTGCTCCAAAGCAGGAAGATGCCTGCTGACACTGCTGAAAGAAATTGCTTGTAAAACTGTTTCAACTTAGCGGAGCAATCTGTTCTTTTCTAATTTCAGCCCTGAAAATGGCTAGACCACTTTTACTGAAACTTGCTTCACTCTTAGGGTCTTCACCCCAGTCCTCCCCCAAAAAATACCAAGCTTAAACACCTGATCAGCCTAAAAACATTCAGCAGGTACATTGAAGTTATACATAAAGAGCAGCAGGGTAACAACATAACATCCATGCCAGCCATAAAGCTCCAGCACACCCTGGATTTTACACCATCCATGACCCTTTTCCTAGAATTACTCTTCTGTTAGATTTCTGTAGGTCTCCTCTTATTTTGCTACTGAACATCTCAATATTAGTCAGTGAAGTTAAGGTGGTGTATTTAATGTAGACTTTCCAGCTTGTACTTCTTTAAATACAAGCCCAAATTTACATGATATATCTGTTCAGGTGTTCTGCATTCTAGCATGCTGGCTGTAAAGACCAATTGGAACAAACATCATATTACATGACTGTCACTCATGATTACGCAATCCCCTTTGCCCCTTGCATTTCACAAGTGTTTAATATCTCTAGAACTGTACAGAGAAAGAAAGCCCTGAAATACCTTTGTTGTTTTTCCGTACATTTCAAAAAAATCTTGCAAAAGGAGTTATGAATATTTATTACAATCATATATTTAAATGGTTCTTATAACATCTTGATCCATAAATGAATACTGCACAGCAGAGAATGAATAAGAAATTGCTGAGTATTCTAGAAATTCTGTACGACTTGCTTTGCTGTTCTAAAGCTCCCCTTTTGCTTTGCTGTGGAAGTGAGTTACTGAGATCTGCAAGCAGCTGGTTCAATTCACGCCACAGAGGAATACATCAGTCCTGACTAGCAAAGCAGAAGATGGACTGTACTGTATAAGGAAGGCTGGAACTGAGCTAAGCCATGTTAAATTAATGCGTAAAGCTTTCAGAAATACCATTTTATACATGAAGCTCTGCTACTTTCACAAGTTGCCCAGAGCAAAACTCCTTAGTTGAATTATTCACTGAGGGCAGAGTGAATTCTTTTGTCCCCTGAGAACTGATTTTCTAACTCCTATCGAGGATGTATATTCTTCGGTCACGGCACTCTCCTCCATGCTGGATGAGGTTGGATTGATGCTCTGCAGCTGCTGCGTTCTCTGGCAAATCTTGCCATGGCAATCTTGACAGTGTGAGACCAACTGATTTTCCAGGCGCTGTTCTCTTGGTTGATCTGCATTTGCTAAGGAGCCACCAGATTTGCATGATTTGTCATCAGCTTTTCCCAGACCGCTGCTAGATATAGCATCCTTCATGCTTATTAATCTCTGTGAACCAGACAAATTCAAACAGGAAGCAGGCACCAGCTTCTCCCCAGAGCATCATTTGATGCTAAAAGCACATAAGGCGGACACCCAGCGACACAGATTGAGAAAGATTCAAGGCATCTAGCAACTGCTGGATGTAAGCTGTAACCTGAATGAACAATATCGATAGCCACACTTTTCCTCTTTGATGTTTACCATAATGACACCTTTAGTTTTCAGGAAGCCTCCAGGAACTCTGCTGGTCAACCCAACTTCTTGCAAGAGCCATGAAACAAAACTGGCCAAGAAGTCTCTGCTGCTCACGGCAGCAGGGTATCACCAACCAGAGAGTCCCTGGTACCCTCCCCCTGTTGGGTCCCAGTTCTTCAAATATTTCTTGCACAGAGCTCTGCAGGACACAAACCCGCCCCACGTAAGGCCAAGACTGGCAGCAGGATTTGGCAGGGGAAGGTGTATGCATCCTTTCCCCAGGGGCAGCAGGGCTTCCCAGCTGCAGGATTTGACATTCCTGACTCCCCGTTCTTGTGGAGCTCATGCTTGGGGTCACCACAACCCCCTTTCTCACAACACAGGACTCTGCACCTCCAAGAAACTGCTGCTCAGCAGTGGCTTTGCCAGCAGGAATTAGTTTCAGTGCTTAAACAGATCTCCAGTGCCCCAGCCACTGAAGCTGAGCTTCCACTGTCCAGTTATAAAACATAAGTAGAACTCTTAAAACCAGTAAAACGTGAACGGGGGAAAGGGGCATGCTGGCAAAGATGGATACTTCCATCTCAGTTCCAAGTCTCTCACACCAACCATTAATTTGTCATCTCTAGTCTTGGCAATGCATTAACAGTGAGACAGAGATTGTGGATAAAATCAGGAATCAGCACTGTGAATCTTTTCTTATAGCACAGGCTTTATAAAGCTCCATAGCAATCCTGAAAAATATATGAAAAGCAGGAAGGCTCTTTAAACTAGAAAAGATCTGCTTGGTAATGACTGCAACATCAGTGCCTGTGCAGAGGAGCTGCCAGGACTGGGCCATGTCCCATTTAAAGCTTTTGTAGCTTGAACATCAGAACCCAGGTCCAGGGGAGGGGAGAGGAGGATGGGTCCCTCTGCTCAGAAAGGAAGATCCACAAATGGTCACAGGCAGGTGAGACAGAAGAGTTCGGTGATGCTAAAACTGTGCTGAAGAACTGAAGAAAAGGTGGGAAGGAGATCCTCCAGGCTGGCAAGACAGATAGGGAGAAGACTGTATGTTGGACAAAAACAGAAAATACAGTCACAAAGGATACTCCTTGGTGTGGGGGGACTAGACTGTTGGGCCCTCGTGTTTTCTGAAATGTGGAAGCAGCTCTAATAACTAAACATCATGAAGAACTGCACTTCATAGATTTATTTTTCTTTTTTCTGTGTTTCCAATTCCAATTTATGTAACCAGATGACATAATATTTTTATTTTCTAGAATAAGCTTGCTGTTTTCTTCTTAAGCTTATCTGTTATCAAGACTAAGCCCTTCTTGACAGACGTTAAGCAGTGACCAATCAGTAAGCCACAGCTTCAGGAACCCCACATCATATGAGGGGAGTACAAAAAGAAACTTTAATTCTGTTTCTTAGGGGAAGAGGCAGACATAGAAAGATTGCACATACATCTACGAACTAGTGGAGCTCTAAGAACCCTTGGTGTCCTCTAATTATCACTGCTGCCATTTCTAGTGGGACTTCTAGACAAATAATACTTGGTGAATAGCCCTTTATTTCTACAAAAGCTTTCTAGAAAACCTTTTACTTATGTCATTTTTCATATCATCCCTATTTTGCCTCCAGCTATGCTGGCAAGATGCAAGTTTGTCTGATTCTTGGAAAGTTGATGGAGAAATATTTTAATCCTGATTTCCACATCAAACAGATTTAATAATCAAACAATAAATTAAAAGAAAATAAGTAGCATTAGTCAACTAAGCAAGTTCACCACTGTAGCAGACAGCTTTTTTTACCTCGGTTTATAATTATAGTGAAGAGAACTTTCTGTTAGCACATACTTTAAAACAACTGGACCTTATGCCTTCAATTGTTTCTCTGTGTAACTCAGGAAGATGCCACACAGAAGGTGTCCATCGAGAAATAATAACTATTTCCTGAGGTCCCTGTTATCCTCTCGGGCTTCATCCAGGGGTTTGGAAGCATATGGAAAGGCCATGAGCAAAAATCATTCAGACTTGGCAAGCTTGTCTCAACAGAAGCCTGTGGAAGGGCCTATTACGGAATTTAATGATGGACTACATGAGTTCATCAGCCACAAATTACACCAGTCCAAAAGCTGGCAGAGGTTCCAGTTAATGTATTAAAATACTTCTGCCCTCATGAATGGATCATGGGGCCAGGGCATAGAAGAATAATGAGCAATGTAATATCTACTCTTACTGAGCAACCTTTGCACAGCTATTGAGTTTAAGTGTCAGCTGTCAATGGTGTTTGTATTTTTCCTAAATTGACTATCTTGACCTCAAAAACTCATACTAATTGGGCTAAATAAGGAAAGAGAGGCTGATGTGGCAAACTGTTATGGAAGTAGGTTACAGCTTCTTGTCAGTCTGACAGGAAAATGCTATTTCTGCAAAAGTGATGATCAGCTTTCCCCAATGTTGGGATGTTCTCATGCTGCCCCACAGCAGCATGCTGTGCTCTCGGTTGTGCCAAACAAGAAGTTCAGCTCCAGGCAAAATAAAATCCTTCTTCTCATGCTTGCCCCAGGTTGTTTTGGTGGTCCAGCCACAGCTCAGCCCCAACCAAGACCTTGGTTAGCAGAGCTGAGGGGAACAAACACGGGGTCAGCGAGGGCTGGGGTGGGCAGGCAGGAAGCTGAGAGGGTGGCACTCTTCAATGAGGTTTTGTATTAGCAGGTAGGCCAATAGGAGCAGGTGTCTATAGTGAAACAGTTGTGCTGAGGACCTGGTGCCTATGCTATAGCCATGCTTCATGTGATGTGTATCTAGCTCTAGCTCAGCTTGTAAACTGAATGCCCATCTATGGCTACAATGCATTCACTGCACTCCTGAAGCACCTCTGCCCCTTCAGTTTTCCTAATGAAATCCAACCAGGTGAGCATTGATCAATTTAAACTTTTCACTGCTGTTTTTCTCCTCTTGATTTATCACACAGCTTCCAGAGGGCTCCTCGCACTTTGCTTATTTTCCTTGCCCAAAAGTAGTCCTTCTTGATCTCCACGGTTCACAAACCAGATCTCCAAGCAACACAGTGCAGCCTGTGGCAGCACCTGGCTGCAAGGGGGATCAGGAAGGCTCCACAAATGAAGCCAACCAACACTCCTTTTTACTCTCGCCCAACTGTCCTACAATGGGAACCCCACCTCTCTCATTCAGGCATTGGATGGGGTCCATAAACACTGTGGGTGTTTATGGGTGGAAGAAAGAAGGAGGCATCAGTATTGTGCATGTCCTCCATCTTAAGGGCTAGAGTGATAACTCACCCTCCCCACTAACAGCAGGTGGGGGAAATGTATTCTTGCACTGTAGTCTTTCTTTGTCCCATTACTTTTAGGTAATTTAGGTATCCACATAACCTATTCAGTTCACGCACTTCCAAGAATGAAGAAAGACAAAGGCTCCAATACAGATTCAGAGACTGGATTCCATAGCTGCTGGTTCCATAAAAAAGCCAGAGGATGGGTGTATGGCATAATTAATTAGCCACTTTTTTTTTTCCTTTTTAATAGGACACATAAATGACAAACAGATAAAGTAAAATGCCTTTTGTTTTTGCAAAAATGCATTGAAGAGCAGAGCAATTCTGCTTTCATCACCATCACCTTTTGGACATTCAGCAATTTCTGTGCTACAGCCACACAGGAGCTGCCACAGCATTACCAAGCTAATTTATTGAGATTACCATTTTTATAAGGGATGACCAAAGAATTAATAAGGATGATGCAGTTAAATTCTGTGCTTGACAGGAATATGCTATTTAAGTCTATTTAAAATTAGAAAAGGAGCCTGAGACTTTCTTTACCTACATTTTAGTTCATTGCTTATTGCAAGAAATAAATTCTACTGTTCAATTATTTACAATCCTAATGGTGTTGTTTTCCTTTAATTGCTGAATACAGATAATAGTTTGTTTATAGATAAATATATATCATGTTTATTCAGGAGTTGGGGAGAGCAATAATTAAATACAAAATATCTGAATAACTGCAAATTAAAGAAATTAATAACTGAAGAGATAAAATTATGTTTATATTAGTAGAAAAATTATCTCCTATTTGTGACTAAATTCTGCCAATAATATATTAGGGCTGTCTTAATATTTTGCACTACAAAATTAACTTGTCACCTCTGCAGTAATTCTTTATGAAAGATATATTAAGCTAATGTCAGAATTTCTAAGTAATCAAAAATATTTCACAAGGACAATGATTAAGCATTAGAAATTAAAAAATAATCCGACTACCAGATTACTTTATAAGCAGTATTTTTGGCCACTGAACCTGAGCATGTTGGAGCCTGTTAAATATTAATAGACAAGTGCTATGAAAGGATTGGTTTGGACCGCGAGCAGGTATGGTGAGAGGTATGCCCTTCATGCTGGGGCTGAGTAGAACTGACAGTACAACATTTTTCGATACCTCTGAGATGAAAGCAGGAAAGTGGATGCCTATTTGATATTCTAAACGGACAGATTTTTTTTTTTTTTATTTTTTTTTTTCGGTCAGATCATAAATTAAGTGGAAATAAGAGGACTTTTTCCAGTTCTTAGCACTGTTCCCATATTTGGCACTTATAAAATGTTGTAGATAAATATCATTGAACACAATTTTGTTTAAATAAACTTTTTTATTTTACTTGGCCTAAAAATATGAAAACTAGTTTGTGATGTCTTTTTACTCAGGAAATCTAATGGGAACAAGAAGTAGGCTCTAGCATGTGGGAGGATGGTTATGGCCTCTTGAATTTTCAGTTAATCTTTGTCTGCTGTTTTGATCTTTCCAGGAGTGTCATTTCAGATAGAGTTACTGAGATGCTGCAGCAGCATCTTATTAATATCATCCATGTTGTTAGAGCTGCAAAATAAACCTATCTTCTACAAATTAAACTGTAAACAGGGCTGGATCTGGTAAAAGCTCAGTGCCTGTACTCAGACGGGTTATTTTGCCACAGGAATCCCCCTCATTAGGAGCTGTGGTTGGTGCCTGGGTGCAAGAGGCTGCCAGTTCTCCCGGTAGTGCTGATGACACTCAGATTTAAATGTTTCCCTCAATTTTTGGGCTGTTAAAAGTTTCCTAAGTGACTAAATATGGGTCATGCAACATTTCATATATCATAGCATCACAGAATGGTTCAGGTTGGAGGGGATCTTTGAAGATCATCCAGTTCCAACCTCCCTGCCCTGGGCAGGGACACCTTCCCCTAGACCAGCTTGCTCAAAGCTCCACCCAGCCTGGCCTTGAACACTGCCAGGGATGGGGCACCCACAGCTTCTCTGCCGTGCCAGTACCTCACCACCATCACAGGGAAGAACTTCTTCCTTACATCTATACATAAATTTGAACGCATAGTCAGTGAAGGGTTACCAGGATTTAGAGATTCAGAGCAGAAACATAAACTTCAGCATAAACATCTGAGGGGTTTAACCTGTTAGATAGACCACCCTGGACCAAGACCTGCACTGACCACTCTGCGTGACCAGCCACAGTAGGACTGAGGATGTCATGGCATGAGATCCTGGCCTGGGGACAATCACCCTGCTGAAGGCAAGTCTGTCTTTGGAGAGACTTTTCACCCATGCTGTTGAGAGATATGTCCATGTATCTGTGTCAGCTGAAGGAACAGACTGTTTCTCACAGAAAGCAATGAGATGGGAAAGGGCTTGGTGATCACTATAACACAGAAAAATCAATACATAAAAAGAAATATCAGGCTAGGACTGGAAAGTTATCTCTTCTCTGTATGCTGCAAATGGAAAACTGCTGCTAGAATAGTGTGCCACCAGGGGGGATGTTAGAGAGGGGGAATTCAAACAAAAGACACAGAAAATTATTCGGAATGGGGAGGGGATTCTTAAGATGCAGAAGGACTGAGTTATTCAGCTTAAAGAAAGGGTGAGAGGTCTTATAATAATTTTAGATGGGTATTTACACCCGAAAAAACACTGACGTGGGGGTTACTTTTACAGGCATGAACTCAGGGAAAGAGGGATGAGGAGGGTCTTAATAGGGTTGCAATCTACTGTCGGCTCTGGTTGGGGCTGTGCATTTGCTTTGTTAGTGATGCAGGAGCAACACCCACACATTCCCCCTTCTTCCTCAAGAAAGCTGCACACCTCCTTCAGCCCCAGCTCTTCCATCCGGCAGACAGCAGTTTACCAGGATTCAGCAGCTAGAAGCTGAACTCTGCCAGACAAACTCAGCCTTGAAATAGGACAAAATTTCCTTGAAGTAAGGAAATTAACAGCAATATGGAATGATTTATCAGGTGAAATGCACAGGGCATGCAATGAAATTAAGTGTCTTTCTATAAACTGGCTGCCATCCAATTGCAGAGAACAGCTCTACGTCCTGTTTATGCAGAAAACCAGAGTGCATGAATGCAGGAGTTCCTTTCACCTCCACAATCTATGAAAGATACAACAGATGTTTATTGACATTTTGATTCCTGATTGTGCTGGCTTTGCAGCAGTGTGTATTCCTGAACTGACCCGAGGCAGGATGCGGTGCTGCTCTATTTACTACTTGTCAAAATTGGAAGATACAGGTAGGAGAGAAATGGATCACTTTCAAACAAAGACAAATTGTGTTTCCCTCACTTTTTCTTCCTGGTGTCAATCAGTGTAGCAGCTGATTAAAAAAAAAAAAAAAAGAAAATGGGGGCAAAAAGAACCAACATCAAGTACAGAATTTTATGCCTTTTTGATCAAATTTTCAAAATAAATATGTGGGTGCAGAGAAGTTCTACCTTTGCAGGCAAAAGTACCATGCAGAAACAGGTCACTGCTCTGGCAGTCTGCGTTTAGCTCCATCCCTTTCAGTCCAGCATATCTGAGGAGCTGACACTGCTGATGGTCGTGCCTTGGCTGACACGGGTGAAGATGCACCTGGAAGGATGGGAACGCCATTGTGCCCTCTGCTTTCTTCTCTGATCCCAGTGCCTGCTGGCTCTGAAATGGTGGTACATCACTTCTGCTTTTACACACGCGCTGGCCAAGCCTTAATGTGCATTCAGAGCAAGCTGTTTTTCTTGGGCATGCCAGCTGCAGTGCAGAGTAAACGGAAAGGCAAACAGGCACGTAAATGGGCTTTGACGCCCTCATTGCGATGCAGTGAGAATACAAGACTCTTTACTGCCAAAAAAAAAAAAAAAATCAATTGGCAGTGGTACAAGTCTCTTTTTGTTGTTACTCCTTGCTTACACTCGCACCTTTACTCTGTTATGTGCCACCACAAACTGACACCAGTTAAGACGCAGCAGCACACGTCATCTGGAGCGATTTGATGGCTGACCCGGGAGAGCACTCGCTCCTCTGTTCTTCTAAATCACTTTGATCACCTGCTTTCCAGCACAGAGGGGGACAGCACATGGAGACAGCAAAACCTCCCCTCTTTTTGGCCAGGGTGCAAGGCTGGGCGTTGACTGGGCCAGCAGCACCACTGGGACCCTGCTGCAGATTCCCCTTCCTAGGGGTGGGGTTTGGTCACAGAGCTGCCATGGGCTGGCTTGGAAGCTTTGGCCAGGCATTTCCCACCACTGAGCCTTTGCTTTTGTCCCCTGTCTCATCTAGCAAGCTCCTCAGGTCTGAGGTTCTTTTCTTTTGCTGAGCAATGTGCAGCAAATAACATCAAGTAACAAATAAATAGCCTGTAACAGTCCATGTCACTCTGTTCCTCCCCTGGCTGCATACATAGCACTTCTGCTACTTGATGCTTGTTCATCCTAGTCAATGCAAGCAGGTTCCTGAGCACAGGACTATAAGTATTTACCCTAAACTGCCCTGACTCCCATTTTGGCTGAGCCAGTGCTCCCCCAGAGCAGCTTCCAGGCAGCCTGGCAGTGAAGGCAGCAGGGTGCTAGCAAGCAGTGTGCCTACAGCTGCCTCCGTTTGCAACCCAGCAGGTGAACTGGCTCGGACACGGACTGTCCTGATGGACAGGGAAGTTTCTGGGCATGTTTCATTTATGAGTATAGACACGTGGACAGGGTAAGCATGCCCGTGAGTCCATATAGCACCGATACAGACAGTGTCTGTATGCAGACAGTGCTGTACCCAGAGAGCACATCCAACAGATGCAAACACTGTTTTTTAAAACCAAGCTGGACTGAACTCTTAGCCCAAAAGGAGTGGGAGGTAAAGCAGCTTCACATCCATTTTATTACTTTCATTCCTCAGCTGTTCCAGAGACTGGAGTTGTCTCTGACATAATTAGGGCTCTATTGCTCTGCCTATAATGTTCCCTGTACCAGAGCTCATAGTACAGTGCTAGTGAAGAAACCCTGACTGCAGTTATCCTCTATTGCTAAAAGATTTCTGCAATCATACCCTTGGCCTTTCCTTCATTTACTGAAGAGGCTGCAGTAAGAGAGTGGATCTTTATGTTGCACAAAACATAACAGAGCATTGGGAACAGCATATCAAAAGCAACAGATTCTATCTTAACTTCATGGGTAATTCTTGAATAGCCAACTGGACAAAAATCTACATTTAAGTGCTCTCAAAGTCTGTACTCCAGCAGATTTTGAATTTTGGTATTCTTATTACTCAGCTTTGTACCTGAGGTTGAGAAGAGAGTAAACGTGGAAAATATGAGGTAGTCCTAACAGCTATTTATATCACCCTAAATTATGGAAAACATAAGCTTTCTACTGAATAATGCTCGCACCACTTTTTTCCAAGCAGCTGCACAAAATCATTACACTTTGCAAAATTATGCTTGCTTGACTTTGGAAAAAATAAATTGCACATACCAGCATTTTGTTTTGATAACTTAAAAAATTATTATCTCCAAATGCCAATTTCTAGGTTATGATGAATAGCAGACAAGTTTACTTCGAAACTGTCCAGTTTTTACTGTAAAAGCCCGTAGGTCTTAGTAGAGGACTTGGGTTTATAATGAAATCTGAAAGTGCTGGGTTAGTTATTTTGCATCCCCAAGGTGGAGGGATAATTGAACTAGTTTCCTCAGCAAAGCAAGCTCAGGCTTGTGAGATGAAAATCCGACCACAAGATGGCATCTCCTTCTCACAGTAACATTCAGTAATGGGCAGGAATATTTCTGAAAAGAAAATGAAGCAGTGATGGGCATTTCAGTAAAACAAAACCATTTTAGACGGGGCACTCGCTCATCGCACTGTGCAGCATGGCATAGGATTGGAGTAACAAAACAGGGAGCAAACAGCATCTCTTCTTCTCATGCCACCCAGATTGTGGTTTCCTCCACTCAGTGAAAATTCCTAATGAAAATTCTGACCTCATGTTTTTAATTGCTGTAATTAAAAAAAACCAACCAATAATCAGAATCCACCATGAATATAATGCAAGCATTCTAAGGCTTTTAAAGGGAAGGTTGAGCATTAAAACAGATTTGAGAACCCTTTGATTGTGAATTACTCCAAAAGACAATCTGTGGCTGATTTTCTTGACAGCAAAATACTTTGTCATTCTCAAGGATGAGACAACAGTTTTCCATAATTCTTCATTTCCAGTACATGCCTAATATCTGTGGTATGTTTCCAGTTATTAAAGAGTGATGAGACACAAAATAAGGCAAAGGGCTCAGCTGAGAATTACTTTAGTAATATTACCACAGGAAAAATGTGTCTGGCCCTGGAATCGATGTAGTATAAAAGCTAAATTTAAAAATACACACATTTTAGCTGACACTGCTCTTTAAAACAGAAAGCTTTAGAAAAATAAATGTCTTTTATTTCTTATATGCCTTATTAAATAGTACCTTTCCAGTCTCAAAGCAGTTTATTAACTAAGGACTCAATGCATAGGTGTGGATTCTTTCCAGCCTCAGACATTTCCTTTTCCCGAGTAACGCCACATCCTCCTGCACCAGCAGCAGTGCCCAGGGACCCCAGTGCCATGGACGACGTGCCCTCAGAGCAGAGGGAGAGGAGAGGCTGTAGGGCTCCAGAGTGCCCTCTGCTTCGAGGCAGCAGCAGCATGTTCACCATCATCTGGATTCAGCTAGGACTTAAACAGGAGCCTGATGAGGGATGCTGTAGGGAGAACTGGTTGCCTGCTAGATAGAAGCTGCCTGAAATCTCCCTCTTGGCCTGAGTCATGCCTCTCCACGCCGGAGGCAGCTGGTTTTACAGGCAGCCCTGAGAGCAGAGGGGTGGGGGCAAGCAAGCAGAAAGTAGATGTGCTACAACGAGGGTAGGGCGGCTTGTGAAATGCCCTGACACATCATTCTACTTGGACAAGAGAGTGTCTTGTAAATCACAGTCCTTCTTAAGGCTGTTCCTCTAAGGGCATGCATGTACATCAGTCCTTGCTCAGGCATGCTGCCCTACTCACTACCGCTGTTCTGCTTGCTCTGAAGTGAAATATCTTGTAAATGTTCTGTAAATCACAATCTAAGACAGCAAAAATGCTGCATCTGGCTGAAACTGCAGTGAGAGTTTCAGGAGTCAGGCTGCTATCATCTGTACTGGATTGACAGGACCTCTTCAAAAAATTTGATGTGGGATCTGTAATGACCATAAGAGGTCATGAACCCACTACAATAGCTCATCAGGAAGACAGCACCATGTTTCCCAGCAAAATACTGAGGCTTCAGCTCATCTGCTGAACCGTGAATATTGACTGATGCAGCACCTTTGTCTTATTGAAGGCTTTCACTAATGCACCAGACAAGTATCTTGCTTCAATTAGCATCTGAAATCTAAGAAACAAAAGCACAGGTCTCTTCAACTGTGGCTTGGAGAAATGCCATATCAAAGTTTTCCCAAGCTCTGCCCCTTTTGTAGATATGTAAGAGACTCCTTGTTCAAAATATTAAGAGAATGACTGTGTGCTAATCCCATGTTTATTAGTGGGAGGCAACACTTTCCAAAGCTTTGTCTGTTCTTGAACTGAAAGAATCATGCAATAGTAATAATAATAATAATAATAAAAAAATATATAAGAAGTGTTCAGAAAATATCAGGGAAAAATTAATTGAAATTGTCCTTTCCTTTCACACATCGAATTCTGTGTCATTTTTATCCAGCCTGTTTAAAAATGGCTCTGTTCTGTTTGCTGTGGGAAAACAATAGCATAGACAATTTATTCAGAACAATCACTTATTTGAGATCTGTTGTAGTCAGAGAGCTTCAACAAAGCCTTGTGTCATCACAGAAGCTCATGAATGCTATCCACACATACCTAATGTGACATTCCTGACACTCCATTGCCACCTGAAGAGCTGCAAAAAAAAACCCAAAGCAACTTTAGGACACACTTCAGAGATGAGAGCATCTCGCAAGAGCTTTCACAATTTAAAACACAGACTCAAGGGAGGGGGGAGGTTGATAAAATTTCTTAATAAATTTATACACAGAATTATTAATATTTCATTTCTACTACTGTGGCTCAATTTCAGCTTTTCTCCTCCACACTGTTTTCACCCAGGGGAGCTACTGCTCCATCCTGTGCTGCATCAAAACCCTGGCACTTGGAAAAAAGCCCACACTGAATGCCACTGTGCTGGCAGAGCTCATCAGAACTGAATACTGCTCAGGTAGACATGACTGGTTTGTCTACACACCATGAGTGAGCTTCCCAAGTCAGAGAAGGAGCAAGAAGACTGATGCAGATTCAAGCTCTTTGCACATAGTCTTGGAACCAGCTCCTTCATTTACTAACACCCAAGAGCTGGGACTTCGCAATAAAACTGTTTAGCCCTGAAGACTATCCTTGCTTCTACCTCTGTGACCAACCTAGAAGTACACTTGAGTGCCGGTACTTGAACTAGAGCCAGAACCAACTATGAACTGGCTTCTCTCCTCCACTCTGGTTCCCACAGGCAGAATGATCAGATGAGAACTGCAATACATCTGCAGGTAAGTACAGGTGCAGCTTTAGCTATAATAGCTTAAACTGAAAGTTTTCCCAGATTTTCAAAAATATGAGTCCATATCCTAATAGACATGTGACATACATATAATACATGCAGGCTTCTCAGATTCCAAAATCAGTGGATCTTCACTAAAGTTATGCAAATAGTACAGAAAGATAGATTAAATAATAATTGCAACATGTACTTCCCTCATTTAGTTTTCCTTCAAGTTGGAACTGGATCATCTAAGATATTCACACAAGTCCCACAGCTCCCTTTCTGACCATTACACTTCTTTTGCCACTGAATGTCAGCCTACCTGATATGGCAAGTCCTGTGGTCAAAATATGTTCCCCTTCATCTCATCATACCTCCTACCAAAACAGGAGGTATGTTGACTCTTGACTCTCTTTCTCCCTCTTTCCCCAAACCCCTCGTATGGCTCCATATGGTACAATCTGCTGTAGGGTTGTGACCAGCCCACAATGAATACTGTGTTCAATGAGACCTCCCAGGGGCTAATGCAGTCATGATATTGGAGTTAATTACCTTACTTACCTTACCTTGGAGTTAATTTAGTTAATTTGCCAGTCATCACAGGGAAAGGAAGGGAAAGGAAGCCACACAATACACAGCCAGTATAAGTAACCTTGGTAATGCTGCCTATTGCAGCGCCACGTTTTGTATCGGTATCACATTAGTACTGTCAGAGATTATATTAAAAGCCCTGGGAGCCACAGGTCAGAAGACCATCCTTCCACCCATGGCTGCAACTTCCAACAGCCTACCAACATATACTTATGTAGTGGGTCTTCTGTGTTTCATCTAAAAATCCATCCTTCAGATACATTTTCTCTTAGACATGTTTTATCCAGATGCTTACTTCTACAAAGAGCTTGTATTTTCCCATCCTTCTGCATCTATTCATTTGTGGTATAAGGCTTGCAAAGGTTTTAGTATTTTTTCTGTTTTTACATGGTCCATAAGCACATTACTGTGATACAAAATGAATGTTTCAGTTCAGAATGTATATAACCTAGGGACAGATCACAGACACAGATGCACCTCAGAAATACACCAGAGACCGATTACATTCTCTGTCTGGTTAGCAAGAAAATTTTCTACTTACAGTAGATCCTTTTCACCTTGGTTACAAAATCTATTTGAAGAATGGGATTTAAGAGAGGCTACAAATGCTATTGTTCAGGAACAAAGCACATATTTAAGCCTCGAGGAGATGCTTGAGGGTTGCTCTGGTTCCACAATGAGTGGATCTAATCAATTAGTAAAATCAGTAACATCTCATAAAAATGATGCTAAGGAATCCTTACCAATCAGTATTGGTGGCATCACAGTACACGTAATATGCTATAGATCAGTTGGTCTCTTTTGCCTATGAAACAGGGAAAGGTAGCATCACACTGTCAACAATAGAAATAACAGTCCAATGTTGCCATTTCTATGGCAGGTCTGCAACACACCATTGAGGAGATAATATGATGTCAAAAGACCACTTTAAATGGAAATGACGAGAACTCCCTCTGTTTCACTTCCAGCTGCCCCTACTATGACTTGATTTCTGCATTCAGACTGAATTTTTCAACCTAAGGTGCAGGCACTGCTCTGAAGTGGTGGTGAGGAAGTCCTGTATGATGCTCAAGGGATGGGAGCACTGGCAGCAAATTGTGTGCAAAAATTCTTCACTGTGAGGGTGGTGAGACACTGGAACAGGCTGCCCAGAGAAGTTGTAGCTGCCCCATCCTTGGAAGTGTTCAAGACCAGGTTGGACAGGGCTTTGAGCAACCTGGCGTAGGGGAAGGTGCCCCTGACCATGGCAGGGGGGTTGGAACTAGATGATCTTTAAGGTCCCTTCCAACCCAAACTGTTCTAGGATTCTCCCTGTGGAGAACGACTTGGGGGTGCTGGTCAAAGAGAAACTGAACATGAGCTGGGAGTGTGCGCCTGCAGCCCAGAAAGCCAACCGTATCTTAGGCTGCATCAAAAGAAGCATGACCAGCAGGAGGTGATCCTGCCCCTCTACTCCGCTCTCGTGAGACCCCATTTGGAGTATTGTGTTCAGTTCTGGTGTCCTCAACATAAAAAGGACATGGAGCTGTTGAAGCAAGTCCAGAGGAGGGCCACAAGGATGATAAGGGGGCTGGAGCACTTCCCATATGAAGACAGGCTGAGGAAGTTGGTGCTGTTCAGCCTGGAAAACAGAAGGCTGTGTGGAGACCTCATAGCAGCCTTCCAGTATCTGAAGGGGGCCTACAAGGATGCTGGGGAGAGACTCTTCCTTAGGGACTGTAGTGGTAGGACAAGGGGTAATGGGTTCAGACAAACAGGGGAAGTTCAGGTTAGATATAAGGAAGAAGTTCTTTACAGTGAGGGTAGCAAGGCACTGGAATGGGTTGCCCAAGGAAGTTGTGAATGCTCCATCCCTGGCACTGTTCAAGGGCAGGCCGGATGGAATCTTGGGCCACATGGTTTAGTGTGTGGTGTCCCTGCCCATGGCAGGGGGATTGGAACTAGATGACCTTAAGGTCCTTTCCAACTCTAACTATTCTATGATTCTATGATTCATTCTGCATTCACCCACAAGAAACCAGCCTGGGTCCAGCTGGACGCTACAAGATACAAACGGAGGGATCAGATCATGTAGCTCAGTGGTCTCATATCCAAAAATGAGGTATGAAGACATTTAAATGAATCCCCGATTTAGCCTGTAAGCATCCCAAGTGTATTTGCACAGTGCCTAGCACACTGGGCTTTGGAAGCTCTAGCGATCATAAAATAATAATACTTGTTTTCTAGATGGGATTTAAATAAGCACTATAGAACTGTTTTAGCAAATAAATAAATATGCATTAATGTGCTAGGTAGCTTCGTTGACTCTAAATTGAAACGACTTAATAAAAATATCTGAATGTTTCAGTCGACTCAGTTTTCTATCTACATCACTTAAATGAGGATTATCACGTGGCCATATTATTTACCTGTTTTTCAGGCCTGATTAAGAAAACACAGTGATTGGAAGGTATCTCAATTGGGACATATAACATTTATGTGATATTTGAGCTGATTGGAGATTTAGAAGTGCTGTTTGTTATGCTACAGTCAGTTATGAAACAAATTATCTGGCTCCAGCATGAACTGTTAAACTGAAAACATGCCAGAGGGAGACAGCTGTCAGTACATTAAAAAGTCATTTTCTCAGACAACAAAGACTTAAACCGATCATTTTATAAACATATTTCTTTGCCCAACCAGATTTCTGTAATTCTAATGGTTCGTCTGCTGCATGGAGAAATAAAGTAAGTTTTTGCTCATACGATTTGTCAGGAATTTCTACTTGGGAAGAACATACGGTGCTAAAAAACTGAGCAAGGATAACAGCATTATCAGGCTTTCAACTACAAAATCCATTCTTTCTAAACGCAATGAAAATGGAAGCAATGCATACCACAAACCTTTGACTGTGGCCAATCCACAGTTTGCATTTAAATGACACTGCTCCCAGTGTCAAGGATCACGTTTTGGAGTAATTTTCTCCAGATTTGTGACAAAGGCTTTGGATTATAAATTAAAGACATGGCCAAGCTTGCCAGTGATGTAAACTTGTATGTCTCTATCAAATCGGTGGATGTAGGGATTTACACAGCATAAGCATCCAAAGCCATGCTTTTCAAAAAATCTATGTCCTATTTCATCCTGACCCAGGCAGGTGACTGCCTGGGCACATCTCAGGTAGATTGGTCCTCCAGACAAAGGTCAGAGCACTGTGTTTTCTCTAGTATTATTTTGTCCTTTTGCAGCATCAGCCAAACAATTATTCCTGTATCCCCCACTGTCTTAACTCCTCTTCTGAAATATCACTTCTGTGACCCTCAGCGAGCTAGAGAAACCAGAGATCCTGAATTACTCTGTCCTTCTGTGCCTGCACATTCAATAGCCCAGACAGCAAAGGTAGCACTCAAGTGTAAAAGCCTGAAATCCCAGCCCTTGCACTTCAGAAAATAAAACAAAATTCAGCACCAAAGTAATCCATTATCGTAGTGCTGCGGGTTAGAGTCCTGAGAATCACGAGTACTAAGGGGACAAGAAATCTCAAGTTCACTAATTCAAGCTTGGGGATTTATGAGAAGGGAACGGGGTGGCTTAACAACCCTGTTAATGTCTGTGGTGTCATGAATAATTTTGAGCTGACAAGCTATTGCTGGATAAAATATATTCATTTACTTTGCCTTTCACTCTTCAGCAAGCCAAGTCTTGATAGAACTACTGTCTCTATTTTTAAACTTAATTTACCTGTTACTTTTCTTAAAGGCACAGTTCCTGGTGTTGTTTTGTAGAAATTATTTTTCTTTTTCTTGCTTGTTATTCTTCCCTTTTTGTCTCCCCTTCTTCCCCTTCTTTCCTTCTTCTGACCTTCCCTTCCCTCTTTCCCCCTTCCTTACCTCCTCCCTGCACTGAAAATCTTAGCCTGCTGTAGAGAGTAGAAAGTAGAGAGTAAAATGGAGAGTAGAGAGTAGAGAGTAAAATGGAAATGACCCGTATGGACGCTAATGACCTAAAAGCCAAACGGCAAGGAAGAGGAACCCTCCAACGTATTTATTTCTAAATTCCGTAATTTGGGGCCAGGCTTCTATGGGCTTTGAAGACATGGAACTGACAGCAAGGTCACCCACTAGGATTTAAATCCAGGGCTGTCTCCCCAGCGCGGTACTGCGAGTGGCAGGTGGCAGCCGTGCACAGATACAATCTGTTAAAGCAATAATGATGATTACTACTCAGCACTCCTCTCCAGAAGCAGCACCACTAATGAAAATGTGATCTGCTCTAACCTAAATATGTCGTTACCACCGACTTCTAAGACATGTCTAATGGCACCGGTTGCACACACTGCCGGCAAGGCCCACAGCTTCTGCTTCCCAAGAGATGGTGAGGCACTGCCTCTGCTCTCCAGCATGGAGAAGAAAGAGCAACCACATAAATTTGCCTGCCTGGTGTCTGGTGAATGTGCTTTTTTCTCAGACACGGTCCCTGTGCGTCTGGCTTTGTCTGGCTCTGCCAGTGTCTGCCCTGCATGGGTGAGAGGGCAGCTGTGCCTGCACCCAGGAACTAGGAGTGCCCCAAGCTCCAGCCAGGCATGGCCCCTTGGCACAGTGGCATCCTTCCCTGGTGAGTCTTCCCTGGCCAGACGCTGCTCGCCCCAGCTGAGCAGGATGATTCAGCACTTGGTGGAAAGTAAGTGTAGATCCTGCCAAAGTCTCCTCCATAGTGGCGATGTCTAAACGGTAGAGATACTCAGGCTCTCAGCCAGTTTTCAGCCTGCACCCATCCATCATCCACTCCCAAGTCTGGCAATTTAAGTCTGGCGCTGCTTCAAGGTCCCAAACTGACTTAGTGCCCATCTGTTTCTAGGACTGGGTGGATCTGCAGCAAGGATGCAGGCAAGCCAGAGCACTGGTAGCCCTGCATCCCTGTCCCCTGTGGCCCCCTACCCATTCCAGGGCTCCTGCCAGCACAAGAAGGGCAGATTCCAGCACACCAGGTACCAGCTCCATGCTCCACTACACACGAGTGGATACAGAAACAATGAGATGATGGGAGCATCAGTCACGCTGTGGCATGGAAATGCTCCCACGCTGGGCTAATGTGTAAGCTCAAAGCTGCTCACTTCTGAGGGAGGGCCTCAGCAAAACGCATAGTGGGCAGATGCCTTGCAAGCATCAGATCTAAACATGCACATCCTGGTCTTAAGTAAAGCTTGCTGTGGAACATGTCAATGTTTATCTTTCAAATAATCTTTCAATTTTTTAAAAGCACACCACTCCTAATTAAGGAGATACTCTCATAAAGGTTGTTTTGAGCCTTTACTATGTACAGAGTAGAAAAGGAAAAACATTTTTTTTCTCAGCCTCTAAATACATTTAATGTAACCAATTATATCAATATTTCCAGTTCAGACTCCACCTGGTTTTTATGATGTTGCATTGCCACTGTACATCGAATTTTCCCAGGAAGGAACAAAGGAGTACAGTCAGCAACTCTCAATTTGCAAGTGTGCAGTCAGTAATCCTTTCTCAGACACAAACGCACACATGCCCATGCACAGGCGCTTTGAGCTCCTGACAAACAAAGGTTTCTGATGCCAGGGAGTCTGTGAGGCCAAGTCAGACAGGGAAATGATGGTAGGACTCCTTTCTCCAGGCCATCTACAGTGACAGCCTCCTTAGCAACTGACTACTCTGTTCCTTGTCAGCTTCATGGTAAATATTTACAAAGGAAGCATTTGGGTTTCCATTTTTAAATCACTGTTTGCTCATTATATTGCCCATAAATTTGTAGTGATGCTACTGATGTTTTCTTGTTTCCACTTTCACCACAACTAGTCCCATCCAGCCACCTGTGAATTCTTCTTGAATTTGTGAGCAAATCAGGTATCCAAGAGAGGAGCCCAGCCAAATTAAACTCGAGAGACAATATTCTTAGGTGCGAGGCCTTCTTTTGGGGAAATTCAGCTGAGACCCTCATTTGTACTTATTTATTTTCTTTAGACAGCATTTTTTAACCAATATGTAGCACAGTCATCCATTTGAAGAGCCACCTTCATCTGTCAGTCATCACCTCATCTTAACTAGGTTGGGTGTTGCAGGAAAATAAAAGGGTAATGTGGGATAAAAGCAGATTAGTTTAGTTTCTCTACTAAATATGTTCTTAAAATAACAAAATGCTGAGATATTATGCCTATCTAGCAGCTAAGATAGCACCTGCATCTTCAGCCTCTACAAGCTTTAATAACCAAGGTACACTCTGTAATTGGGAAGAGGAAGCAATCTCCTGAAAATGATCGTTTGTGTGCAGAACTATCACTAAAAGCAGGCATCCATGGTGGAGAAGCCACTGATCTCTAATTTTGGACAACTATGCTGCTTTTTGGGGTTCGCATCTGCTTCCTTTTTTAGCTACTTAGCTTTGTAATGAATTGTAATGGGAGTTGTTCTGGGTAACACAAGTAAGAGTGGGCTAAAGAAGGCGAGCAGCTACAGAAACTGTGCTGTTTGTAACAGCTTTTAAGTCGCTTAAACAGCCATACTGATGAAATGTTGGTAACCATCTGCTACCAACATTTGTAAATAAATATAAGCCAACATAAATATTCCCAGGCTTGTTGCTCGATTTCAGGCATGGGTCTCTTGGTTTTTGGTTTTTGCTGTTTTTTTGTTAGATTTTCGGTTTGTTTGGGGTGGGGTTTTTTTTTATTATTTATTTTTTGTAATCTACATGTAGTTTATGCACAGACTTAATTTCTTCAGACTGTTTAGCTGCCTGGGGGTGATTTCACTACACTGTTCCTTGGTATCCCTCAATGCAAATTACTCATGGCTGAACAGAGAGGAAGGATGCCTAATTCTGATCATTATTTGATGTTATTTATCAGTGGCAAAACAAGCTGTAAAAATGTAATTTCTTCATGGTAGACTGAGAAAAGAGATTAATTGTAAACTTTCTTTATATGAGTTCCCACTTGCACATCTGAGCAAGTGGGGCAAAAGTGTTCTATTTAGAGAAGAGATTTTATAGCATTTAGGAGCCCTATAAAAAGCTCAGCTCTGTTTGGCTCTATAGAAATAAGAGCCAGACTCTTGGAAGTTTGAATCCTTAGTTTTGGCCTTACAATAGGGTTGACTGTATTACACACAGCAGCAGCTCTGGACCACTACTCATTTCAGCACATCCTCTCCCATGCATACTTCCTCTAGATTTGTTATCACAGCATATCTCTTTTGTTTCCACAACAGTTGCTTACTGGGAAAAACAATAGTATGAAAATTGTAGTTGAAATCAGCTACCAGGTACTTCTTCAAGTATCCACCACTGCACCATAGTGCTCCAGGGAAATAAAAGCTTCTCCCTCTCAGATCTGATTTCCTTTCCGACAGCTTTGTCTCTGCAACAAACAGTGCCTTTAAGTTAAGAGTGCTCAAAGGGAAACCCACATTTTGGGGAAAGTGTTTAAAAGATTACGAAGAAATTAGAGGACTTTTTGATAGGCAGATTTTCCTATTACAAAGTTATTTTCTGATGACTGGTAGTTACTTTTTACAAAATGATTTTACAACTCCTTCAACATATCGAGGACTGTGCACATTTTAGACATCTTTTCTTTTGTTGATGCTCTGCATTGAGTTATTATCTCTTATTGAACACGACTTCTAAATAGATTGGTGAGATGTAATATAGTAGAAGCATCTCTTGATTAATTTTTTAAAAAAGTTTAAGTATTCCTTTCCCACTAGAGAGCTAGATCAAATATAAGCAAAGCTGTATTATTTTGTACAAACCAATGATCTTTTTCCCTCCAGATGACTGCAATGCTTATGAAAGCTGCCAGGATGGATTAAAATCATTCATGAATTTGTAATAAGGGTCTTAGGTTCCACACAGCAAGTATTTTGCAGTAGAAAGAATACACTGCCAAAGGATTCATCCTCATTAATAGCACACACTGCAGTTTTGAAACATTGGCCTTTCAGACTTCCGTAAATAATTGAATGTCCTTTTGGCTTCGTTCCACTAATGACCCATTGGAATGGGGCAGAATCCTAAAGTCGGAGAGTAAATGGGGTCTTCTTACTGGGACTGACTTCTGACTATATTTGATATGCTACTGTATAGATGGAAATAGAAAGCAAGGCTTGCACTTGAGGAAGAAAGTGATCACAGAAAAAGAAAGAGCTACTTGGCACTCTTGCAGCAAATTTTAACAAATCTTAAGGGGTATGTGTGTGAAAGTACCAGAAGAAGCAGTAGAACATATATGAAAAAGTATACAAACGAAAAGGAGGAGAAAACTGACCTGAAGGTATCAAAAAAGATAAAGAACAAGTCCAGAGCCAAAAAATACCCAAAGGCAAGAAGACTTTCATGACTTTGTTAAGGGTGAAACAAAACAGTGAGGCAAAGTATTCCAAACACCATCCCCTCCTAGACAGCATAAAGAGCAAGTCCAAAATCAGTTCATCTGCCAATCAAGGAACCCAGAGGCACAAGGAGGACTTATGAGACAGCATCCTTATCCTCTGTGTGATCCCACATGTGATCTTGGCCAGACCATTTGAATACACACACTTTGGTGCTTCTGAGTGCATGGGTGTGAAAGCATAAAGGGAGACAGTAACTGTTTACAGATACTTTGTTTATAAACTCACATTCCCTCTCCATAAGATCGCACAGTAAACTTTATCACACTCATTTCTTATGCTCTTTAGTTCTTCAAATTCCTTCAAAAACTAGAGATCCCAGGTACACACTCTTTTAACCGATGCATGTCTCCAGGCAGAGATGTTTGCTGTAACTGCTGTTCAGCAGCTTTAAGGTAGGCGGAGTGTGGCACTGCAAAGATAGGCTTTACAAAGTAATGGCAATAGAAAGGGTCTAGACAGCCTGAACAAAAATTCCTCTCGAGCCTTTAAAATTAGGGAGTAAATGGCTTACAGGCCTTTGGCTGCCCCAGTTTCATCCTCATTAAACACTTCAGACAAAAAGAAAATGGCAGTAAATGAAGGCATTGCAGACTGCGTCATCTCTTTCTGGTAGTGGCAATAACTAGGCAGACCATGTAATAAATTTTCTTTTAAATGACAGAGAAAGTTGCACTGAATTTTCCAGAAGGATTTGAAATGAAAGCTTAGTATAATACTGTAGGATCAGTGTGGAAGCTTGAGGGATTTAAAAGTCTGATTATAACACAGAACATTTTAGTTTTAGGTTACCATTTCAGATTCAGACCAGTTTCCAAGTTTCCATGAAAAGTTTCTATCTGCTGAAAATTAGGACACATGCTAAGCAAGTCTGTATCTTCTGTCCTGGTTACACAGACCAATGTGCCAACCTGGGAAAGTCAGAAGTTGGAAAGTGGATTATCTCCTTGGCACAAAAGGCAGTATCTTTTGGATTAGGCTCCACACACAATCAGACCAAGAGGCCTTACAGGATCACCAGTTGGGCACATCTCGTAGCAAGGACAGAGGAGGACATACATGCCTAAATGAGACGTAAGTGGATTTAGGGTAATCAAACCGGGTTCCAGAAAACCTATACACTGTCTTACTCTGAATGTGTCTGACTTCACAGGTGTCCTATCCAGAATTGTGCTTTGATATATAAAAAAAAATATAAATTCCTCATCCTGAGCAAAATTGAGCCACTTCACACAAGCCTGTCCAACTACTTCTTCATCTGAGGGATGGATCCAATAAGTACTTACTGCTTAACCTGCAGCATTAGCCACTTCACAAACTGCAGTGGCATCTGATGCTTTCTTAGGATTGCCAGAAGATGAGCAAGATAAATGTGAGATGCTGCATTCAACAACTCTTTAAAGAACTGATGCGTTCTCAGAAATCCCAGCCTCCTCTCTTTCCCTTCCTCTCTCTCCCTCTCTCCCTTCCTCTGAGCAACTACCATGTGAGGCTGAAAAGCCATGTTTCCTCACACAATTCCTTCTGAAACCATTCAATTCTTTGCTGCAGTCTGTAGCTGTGGAGCAGGAAAGAGCACTAGAAGTCCTGACAATTTCTTCACAAGTGGCTGCACAGCAGCTAGTTTTCTTCACTTCTGGGGCTTCTGAGCACTACTCCAACATAGACATTGAAAAAATAAAAGATAAGAACATCACCAAAGTAGAAGAGAGAAATCTGCAGCTCACTAGCCCAATGTACACAATATTACCAGCTGGCTTGTGCATGTCTTATTTAAACTGCTGCTGTGCCTTGCACCAGACTCAGGCTAATAAACATGGTAAGTAAAAGGAAATCCTCGCTGACTGGCAACTACTACATTCCCCTACCTCATTTCTGTATATTCAGATACTTTCAAAAGCAGGTTTTTATTTTCCAAAGCAAATGACACGTGTAAGGCATGGTTTAGGCTCTGCAATTTTCATAACCAGGCTGCGATTTTCACATTCCAGCTTCCAACTATTCCTTTAGCTCTGAAAATTCAACTTCAAGGACGAACATCTCTGATGCTCATTTTGTAGCTGTGCCTATCACACATGTTGTCTGACATTCATATTCCTGAGAGCTATACAAGACTGTTAGAAACCAATAGCATTTAAAAGAATTTCAATGTCCAGAAGTCTCTCACAGGCAAACCTGTACCCCCTACACAGAAGAGATAGACAGGTAAGGATTCCAGGCATGATCCGATGATTTACTAGCATCTAGCAATCGGACTACTAGATTGCACTAATAGTAATTCATTTAGAGAGCTCCATGTAAAAAAAGGAGTTCAGCAATGAAAACTGTCATTTACAGTCTCATGTATACTTACTTTGGCTCCACTAAGATTAAGTGTTCTGCATGAATCATAGTGGTACACTAATAGTTTGGCCAATGTTCAGACAGTACATCAGGGGAGAGAACTGCACACGATAACGCAACATCCTGTTTGGAGGCTTAAGAGGAAAAAATCTAGCAGTAATCACTTCCAAGGCTAGTAACTCAGTTCTTATTGGCTTCATAATGACTCCACAGTTATTCAGTCAATGAAAATGGAGTCTGATATTGAGCATCACGAAGATAAATTAACAATAAAATGAGTCTCACTCATACATCCACTGCCTACTTTAGTAGAGGCCTGCAGAGATACAGTATGTACTTTTAAAGTATGTTGCCCTTCCCTTTAAGGTGCTGAGATGGTTGAAAGGGAGGCAGAAGCAAAGCCTTTATCTACTAAAAACTGGGTTACTTTCCTGGAGGAAAAAAAAAAAAACCAAAAAAAAAACCCAGCTGTTAAGATTCGGTAAACAAATTTTCCATTGGAATTAATAGTTCATGTTATAAAAGCCTTTTGGTTTACCCATCATTTTAGCTAACAGTGAAAACACAACAGAATTCTTTTAGGGGCTTCAGATTTAGCACTAACACCATGCATTAAGCGACAAATGTCAGGATGTTTGCCTCACTATATTTTTTATAAGACCCAGTATCACAGATAAACCTATTATATCCTAGTTAATTAAAAACAAACAAACAAACAAAAACCCCCAAGCAATCAATCAAGCAAACAAAAACCCTTAAGAATTGACATAAACCATACCAGGCAAAACCAAGCAAATTTAATCTCATGTGATATAAGCTTCCTTCCTCCCACCCTGGCTCTCTCCCCAGCTTGAGGCAGTCTTTTCTGTGTCTCAAGTCATGCTGGAAATAACTTAAGAGAACAAACTCTTGGCTGGGGACCCCATATGTCTTATAGTCAATGGATATACTCCCTGAAGACTTGCCTTACCTCTAAAATGGAATAACTAGGATTTTACAAGTGTAGCAATTAAAGAAATTAATCCATAATAAACCTGGGGGTTATCATCCAAGGCTTAGAAACCAAAATACTGAGCACATTCTTTAAGATCCATCTTGTTAAAGCCAGATATAGGACAATAAACAAAGGCTAATGAACAAAAGACTCGCCGTGTCATGTCTAAAATCAGACTGCATGACATTTGCATTGTGACATGTTTGTGGAATGCTCAAAGGCTATTATATTACTGCTTTAAGCATCATATGTATCTTTATCAATTTCATAATTACAGCTAGTTCAGTATATTGCTAGTTCAATAGGTGACAGGGTAACTTCTTACAGGAACAAATGGAGTCGGTATAAAGAGGGGTGTTAGTACAAACTGTAAGACTGAAAAAAAAAAAAAAATGCAAACAGCAAGTCTCCTAAAGTTCCCAAAAGAAACAGCACAAACAGAAAGGACAGCATTACCTCTGTTTGCCACTGCCCTCCCAACGGGGGTACTCAATCCTGAAACCAACTAACTCAGTTATTGTATCCTCACCTGTACAGCCAAAAGCAGCCTGTGTGATACGCAGCCAAGTGCCAGCCCAGAAAAAGACATCAGAACATGGAGCTGGGAATGGGAGGATGGGGTGGGAGAAGTCAGGATTTAGATAATTTGAAACTGCCACAGAATTGCACCTTTAACTGCACCTTTAACTGCTTAAAGTAAGCAGAGTCATTTTAGAGAAATGAGTTAAAGAATGATCATGTAAGTGGTAACCTGGGTAGACTAGAGAAAATTGCATCCTCTGGCTGGAACAGTGATGAGGGCACGCAGGACAGGCTGAGGAAGACAAATGCTTCAGCTGAGTTAAGACACAGCTAGGCACAGTTCCCACCATGACTGACATACCACTGGTCTCACATGCCTTATTAGACCACCTGAAACTGCACATACCAGAGTGATTCAGACCAGGAGGAGTTTTAATTAAGAAACTCCAGGTTAAAGCCTGAAGAAATCCAGCCAAGTAACAGAGAGGAAGGAGAAAAACAGTGGAGCAATTGCCCTTGTATCACTGGATGAAACCATAAACTGAAACTGAGCAGGAAATCTGACAAAAGCATTAAAAAGAAGATAAATGGTCAAAAAAAAAAAAAAAAAAAAGGAGGAGCTTTGAGACTTTGTCTTTAAGCCACCAAAATACATACATTTCTTGAACCATCTGGGTAGTTCTGATTTCAATCAACTAAGCATTTGTGGAATGTGTGGTTTGATCCATACTGCATAAATATTTCACTGAGCGTGACAAATCATAACACAGGTCTGGTGTGACTCCTTCAGAAATTCATTTCTGAGCTCCCATTACCATAATGATGCTAATATACTTGAAGTAGCTCTGATGAAGAGAAATAAAAGTTGGCTTAAGATCTAGAAGCACGAAAAGTGCGCATGCACATTTAACACAGAACTCATGGGATATATGACGCTAAATTCAAGAACAGTGAAGTGCAGATTAGGAAAGAGATACTTTATGAAAGCTTTCTGAACAACAGGATATTTTAGATCATGGAATGGGATCACAAGAAACAAGCAGAGCTCCGATGTGTGGCAATCACTGAGGACAAAATAATACACCAGTATAAAGGAAGCCGCTATGAGGCAACAGATCCACACATATCTGCTCCTGCACTTGGTGACAGGCAAGTTCAAATCAGAACAGGATGGCTGCTAAACAAACATTAAGTATGACAGGAACAAGCCCCTAACATCAGCAGCTCTCACATTCTACGTGACCTCTAATATTGCAATTGCCTTATCCATTCACTTTGGTTTCATGCACACCTCCTTGTCCTCATGTCACTTTTTTCTTAGAGTTATAACTTCTACTATAAAATGGGAAAGATATTTGCAGTTTTCCTCAAGTACAACTGATTATAGCATGCCTTGAAATGGCAGAAAAATTGGCATTCCTCTCAGACCAACCACGTTTTTACACAAAAGCATTTCCAGCACTGGTTTCTGCTGCCACAGCTGTTTTGCAGCCAGAAGCAAAGGCTTTTTTTTTTTTTTTTTCTGAAGTATCAATAATAAAAAGTAATAAAAGCGTGACACAACCCAAAGTGCTTGGAGCTACTCCTAATGGAGAGCTACAGAGCGAGCAAAATCTTTTTGTGTAGTCTCGTCACACTATTAAAGGATCAGGTGTTTAAAGTGATCTTTCCTGATTATTGACACCTTTAATACTGCTGGGGGCGGGTGGGAGGGAACGAGGGGGATGAGCACCAGTGATGCAGAGAGCATTAGGTCCTTAAGAGAAGGTTGCCTCAACTGTGGCTCGAAGAGACAGATCTCTTGTGTTTCCTTCAGCTAAAATTGCACCTCCATTTGAACTAAATAATCCTCCCAACAAACCCACCAAAACCCAACCAAACCCCCAAATCAAGCTGTTTCGGCACGGGAAACCTTTTCAGCTGCACAGAAATAAAACCCGATCGCATCAGCGAAACACGACACCGCTAAATACACGACGGGGGCCCATCCTGCAAACCTAGCCACCAAGCAAGGTGACTCTAGGGGGGAAACATCCTGGGGAAGGGCGGTGCCGCCTGCCCCGGCTCGGCTCCCCACACACCAGCGACGCCCCGCACGCCCATCTCTGCGCGGGGCCGCGGCTCCACATGGGGAGCAGCGGGTCCCAGGCGCGGCTGCGCACCCCGCGGGAGGGCTCGGTCAACGGCTGGGCCCGCCCCCCGGCGGGGCGCGCACGTGCTGGAGGCAAACACGGCGCGGCGCAGGCGCGGTGCGGCCGCCCCGGGCAGGAGGAAGGCCGGCAGAGGAGAGTCTCCCGTCTCCGGGCGCCCGATTGACTGATGTCATTTCCCCGACTCCATGCCGCGCCAGCCCATTGGCTGCTGGCGGGACAGCTACCTGCAGTTGCGTTTCCTGGTTGGCTGTTGCCTCGCCGGCTGTCGCCCTATCCTAATTCGGGCCACGCAGACGAAGGTCTCTAACCACGCCTCCCGCCCCAGCCCCTCCCGCCCTCTCTGCCAGCTCCTCCTTCCGCCGCCTGCCCCTCGCTCTCATTGGTCAATAACCGTGCTTTGCTCCTCCCTCCCTCCTCTGCGCTGAGCTCCCCGATTGGCTAGCTCCCGCGGGTCCCCCCTCTTGCCTGGCCGCACTGCGCATGTGCCGGTCTCGCGCCCCACCGCCGGGTCTCCACTCCCCGCGCGAGCCGGCAAGCTGATAAAGTTTTGTGGCGAGGAGACAGCGGGGGGGGGGTGCGGGCGGTAGCACAGCCTGGCCCCGCCCCTTCCCTGCACGGCCACGCCCCCCGCCCGCCAGCACCGCCCGCGAGCCCGGCCCCGCCCCGACCCTCCCGAGCGGGCGCGGGGCGGGGGGGGAAGAGGGGTTGGCCGTTGGAGGGGTGTGTGCGCGCGCGCGTTCCCGAGCCGGCGGCATCTCCCGTCCCCTCCCCTTCTCTCCCCTCAGTCCTGCTCGGCAGCCGCGGCGGGTGCCGCTGTCTCTGCTTCTTCCTCCTCCTTCTCTTCTCGTTCTCCCCCCCCCAGGGCACGGTGAGCACAGTGGCGTGGAGGCGGGCTCGCCTCCCGTACGGCGCCGGGGCGCGGAGCCTGCCGTTGGGGTGCGGCGGGACGCGGGAGCTGTTGTCCTTACCCTACATAGTGGGACCCCCTTTTCTCCAGCCCGCCCCGGCAGCGGCCGGTAACAGCCGAAGGAGGGGGCGGCCGGCGGCGGCTCCTCACCTTCCTGCCACCCCACAGCATACAGAGGTGCCGTGGGGAACGAGCGCTGGTACCCGCCCCGCTCCGCGCCCCAGGCTGGGACGGGCGGCGGCTGCCCCTCGCCCGGCGGGCGCTGGTCTCCTCGCGGGGCGGGGCGGGCCCGGCCCGTACCTCTGCGGCCGGAGGCGCGGCGCGGGGACGGCGGGAGGGTCGCCTGAGGCAGAGGAGTGCCGGGGGTGTTGTGGCGGCGGGCGGAGGAGAGCGCGGGCGCGGAGGGTTGTCCCCGCGGAGGGAGCGCCCCGGCATCGCCGGGCTTCGAGCCGCCACTGCCGCCTCTGTCTGTGCTGGCGCTGGTCGGAGTTGTCACCCGGGACTAGGCTGGGCTTTCTCGTCGTATTTCACGTATGTCATTATGCCTAGGAAACTTCACCAGCTCAAAACAACTTTGAGCGGAAAGGGAAAAAGAAAAAGTAATTTCCTTTAATGTTACAGCTGCTGGAAAACACAGTCGACAAGTTCCTCTTATAATTGCAACATCACTCCTTTAGAGGAAGCGAGACCTGGAACATAGGACCGGAGGGAAAGCACTTAATCTCTACTCCTTTTGTGTAATGTGAGGAAAGACTAGGCTTTTCTGTGCTGTAGGACTCTCGGTTGGGAGATTTAATGCCATTTAAAGTATTCTGAGGCTTTTCAGAAAGATCTTAAGTGCAAATTGCTCCTGCTGTAAGGGTCTAATCCGGTGAATTGAAAATGAGTTTGAGTATTTGAGGAGACTGCTGTGCTGGGGTTTTTTTTGTCATTTTCTGTAGTAAATGCAAATGCAACCGCACTAGTGCTGGTCATGCTTGTCTGAAATTTGGGTGTATTCGCTTGCTACCTGGTGGTTCTGACAGCAGTTTCTGAAACTTGTATGTGCTTTCTGCTATCTTTGCTATCACTGACCTTATTCAGCGGAATTCTTTGTGTTATTGGTACTCCCAAATCTTGTGTAACATCTGCCATGGCTATAGAAATACATAATGTGGTTAGAGTTTTCGATGGCTGTCTTGCTTCCTGCTTGTTTTTCTTCACATAAATCTTTTTAGAACTAAGAGACTGAGAGTAATCCTTTCCCCCCCCTCCCCCCGCCCCCCCTTCTAATTCAACAGATGCAGTTTATGTTGCTTTTTAGTCGCCAGGGGAAACTGAGACTCCAGAAGTGGTATGTCCCATTATCTGACAAAGAAAAGAAGAAAATCACAAGGGAACTTGTTCAGACGGTGTTAGCCCGCAAACCGAAAATGTGCAGCTTCCTGGAATGGAGAGACCTGAAGATTGTCTACAAAAGGTTGTTCTATCTCACTAACCTCATAATTGCCTTACATGACAAACAGCGTAATAAGTAGCAAGAAAATAATGAAGGTTGATTTTTGTTGTTGTTTTGTTTTTTGTGTTTGTTTTGTTGGTTTTTTCCTTCTGTCTGCTGGTTGTGGAGAACACTGACTTCTCCCTTGAATCTAATTTGATAACCAAGTAGGAATCATTCATGTGTGGAAAATCACTCATGCGTTTAGAAATGTGCTGAAGAAATGAGGTTTCCTTTTACTTCCAGAAGGGGTGGTGGGTCATGGTTCTCCATTGAGATTCGCACAGGACATAAATGCGTACAAATATGAAGCATGTAAGATTTAATAGATGATAAAGAAAAACTGAATTTTATAAGTCAGTGACTTCATAAATCACCTGAAAATGTAACTTGCTTTTAAAGGCTCATAGAAATAAGGAAATGATTTTTGAGATTACCGAGTTTGGGGCTTTGTCGGGTGGTTTTTTTTTTTTTGTTGGTTTTTTTTTTTTTTTAATTTTTTTTGCTATGAATACAAAAAGGCATTTCTCCTAATTGAACAAATCATGGCTAGCTTTCTTTTGATGGAAGTAACGTATAATTTTCTTTGCAATAGTTTCATTTCTCAGTTGTTCCCTAACTTTTCTAGGAGTATTTGAAAAGCATTTTTGAGCTTTGTGCTGATCTTTAGAATGTATTACAGCGTAGCTGTGTGAACATAATTTTCTCCACAAAGAACAGTAATCCTCATCCTGATTTGGTAGGCTGCATCTCTTCCAGCTAAAGCTGGTGCTACGAAACCTTAAGTTATCTCCCCTAGAAGGTTTATGCATTCTTATTTCCCTCTTCGAGATGGTAAATGATTTGTGCCCTACAATAAATATTATGTTCTCTCTGTAGGTAAGGCAGAGAGGACTGGAGCTGAAATGAGGAGTTTATAACTCTTTCCCAGTGTACCAAATGGGTAGAATCAAAAAGGCTTAGATGTTTTAAGTCCTGGTTTCATATATATGTCGGTGCATGCAACTTCATGCACATGAATGTCATTCAGTCTGTCTAATGCATGTCGTTCTTTAACAAGGAGGAGGAAAGAGGAACAGTGCATAAGGCTGTTCTTAAAGCATAGACAGTTTTTATTTCGGCCTCTTGGTTTCCTCACAAAACTTCTTGTATGTACACGTAGACAAGCTTACTCAAATGCTTTGTTTGCTCCTTTAAGTGCTAATGCCTGCAAGTGCTCCTTTAGCTGGGCTTTTATGGGACTAGATCAGAAAAACTGGGCATGAGTAGGCCAATCTGTTCCCTTCCTTGCCCAGTCTTGAACAGCAGTAGCTGTTCTGGCAGTGGTTTCATTTCACGCAGCTGCTTTCCCTTCTTGTCTGTTCATTGCTATTAACAACTACTTGTCATGTCCTTTTGTATCTAGAGAAGTGTTGAAAATTTGGGTATGACTCTGTTGCTGAAAGTTTTGGTGTTCATGCATCTCAGTAGTGTGCTGTGGATCCTCTGGTCAAGGAAAATGAAGAAATTTGCTGGGAGATGTATCCTAGACCATTTTGGGCTGGATGTAGACTTCAGCCCATCTGCTAGACTGCTTGTACGCACAGCTGACTGCAGTAGCTTGCTTCAGTGTGCAAACCAGTCTGGCACAGTTAGTCTATGAAATCTTGTTAAGATTAGCTTGTATCAAGCTAATGAACATCTCCAGTCTTGTTTTACTTCTGCCTTTTTGGCATGTTCTGTTAGGCTAAAACAGCGGAAGGACTGAGTATAAGAGGTGATAGTTTAGATTCTTGTATCTGATAACATTAACAGCTTTTAGGTTTGTGGGATTTTTTCCACGTATCACATTGTCATTAAAGGTGATGAGTACAAACTAGTATGATTTCTTTGAAAAGGGAGATCAGTTATAACTCAAAAGCAGATAATCCCCAAAAGGCAATTATAATAGTCAAAGTCTAATACTTTCTGAAGGGTGGGTGGCTAAAAGAGAAACACGCCTGCAGGAGCTTTGTATGGGAGCAAAAGCTGCTCCCAGTTGCTCACAGACAAAAGGCACTTGAGCATCTGCTAAGATCTGTTCTTGTCCAATCTATTATTGGTAAGGATCTGAGCTTCTTGTGCAAATGTTTTTCAATATAAACTATAAAAGTATGTGCATAGTGCTATTGTAGATGTTGCATGTGCATATTGCTATTAAGAGTCTTAAAGTGCTGAAATTGATGCGCTGTTCTTGTTTTTAGACTGTATTTACTGTCAACGTGAGAGAGTTGATCTAGATATTGCAGCTCAGAGAATGGTTGGTATTATTTAGAAGTATACTCAAGGGTTGCATTGATGTACCTATTTGCAAGAACAGAATGAACTCAAATGCAAAATTGGCAAGCCAGTAGCTTTTGCTGCCTTCTGATACTTAGTGTTTATCAAGGAAGCTGGACTATTTTGATTAGCCTCCTTAGCTCTCTAACGTGTCATCCTTACTTTGCTTTCTGAATGACACTTCAAGAAAATAGGACTGTTTTAAATTCCATCTGAATGTGTGTGACTTTCTTTAGTTTCACATATGTAGCATTGATAATGGTTGCAAAATAGGGTCAGATGAAAAGGTGCCCTGCTTTTTATGTGCTTAATGAATTAGGATGTATGTACTCTGTAGCTGGTTTGGAGGAGAGTTTTTCAGGCTGGTAGACACCAGAAGATTGGAAAAGGACATGAGCGTCTAACTTCAGGAGACAAATGGAGATTTGAAGTGACTTGCTGGGTAAAAAAAAAAAAAGAAATTCAAGTATGGGAAGCCAACAACAGTTGCACTTTATGAAAATAGAGAGGGAGACATCTGCAGACAACTGATTAGAAACTTAGCAAACACAGTTAATGATCACTCTTCATGTTTTGCCCTTTTAAGAGCTACCTGTAGTGATATTGGAGCATACAGGTTAGAAATTTGTGCAGCTCTCTGCTTGTGGCAGAGAAATGTGTTAAATGCTAAAATCAGTAATTTTACTGAAAAGATGAACTTAGGATAGGATGTGATCATCCCCCCCCCCCGAAGATGTCAGCTGGTCACTATTTTAGCTTCTGGCGGTATGACTTATTTTCATGGTGTAGTATATTGCAGTCAAAATCAGAAATTGCAGAATAACTGATTTTTATGTAAATTTTACTTTGTTAGCATTTGGCTAACATGGGACTTGGTTATTGTTGTTTTGTAATTTGATTAAGGATTTTGTCTTTGCTTTTATGTGTTTGCAGTATGAAGTTATAAAACTGTCATAGTTTGTGCTGCCATTAATGTTATGGCAATTGTCTTTTACTTTAAAATAACCATAATCATAGGTTATGTTAAAGACTTCTGGAAAAATAAGTTTTATAACTCTTCTTTTCAACTGTCCCATCTTTCTGGCCCTTCCCGGCCCTCCTCTTACCCTTCCTTCCTTCCCCCCCCGCCCCAACAACGAAAGAGACTGTTCTTTAAGCAGTGTGCCTCTTAAAGTATTGTGAACTTAAGGTGCTGGCCTCTGGCTAGTGGTATGGTATGTGCCCAGTGGTTGACCTGATCGCTGTCTGTCTTTATGCACATCTTAGCTGCCAGTTTTATCTGTTAAAAATGTAACTGTGGTGTTGATTAGGTGACTCTGTAAAACTGAATGCAGTGATTATAGTGAATTAGGTACTTGAGTTTGATTATTTTAACTTGATCAGATCTTCTTTATACAGGATTCCAGTTCATGCATCACTAGGAGGATCTCAGTATTGAGAAGGAATTCTTAGAGGATTACCAGTACCAAGCTTTTGTTCATTTCTAAACCTACTGGAGGGTATAGACTTGCTGAAATGACGGACTGTAAAAAAAAAAAAAACCACAATCTTAATTTTGGTAGTGGTATTGTTGTTGATCTCTTTGTATCCTTAACTGAATAGTGACTGATCTGCCTGTTGTAAATTCTCAGAACTTGTTTTATCAAACAAATGTGTAAGATTTTTGGAGGAGAAAAAAAAATCTTTTGCCAATCACAACTTATTAGCAGTCCCAGTTTTCACTGGGTCAACAACTGTCATGAAACCACAGATTCTTGGGCTCCCTTAAGCACCTGTCTGCCTTTTAAAGGCAGCTTGGTTGTCATTTGCAGTTCATTTCTGCTCCTGTCAAACTCTGTAAGCTTTAAATTTCTGCAATTAGGATCTACGTGCAAAGTGACTTTAGGTGCTGACAGACTTTTGGCTTGCTTGTAGCTTTACGTGGTGACAGACTTCCAGGGCTGGCTTCAAACAGGAGTTCTCTCACCTAGTAGGAGAATGCCACTGAACTGGTAGGATTTGCAAGTTACGCTCTGCCCACAGTGACCTGATCTCCCAGCAGAGTTACTGAACGTGGTTGCGAGTAGAGCAGTAGCAGAGAACTCTGCTGAAGCTTTGCTTGCCAATTGTGAGGTTTCCGGCTACTGAACTCTTGCAACTGTTGAGGGGTAGGTTCGTGAATTTGTTTCCTGTTACAAAAGAACTCCCTAAAGTAATCTATCTGAAGGCAGGAGTTTGTAAAAGTATTTATATGCCTCCTGTGTTTCTTTTTTATTCTTTTACTCCTCATTATGTTTTTAGGTGATTTTTTTCCAAGCTGTTCTGGGGGTTTCTGTGTTTGGTCCCATTTCTGACAAGTGGAGGGAGCTTTATTATAGAATATTTACCTAAATGAATGTAAGCAGCTAAGTTGAGTCTGAAGATACCTACTGAGAGAGAAAGGGGAAAATAAAATAAAACAAATCCAACCCAAACCAAAACAAGAACAAAAAAACCCTCAAACCAACCAACCGGAAAAAAACCAACAGAAAGACTAAACCCCCAAACGAAACACAACAGCAAATGGAAGAAAAAAGGTCAGAATGTTTCTTACAGACTGTCCTACATTTGCTTTTGCATGATGTGGCATCCTTTACTATCAGGATTTGCCTTTTCATTGGGTGCATATGAAAGACAGGTTTACGTCAGGCTCGGGAGGGGAAAATGACACTTCTGCAGAGCAGAAATCTTTTTTCAGCCCGAGTACTGTAATCTACTTGTCTTTGTAGGACACTGTCCATGTAAGCTTCTACACTTGGCAAAACCTCTAGTTTATCTGCAGTAGACTAGGTGTAGATACTTTTTTCTGAAGCCCTGGCCTGCAAAGAAAAAAAAATTATATTAAACTATTGCGTTTGAGAATTTGCATCGGAAGAAAGGTATACCTTAGTAGTATGCTCATGCCCTTTGCAGTGGTGGCTGACTTGTTTATACTCCTCCACTATTTGCCATATAGGCTTATTGAATCTGCATTTATTTTGTTTTGTTGAGTAGTGATCCATTAGTCACGATTGCTACTTAGAAAATACTTGGAAAAATATTCTCTGCACATAATGATAGATAACATGAAATGGAGGCCTGGGTAAGATGCCCACTGAGCAGTTTTTGTTTCTTGGTATTCTCTCACCAAAACTGCAGTTGGCAGATCTTGAATGTGTAGTTTACTCACTAGCTGCCAAATAAAGTCTTTCAGAAGTATGTTACATTTTCTTTTAAATGAGGATGCTGAGAGCAGACCCCTTTCTTCTGGGAAAGTATTTTATGTTAGGTAATCTCTCCCTTCCATCCCACCCCCCTCTTCTTTGTGGGTATTTACATAAAATAGTTCTGTGCATCAAAAGAGATTCTTAAGTAATGGGGAAGCACAAAAGGACTGTTCCATGTGGATAAAATTGCAATATTTGAGTCAAATTTGATAATGTTTCCTGGTATGCGTTTCAAGTTGTGTTTAGGCACTGTACGGGAACAGTTTAACTACACTTTATAATCAGTGCTGCTCATCTGAATATGAAGAAAGCTTTTTAGATGGATCTGGCCTGAGTGCTGGTAATTAGCGTAAATGTCAACTAATGCGCCGAAGCTCTATTTCTACAATGAAATGCAGTAACTTGGAGTTTGACTTCTAAATTCCTCAGTAGATTTGAAAATGTTTTTTCTTTATAGTATCGCTTTCCAATACTTTTTAAAATAGCTTTGTCTAAAAGATCTTTATACAGATTGGGTCTTGCAGGCTACTACAATGACGCTAAATGTCCCTGAAAAATTAGGCACAAACACAACAGTGTAAAATCAAAAGAACTGTGCTCAGATAGGATTTCTGATGAGCTGACAAGTCCCTATGGTAAAGAGATGAAAGAGCAAGGGAATTAGTGTTATGTGCTTCAATGGAGGTGTCTTCCTCTCTTCCCTCCCTGCAATGTTTTGTGGTAGGATGGAAGAACTCGCAGGCAGTAATTTTGTTATAATAGTTTAAAACTCTTATTCAAAAGTTATTCCAGGAAGTTTTCGTAATGAAGCCATAGCAATTTGACTCAGAGCAGAGGGGGGATTTTCAGATCATAAATGGTGCTAGGTGAGCAGCTGGGAAACAAATTTGAACATACTACAAAATGCAGCATTTTTTTTGCCAGACTTCTAGCCCAAACCCTGACAGTTTCTTTGGGGGTATCAAAGTCCCCACTGATAAAATATGCATAACGTTTAAAAAGTCTGTGCCTTCCTGTGCACAAGAAACAAATGCACATCTTAAATTTGGCATTCACATCTGAATGGCTTCTTTTTCAATAGGACTGGCTACCGAGGGCTTATTATGGCCAGTTCTCTCTGAGCAGGCAAACAAAAGCTGTTTCTGCTTCATGTAAATTATCAGTTACAACAGGTGTTACTTGAAATCTCATTTGTGCCATGTGTGTCTGTACAGCATATGGTTTTGGCACTTAAAAAATTCAGCTTTCATTTCTGTTTTTTCAATTCTGTTTTTTTCATCAGCTTTTTTTTAAACATGACTTAAACAAGAGTATAGTAGAGCACAGCAGAATTGGGATGGTCTTTTTGTTGAAAGTAGAAAGTGGAAAACAAGATCATATCTGAAGTAAAGAATTCCCTGTCTTCCAAGGTGGCAGTGGATTGCTAGAAACTAGCTGATGGTGTCTTGTTAGTCTGATACCAGGACAGTTGGTAGTGATAGAGTTGTTGACTTAATAGCATTTGGGGTATATGACATTAGTGTTAGTTTTGGAGTTTTTTGGGCATTTGTTAAATTCTCTATAAAGACCAAATCCTAATTGTTATTCAATTTATCTTTCTCAAGGTATTTTCTGTAGTTTTTAGTATCTTTGTGTGTAGCTTTTGTGATAAGAATTTAAGATTGAATCTGTTGATTAGTATACGAGTGTTTGGATGTTACGGATAGTAGGAAAAAAAAAAATATTTTGCCCCAGAACTCTGCCAGGAGGCCAGAAAAAACCAAATACATTTCCTTTTCCAACCGTGTCTTAGGCTAATTTAATTCCATCAGCTGAAGAGTGGTAATGACTGAAGTCTTTCTTGAATCAAGGAGGCAGATCCCATTTGTGCATGAGTATGTCTGCTGTTCTATCTGCTGAAAGTTCTTTGGTAGAACTCGTATAGCTGCTGATGTAGCATAACAGTATGCTAGACTTGAGTATGAAGGACTCCTGAGAACATAACACATCTCCAGTGCATTCATTTTGTGCATGTTCTTATGCTAACATCAGGATTATTTTGTTATTACAGATATGCAAGCCTCTATTTCTGCTGTGCTATTGAAGATCAAGACAACGAGCTAATAACTCTGGAAATAATTCATCGCTATGTAGAGCTTCTTGACAAGTATTTTGGCAGTGTGAGTTAGTGTCTTCATATTACGTAACTTTTTTTTTTTTAATGCCCACAGCACTTTCAACAGCTAGCTGATTATGTTTTTTTAAAAGGTGCATCTAACACATTTTGTGTTGGTTGCTTGGCCAAACTAAACTAATGGTTGCCTGTATAACTGTTAAAATATAAAATACCTGTAATTTGGGAGAAGAACTGTTATTAATCTGGTGTTAATTGCCTTGTATTTATTTCATTTTGTAATAGCCTCACTTGAGGTCAGACAAAATCTTATCCTTAGCTTTCTGGCTAGTCACCCAGACTTCCTTCTCCCTGACACTGCTAGTGTGTGGGCATTTCTTGTATCTGCTTCCGAAGGAGGCAGTTGGTTGTGAACTAGCAGGAGCAGTGGGCAAAGAAATGGCAGATATCTGCTTATCAAGATAGCGAACAAACAACTGTAGTAATGTACATTAGCACTCAGAAAAACTGCTGCTCATCCTTCTACCTTCCAAGTCCTTCTGACTAGGAAATGCACAGAATGAATAAGAAATTTGAGATGATTGTGTTTGAATGTTTTATATAAGGTTGCATGTTCTAAAGGGTTGATTTTTCTCTTTTTTTTGTTTGCTTTGTTTTGTTTGCTTGTTCGTTTTGTTGTTGTTGCCCATTTCTTAAAAAGTTACAGCCTGAGGCTAACATCTTGGTTTGGTGAAGCTGTGAACAAGTTAAGTATTGTGAGAGGATATACCTCAATAGATAGTATCCTCCCACTTTTCAATAATGCTTGGTGTTCCTTTTAGGTATGTGAACTTGATATCATCTTCAATTTTGAAAAAGCCTATTTCATTCTGGATGAGTTCCTTTTAGGAGGGGAAGTTCAGGAGACTTCCAAGAAAAATGTTCTCAAAGCCATTGAACAGGCAGATCTTTTACAGGAGGTGAGCAAATTCAGCTTTTCTGGCCAAAGTATCAGCATGGTAGGCTTGTATTGAAAAAGCTCCTGTTTCTGTTAAGCTTGTAGGAGGTGGTTTTTAGCATGCTTAGCATGTAGTTTCTAGTTAGTTGCTCTAATTGTGCAATATGATGATGCTCTCTGCTCTTTTGTTTGGCATGTGTATATTGTAACCTACTGTGATTTTTTGTTTTGCTAGAAGTGCAAGTGGCTGTTCGATGTGTATACCTAGATAATGATAGTTCATGCTGCTTAACTTAGTTTTGTTCATGTGTCTTTAATTTCTTCTTTTTATTAGTCAGCCATCAGTTTTTTGTCATACCTGATGCATGTTCACTTCTTTACTGTTTCATTGCTGAAATCCAGAAGCTAGACTCTCTTCTTTGAGACTCGTTCAGGTATAGTTCTTATTCTAAAGACCTGCCTTTCTGCTATAGGTTGGTTACGCTGGAACATTTCTATCTTTTAAGTTGACAAAGTAGTAAAAGTAATGCCATAGAAACATACAGAACAAAGTATAAGAACAATTGTGTTTTCACTTTGAATGCTTTTATTGTTCGTTACTAACTTTAAAGAAAGACAGATTCCATCTCTCTACCATTTTCTTTAGAAAACATTTGATGGGAAGGGATTCAATGATATAGAAAAACTTAGTGTAATTTCCCCATGTTTCTCCATTGTTTGCTGGTTTTTTTATTGTTTTGGGG
Organism: Strigops habroptila; assembly: GCF_004027225.2. Classification (NCBI taxonomy): domain Eukaryota; kingdom Metazoa; phylum Chordata; class Aves; order Psittaciformes; family Psittacidae; genus Strigops; species Strigops habroptila. The sequence continues at coordinate 46,231,457 of NC_044278.2, forward strand.
ATGGTGGTGGTGGTGGTTTTGGGTTTGTGGGTGGTTTTGGGTTTTTTTTGTGGGTGTGTTTGTTTTTTTGTTTTCTGGGGTTTTTTTTGTTTATTTGTATTTTCATTTGCTTTTTTTGTTTGGGGTTTCTCCATCCCCTCTCCCCCGAATTGCTGTAGTCTTGAGGTGAGTGTTAAGGTCCTTTAAAACCTAAATGGAAGTCAAAATTCTAGTGTGCTGGGGGAATCATCAATCTTGCGTGCAAGTCAATGGAACATCCAGTTTAACAGGGATGATGAGCCTTAATTTTGTTTAAATGTACTGAGATTCACGGACAAGATTACATATAGATGTAAGCTCCTATTTTTTTTCTCCTCATGCGAACCTTCAGTTTGTTAGTTCATCCTGTGAGTTAATTGCTTAATTCTCTTATAACCATTCTGTGTTCCACTTGGTACTCTTTTTGTTGAATGTGGGATTAATAGTGTAGGGAAACACATAGTGGTGTTTCTCCTTGTAGCTGTGTTTGTAATCCTTTCAGAGTACAGGCAGATCCACAGCACATTACAGTTCTGGTCTGTCAACAGCTAGTTAGTGTCATGAACAAGGTCAGCCATTACACACAGATTTGCTACCCTCTTTTTCTAATAATGAAATTATATGCGCTTATTTACGGCTTGTATTCCGATGCAGTTTTTGTTGACCCCTTCTTTACTCTTCAAAGTAATTACCTTAACGGGAAGTCCTGTTGCAGTTTACAAAGGGGGATGGGGGGAATAATCTGTTTAGTCTCTGAAAATGTTTTGCTCTTCTTTATATAAAAACAGATATAACAGATTAGTTGTCTGTTCCAGTCTGTCTCCTGCAAATGCACATTTAATTGTACATAAAATAGAATTACTGTACTTTTTCACATTCTCACTAGTTTTGAATTTTATTTTCACCATTTTCCTAGGGCTCTTCTAAACAAAAAGGCATTCTACTTCTAGGAATTAATTACTGGTTTCTATCCAAACAATTAACATTCTCTTTTTACACTTAAATTTTACACAAAAGTAAGTATTACTTTTTCAGTGGAAGACTTTTCCCTTGCCCTGATAGATTTACTCTGATTATTCTTTCTTTCCCCATGTCTGAGATTTTCTGTTCTGTCAAGGTTTATTAGGTCTTTTCTGGTTAAATTGGAATGTAACAGTTTATTACAGTACCACTCTAGTCTTATGTTTGATTTTTATGTATTTCATGCTTGGTTATATTGATTGTCGATCAAGTATAAAACTACTCCATATAACTGATTTTTAGTTTATAAAACCTGTAAAAGTCTGAGTTCATATTTAAATCAAGCTTTCAATAAAGTTGAACTCTTTCTGCAGAGGTTTGTTTTTGTATCAACTGCTGCTGTGTGCATGCTGAGTTTGATGAAGAGGGTTGTTAAAATAATAGTTTGTCACAACTGGAGACTTTCTGGTACTTTAGTTAATTTCTGCTTCCCACAATACTTCAAAGCTGCTGGAATGAAATGTGGTTTGATTCCAAATGCAAACCATCTCTAGCAGGGTGACTGTGTGTTTGTTTTTGGCCATGTCAGATCCTAATTATGTGCAACAAAAGGACTTCTATTTGGCCCTGAATACTCAGGTTGCCTAACTTAAAAATTATTAATCAGTGTTGAATACACAACATTATTAATTAGTAATGCTATATACATTAATGTATGAAGCACCTTAAAGATTAAAAGCTGAACAGAATACTTAGCAAAGGAAAATCGTTACAAATACATTAAGTGGCTATTTGTGCGTTGTTAAAAGGAAATATGCAGAGGCATAAATTGCTGAATAGTGAATTAGTTCTTAATACCCTTGCCTGCTTGTATTTTCTGTGGCAGTTTTCCAGCAGGTACTGTTTCTGAGCACCTACTTCAGTTTGTCATTAGGTTTTTAGTGCTGTGCAGTCTACCTACTAACTGCTAGAGTTTGTGTGACGGAAACATACTAACTTTTTAAACGTTCCTCACCTTCACTTTCTTGTTAGCTTTTCAATAATGTGCTCATTTAAAATGTTCATTCCCTACACCCCATGTATTACCACCTGTTAACTTACCAATAGTCAGTTGTCAATACTAGCTATGTTATCCATATCAATGGTAGTAAAAACTAATTATTCCAGTGTGCTTCCATGCTTCCTTGTAAATCTATTGCTAGAAATACTTCAAAAGAATGCTGTCATGTATCTTGATTGATAATTTTGTATCTTGCTTGCTGTACAAATCTTAAATATTTCACTAGTGATTGCAAAGGCATGCCTTTCTGAAAAGGTGTGTGTTTGCTTGTGTGGACAACTTGTACTGAGAGAATGGGCAGATGCAGTATGTTGTTGCATGACTTATACATGTGGCGTGTGGAACAGCTAGAAGATAATCCTGTGCATGATTTCATGATACTTATAGTGCATGAAACTAGGAACAAAATATGCTCTATGCAAAAGAGAGGAGCTGAATTTTTTCACTGAAGTCTAATTGTTGTGGTTTTTACAAGTAATTCTGCATGGTGCTTGGAAGTTCATGGTCATTTACTGAGCTAAAATACTAATATCAAGGAGTTAATAATTCTGATACCTAAACCAGGCAGTGATGTATATATATTTAAAAGCAAATATGTACAGACTCACTCATCTTCATTTGAAGAAAGTTCCTAAACTTTGGCTTGGAGTGAAAACTCTTTTTGTTATTCAACCTATGTAATTTTTATAAAAAGTATTTTGGAAATTACCCCCATTTTGTCCACCACTATTCTTTTGTAGGGTGCGTACGTATTCTTTTTAATATTTTATTGCAGAACATCTGAAAGAATTAAAATTTAAATATTTTTAAGAGGTTATCTCAATAAAAAGGCCAGTGGATCTGCTGACATATCACACTTGTTTGTTTCCATCACTACTTTATTAATGATCAAAAATCTAAAAATGATGTGAATCTTTTCTCTTAGGCTCTTGCAGTTTGGCTCAGGTAGTATTTACTAGTCCTTCCACATGAAGAATAATAGATAGCTATCAATTAACCTTACTGCCTTTGCTATTTCAAGACCTCACCTCATCCTGTATCAAGAAGGGTGCTTAAATTGTTAGTGTCAGCTGACTTGCACTAGATGCTCAGGGTTGCTATGTAGATTTAAGCTTCTAGTTTTAGAATGAGTATCTTTGACTGGAAATAAAAATTTGGTGTGTGTGTTGTGCGCACCATGAAAATTGTTTTCTTAAACATGAAATGTGCTAATTGGAAACCATTGGTTTGAAGGTATGCGTGATAGCGGAGAGATGGTATTAGGTTGTCTTTGAGATATGACAAAATAAAGGAATGTTAGCATGAGCAATGACAAAGAAAATCCCTGATACTTAAGCCTGGAGTGAGTGGGAGTAGGAGGATTTTTGTCTGGTTTAGGAAACAGCCTTTGTAAGCACCTGTTTCTTAATAGTTGCCTGAGAAACTTGGCATAATTAATGCAATTAATTCAGTCTTCATTTAATGTTAGTTCTTAAATATAGACTACAGCAATAGACTGCCTTCCTAAGTTGGCAGTGACATTAATTGCCTCAGCTATACCTGTATTTCTCTCAGTGTGAAACAAGAATGGATGATGAAATCCTTACTATAATGGAGATCTGACTGCCTTGATTGCCATCTGTTCTTCATGTGTAACTTCTGGCTTGGTTTCAGACAGTCAGTTTGGTTGGTCAGTTCAAGACTGCAGTTCTTAAGACATGTATGTGCTTGATTTTAGGCACAGATAATGATCTGAACTTACTCATGGAAGATAGAGTAAGTTATGGTAGTGTTTTGGTAGCTGAGACTTTTGTAAAATGCCTTTCAGTTGTCAGTCCCCGGAGGACCTTGGATATATAGCAGGAAAGAGGAAGTAATGCAGTTAGCATGTCTGATCTCTTGGTTTAAGTATGAAGTGTATGTCTTGTCTGTTTATATTGAAGGCATCAATTCTGATACATTGATCAAAAATAAAGGGGGCTTGTTTATGATATTCATTCCAGATGTTATTTAAGAATCTGGAATGAAACTATTTCTGATTTTGTGTGATAGGTAAAGTCTATACATAAGCAGAATAATTTGGGAATGTGTATTCAACATAATTACTTCCTTTTTGAGGCATTGCATGTTTTCTTAATTGTGCTGTTCAAAATATGGGTGCTTTTAAGTAGTATGTGAGGAAATGCATGCCTACATAAATGGCTTTTTGTAAGGTACTTCGAGTGTGGAGTGTGCAGAGGTAGGTTCTTTCCCCATTCTCGGGAGTAAAAAGTTGAATTGCTGTTCTTAGAGACTAGCATAGTTTGCCTCAAAACATATTACCCCAAATTGATATAAAGTATATTGGGCCTAAGTGAAGAGGTTAGTTGCTTTTGTGTTTGTTTTCCCACATCAGTTGAACAGATGGTTATTATTCTTTGAATGAATAGGCCTTGTTTAACTGCTTGGCTACAGTCGTGCTCTGTAACACTGTATATATAATATACTTCACTTTGTAAGAATTTATTTGCACCTTGTCTTAGGCAAATTTGTTTGTTTATTGTTCAGTTATGATATGGGTTGTTATTGTGGTCATAAAAACTATGCACAGCCTCTTAAAATCAGCATTTGAGGGATGGAGAGCAAAGAGATACACAGTTACGAAGTGTTTGTGTGGAACTGTGAATGGGAGGTATTTCAAAATGTGTCAGTTAAAGTTCCAAGCCTTGTCATGCTAGCATTTGTTGTTCGTGTATGTTTGTGTTAATTACTTTGCTCTTTGTAGTGTTCTGTTTAAGTAAAAAGTGATTTAAAATCTTTATAGAACTGCATTTCTGACTTTATACATATATGTTTATGGCTATCTTGCTTGTCATTGACTGTACTATAGACTGATAAAACCTACTAACAGTTTTTTTAAGAAGTGGTCATAGCTTCATAAATACCTAATATAAATTCAGCTGGACTTAAGGTGGAGGGAACTATAAGAATACATGTAATCAGGAATCATAGGAACATTGCTTCTCTTTGGAACAAGCCTCTGAAGCCAACTAGTTGTACATTTTATAGTAGCAGACAGATCTGTAAACCTTGATGTGAAAGGTGTTCCCATATTTTTAATAGATATTTTTGAGTTGGAGTACTGTGGAGTAGGCTTTCCTGCAAATACTTACCAAATCATATTCTTCTGTTTTTAAAACAATAGGAAAATTAGTCCAGAAAATTAATAGTAGAATCTGCATCTCTGTTTTTCTCCCAGGTAGGAATGGGGGAGGGGAAGTTACCTTTTCCAGATTCAAATGTAGTCTTGAAAAAGTGTCATCGAGTACCCAAGAGGTTACTGTATCATTCTTCACCCCCTTCCCATTCTCAGACTGCTTTTTTTTTTCTGGCAACTTAAATATTTTACTAGTCTGTATGTGAGTCTTTTAATTATATTTAGAAAAATGCAGTTCAGTATCTTAATGTTCTTTTTGAAGTGTCTTGCTTTTCTGGGTGTGTCATGATGCTTAGGACTTATCATAGATTTGCAGGCTGTGATTTATAACTGCTTTAGAAATCTAGTTGTCTTTCCAGAAACATCTTGTCAAATCTTAATCTATCCTTGCCTTTTATGATTTGAAAATGATAGAAAGCAGTCTGCCTTTTACCTGAGCAGCTTTTGTTCAGACCTTTAAAATATCATTTTAGTAAGTCTGTCTCCATAATACTCCCTTTCTTTTCCTGTTTTATTTAGTGTGTATGGGTGTAAGATGTAAGGGATCTTATTCTATTAAAGAAATCAAAATGCTGATTAAAAGTTCTTAAGACTCAACAAGTTGAGGAAGGTGTCTTCCATATAAGTATTAAGTATTCAGTCAGCTTTGCAAATAGAAGCATAAGGAAATTTCAGTTATAACTAAGACAAGTTAGTGTAAGTGAAGTCCTTGCTGACTGATAAGTGATTCAGTACCCTGGCTGGTGTAAATTCCAGTACTGATCAACAACATCCATTTTGCAAAACTACCTATGAAGTTGATCTTGCATTGATATAAGCAATTCTTGTAGAATGGTTAAAGGTATATTAATGGTACACCAAACTCCTTATGGATTATAATTCTATTAAGGGCGTATTTATTATCTATACACTGAACCGATAGATTTTTCTCCGGAGATATTCTTCTGTTGCTGTCTGTAGAAGCACTGTGTCAGGGTGATGTGATAAAAATTTTAGCATTGCTGCACATGTCATAACTGTTTTCAGGAGCTTAGTTGTGTACTTTTGGTCAATAAACATAGGAAATTCCATGAATAATTGCGGACGGCTGCTTGACAGTAGGGAATATCTTATCTTCAAAATAACAAGCTCTTTCTGAATGAGCACATAATTCTGCATTTTAGCAGAACATTTTCCCTGAATTTAGCAGAATACTGGAAGGAGCAATGTTAATGTTTGGACTCTGAAATAGTGAGGAGAAAATTGCATTTTTACTGGTGTCTGAGATGATGTGTGATGTTGCAGTGCTCCTACCCTTTCCTAAAATCCTTGCTACCTGTGAAGATGGTTTTAGAGTGACACAGAATAGTAGGTGAAAAGAACATGAATGTCCCCAGGAGGTATCGCCATTGTGTTCAATTTTTAGATTTTCATTTCTCTGTGGTCTTATCTGTATGTTGTACATGTCGGGCGCATTGCTGGTATGTGTTTTGGGACTTTTATTTATTATTTTTAAGGGAGAAGCTATGGGTTTTTTTTGTTGCCAAGCTGTCTAGCAACAGTAGTAGTTCTGGAGATTGATGTCAAGATGCATTAAAAGCATATATATATTACGTCTTATGCTGAAAATTTGATTTTAAAAAAGCAAAAAAAAAACCCCAGTCTGAGAAGACCCATTGCTCGCAATTCTCTGAGACATCTAAGTATGCCTGATTAACAGGTAGATTAAAGTAAAAATGTTCAACTTTTTGCACCAAGCACCACTACAGGAAAATGACTGGCTTATATACTGCTCAGCAAGTAACAGTGAGGCTTAATAGTAAATGCAGTACATAACTCTTGAATTTTTTAAATTACTTTAGGGATGGTAGAGAAGTTGAATGAAATTCTTACTTCCCTTAATGGAACAAATCTTACTTTGATATCAATATGAATAATAATACTGTCTGACACATAAGTCACTGGATTAAATCTACGTAAATGTGGTAGCATCCTATTCTGTTACGCTCTCAATCTGCTACAAAAATGAACTGCTGATCTTAAGTTCTCTTTTTTAAAAAAGAAAAAACAAATTCAACTTTGAATTAGTACTCCTTCGAGCACAGGTGATGCTTTCTCAACAACTCTCCAGAACTTATTATTTTAAGGTACTCTTTGTCTTGGTAAGAAATGAAAAATAAACTTGAGAGGGTTTTTTTAATGCATCTACTTGGAGCCTTTGAACTGATGTTTTACTGATGCATATTTGTTGCTTGCTTAAGATTGGACTTTTAGTAGGACCTGATAAAATTGTACTTACTTAGTAACAATAGCTGAAACACATTTGAATGAAGTAACTGAACTTAATTTTGTATATAGTTTAGAATATTTTCTAACTTTTGTTTTAAACAGAAATAAGCTCTAAATAATTGGGTGGGTGGTTTTTGTTTTGTTTAATTAAGTAGTTGGTATTGCATTTTCACTGCTGCTTGATTTTGTGTTTGTAGAGCCAGAATGAAGACTGGGGAGGTTTGTCTGAGGATATCTTATGATTAAGAGCACTCTAGGGCATTAGCCCTTTTGACCCCCATCTAAATGATTGGTAACTACCAAGTTTACCATTTTGGTGGCATGGATTAAATGGGTGCTATGCAAAGACTGCTGCACGTGTAATTAAGTCCTTGCAAGGGTAAACAGAAAATGGGTGATGGGCTTAACTTTCTGCAACACTTGCATGATGGTCTTTGAAGAGTGCTTTGAGTGTTCCCTTTCATTTTCCTTTGTTTACTAACCGCATCAACTTGAAGTGTCTGACGACTTCTAGCTTTCTTTGGTGTTGATAATTAAGTGGGATAATGCAAGTTAGAGAAACGATTACCAAAACTAATAACTAAACAGATGTTTGGCTTTGTTTACTTACAATCAACCCATGTAAATGTGTATTTACTGGAAAATGAGCTTTTTACATCTGCTGTGCAAAGAAAATGGGCCCTAAAAAGACTGGGTGCTGCTGCAATTGACTGTATATCAAGTGCCGGATGCTGCATGACAGAACAAAGCTTATTTGCATATATAGTGCATTGCAACATATTTTTTGTCCAGAGCATAAGCGGAATACATTGTGGCAGTCCTACTAATAAAGGTAAGATTTTATTTTACATAAGGCAAGTTTAAAACACACGTGAAAATGATTTGCTGGAGAAAACTTAGTCTGCTGCTTATTTGATACAATGATGAACAAGTAGTTCAGTAAACAAATTGGCTTTTGTAAGGTGGAACTACAGTAATAGATCTAATTTCATATGCAGCTTTATAAACATCAGGATTTAGTTTCCAGACAAAAGAAAATTCTTATAATAGACAAAAATATTTTGTAATATGTTCAAAATCAAATTCACTGTTGGTGTATGGGTATTTTTACCATTTAAAAGTTACCTAGTATATGATACAGCTGTCGATCCATGTTGGGGAGTGGCTAATAACCTGCTTGCGTATTAGACTTGTAGAATTAGGGCAGTCAACGAGTCATTTGTTCAAAATACAATCTCTTATATGAGTTTGGACATACTCTAAAATAATGATGAGAAAACCTAAGTGCTCGGGCTTGATCCACACCCCCCCCCCCCCCCAGTTTTCCTTCCCCATGTTTACTGTTCTTTTTCCTGTTTATGGTAACAAGTTCATGTATGAAAAGTATGATTCTCATGGTGAGATTAGTATTAATACTGTAAAACTTTCCTTGTAATTAAAACTTTTAAAAGTATATATGTTGTTTGGGACCTATGCTGAACAGAACTTTTGCTTAGGAGTCTTCATCTTTTTTTTGTTGTCTTAGCTACAAAAAGCCATTCTGGAACATGCAAGCTCAGGCCTAGAGAATTCTGTGTGACTCCAGTCTCCATACTTGTCTGCAGTATGTCTCTGATTAATTCTATGTATGGGCACAGTTTTAGGTGAAGAAACGTGCTTTGCCCCCATTAATTTAAACACAGTGGCGTTACTAGATGCCCATGGGATGCTTCTTCCTGGCCTGTGTTGTTCCCTGGAAGGAGTGAAAGAATAGCTGCTGTGTACAGAGCTTAGTTTACATGGTTGGCATGACGCCACAGAATGTGGAGAAAGAGGGATGGCATGGGAGAGGTAGATGGTTGTATATAACAGATGGGGATAGTTTGCCTGCTGGAAGAAACTTCTCCTTGTATATTGGAATGAAGATCATCTGTAGTGAAAAAATACTTCCTCAGGTAAAGGAGGTTATCTTTGAGCAAGGGGAGGAATTTGACTCATACAGCTTCTGTGCTTGGATTAACCTGATATTTAACAGATTATACAGCTTCAGATTACTTAATCTGTGTTACTCTATCAAGCATAAACAAGCACTAAAGGAGAACAATTTGGGGTTTTTCTCCGTTTCAGAGAGATTTGCTTGTAAATTTAAGGTAAACCCTGTATAATGTTGAAAAACCTAGAATGGTATACAATTAGGGTGAAATCTTTTTATTGTACACTCAGGTTCTACTGAATAGAATTTATGCATTCTATCAAAAGCAGTTTACAGGCGGTAAAGTCATGGACTTGAGTCAGGGTGCAGTTTCCTCATCACCTAAAATAATGCTGACAGTGTCTTTTGTTGAGAAGGATGGATCCATTCCTGCCGCCACCTTTGTGGAGGCACTTGTGTTCACTTGCCCTGTGATTATGTGGTTCCTAGCTTCTTAGCTAAAATCTGAGAATATGCAGGAGGGCATGAGGGAAGTGCCAGGAGGAGGAAAGTAGAGGCATTGAAAAAGGAAGTAAAAGGCAGCTTCTTTCAGAGGCAGCCAGGACTTTTGCTAAAGCAACTTAAATTACACTGGGAATTGTTAAAAATAAATGTAATTTAAGTGTTTTAAAAAGCCAGTGTTCCCCACATGTCTTCGTTCATGTCTGCTGTGAGCCCCCAAGTCAGCTAGCATAGTTAGATAAGTTCTGATTCACCTGTCTTGTGCTGCACCCCTCCTTTTGACCTGAGTCATAGGAGTGTGGCAAGGAGCTTCCGCAGTGGTGGTATTGACTTACGGAGTTTTCAGTTGTCCTTTCCCTCCCTCTTTCCTTTTGTGGCAGCGAAACTATTTATGTGACCATTCTAGAACTAGATTTCAGATCCATTTGAACTGATCCAGTTTAAATTGCTTATTTCTAAACACATATAGTCAGCAGCTTTTCTGTGTTTATAATTTGGCCCTGCAAACATTTATCCAAACAACTGTTAGAAGGCAAAGTGCTGCAGAACAGGAAGGAAGGGGAATGCTTAAATGCCATTGCCATGGAAGCTGAATGATACTGGTCATGACATGGTTTGTTGCAGCAGTATATTCTGGTCATACCTTCAAAGATAAAGCCCTGCAGTTTAAGAAATGGTCCTTAAGGAAAGGGGAGTAAGTAATGTAAACCTGTAGGTGCAGCGCTGGAAGAAAATGGAAGAAAACATTAATGAATTCTTACATGTGTAGTTTGGCAAACTGCCAAACATACAGACACTGTGAGATTATCTGATAGAGACCTCAGTGATTGTAATAATTTTGGCTCTAGCTTCACAATACAAATCATTCAGCAGTAGTATTTGCTTAAAGCATTTGTGGTTTTGTGGTAAGGAAGTGGAGCCTTCAGTGGATGCTTAGAACCATCCTTACCCTTAAAGATTAGACCGTCAATTCTTCATAGCTCACAGTGTAGCAACTGATTGGCAGGTATAAACCACTGCCTCCTGGAGTGATTACCACCTCTGATCGAGCAGATTGGAATAGCAATGAAGAAGCAGGAAGCATCTGCTATTATCCAGTTACAGTACATGAAGTTTCCACTGATATTTTCACTTCTGCTTTTGAGAAGGAAGCAGGCAGGCAGGCTGACCACTGCTGATCTTATGTCATATTCTTCTGCTCTGGTCTATTGAGGTGATGTTTCAGAGCCAAAGTGTTTGCATATGGTAGGAGTTGAATAACATTTGCATGACAACTGTTGCTGTTTCAGACTCTGGTTGAGTAATGTGTTGACTAATTTACACTGATCTTGAAGATTTGTTTTGTTCTCTGTATAGGAAGCTGCAGACAAGATCTTGACCTGGAGTTGGCATTGACATAGGATTGTTTTTTGGTTTTGAGCAGCATCATAGTTAATATTTGTCTCTGAACATGTTCAAGACCTCATGGGTGTTTCTAGGTTCTCTGAGAAAACATCTTGCACTCCTTTCAAAGTAGAGTTTTCTCAATAACCATGTAATTGGTGTTTCTGAATAGTCAGCTAACCAAGGATTGGGAAGTGGGCACTCTACTGTTTTGAAATCCCTGAAGAGGCAAGTGAACAGCGGCAATTTCCTAAAGCAGCCTTTATTAAAAATATTTCCTAATAAAGACTCAGAAGTAGAGTGTAAAAGTAGTTGCTTCTGAAGCATTGCTAAAAAAGCGCTTGTTAAGTGTCAATCGCTTCCTACTGTAAGAATTTCATATTTCTAAATAGAAACGCTCGTCCCTCTCTTTTCTCCATAGCCTGTTTCCTTAGAATTGTTCGCAAACTGCTGCGCACTCCACAGCCCCACATCTTGTTTGTGGTTCTAGCTTGGGGTTTGTTTAGATGCTGAGGGAGAGGGGAGCTAATCCTTTATCAAAAGGTAACAGTTGTAATTTTTACCTGCAGCCTAACATGGATTGCCTTCATAGAGTTTGTGCTGGTTTTGATGGGAAAGAAGTTAAAACAAAAGCCTAAGCAAACTTTCCCTGAAAAAGAAGGCATGACAAATATTCATGAAGTCTGTGTCACTCCTGTGTGATATTGTCAGTAATATGGCAGCACTGCAAAACACTGAACTTGGGTCAGTTTGGTGTAGGCATAAAAATTTCCTTGTCTTTCTCTTGCCTGAGGTAATAAACTGTTTTCTTGTCCACTACAGACGTGAAATAGCATAAACTGCAGCAAGAAAATAATTTCAAAGTAGATCTTAGGCAAATTTTCCAGTGGTGATGATAACGAAGCATTTAAGTGGATTGCTTCGGGGGCATTAAAAAGCTTCCATCACTGGATGCCTTTACCAGATTAAATATCTCTCAGGAATGTTATAGGTGTGCTGTTTGGGGGACTGGATTAAATGAAGTCACTTCTAATTTTCGTTTTAATTATGATTTTTAATTAGGTTGGGTCATGACAAAGTTGGCTGAGGAAAATGTCAGTTGGGTTGGGCTAGCTAAATGGTCTGTTCACTCAAATCAACTCTACCATTTTTATAATTTAAAAATCTCTAATGACTCAGGCTGCCAATTTCAGAGGGTATTATTAGCTTTTTAAAATGAGTTGTAAACACAGATGTCAGTTTGAAAAAGATGAGTTCTAGTAACTTTAAAATACTGTGGAATTGCAATGTGCAGCTTGTACTGTAGAGCTAGTACTGCTTTGGCAAAGCTCGGATCTAAGACCTAGCTATGTATTAAAGTCAGGTAAACATTTTATGTCCAAATTTTTTCAGTGATAATTTTTCAGAGGTAGTATTTCATGTTAGTTTGCCACTGTGTTGTGCTGTAAGGATACCATTGCCTCTTCCCTAGCTGCTAGATCAACTCATTTCTAAATGCATTAGATCTAGATAGCTGGCGATCTTAAGGGCATGCTTCACAAGCTCACATGTTTTCTGAGGTCTGCAGAGTCCTACAGAAGGTGGGCAAGGTGGTCTAGATACTGGTTGTAGGAGCTGCTGGCATCTGTCCTTTCAGCCAAATTGTCTTTTCTGGTATTCAAACTAGCAGGCTAACTGCTCTGGAGACAATGTGGCAGGGAAGACAGTAAAAACAAAACAAAAACCCAACAAACTAAGATTAACAAGTCATAGTTTCAGCTTATGAGATACTGTAGTTCTGTGATGGAAAATAATGTAGCAAAACTTTATTTTCCTTTCTGTTGTTTGTCAGGCAGCCCACAGTGCCAGACCCTCTGAGCGTGATTGTCTTGGATGTCCTCCTCAGAGGTCATACTGAAATTGCAGTGTTTTCCATCCCACAGTATTGCTGTGATATCACTTCATATTTCAGTTACTGATGTCTTCCATTTAGTCTTTTAGATTCACCTTTACAATGTCAGTTTATTGCTAGTTTAGTTGCAGGTGGTGTTTACATGGTCTATAAGCTAAAAAGCCTACAGGAGCCAAATAACCACTTTCTTCCTATTGTTACCTGACAGTTTATCTTGCTTTATCAGTAGATAATAATTTTCTGTTAAGATGAGACACTAATCCCATAACAGTAATTTGAGTTGATCATCTAATTTTGTGTACCAGGGTTTTCTCATCAAAGACAGTTAATGCCTCAAGTTCTAAACCATTGAAAATATGCATAGGGCAGGGAATACCCTAGGGGTGTGTGGGAGAGTAGAACTTTGGAAACTACTGAAAGGTAACAAGTGGGTTAACATGAAATGAATACTTCCATGTCCTTATTTGTTTGAACCAGTGGTGTAAAAGGGAACATGGTCAGCACTGCCAGGCCAAAGTGTACTAAAGAATGTGTGCAGCCTTGGATAATCTTTGAACACAACAAGAATGAATTGTAATCAACTTTGTAAGAGTGCTAGAAAATGAGCTGCTCTCATACTTTCTGTCCAGAGAGCTAGTGTAAAATTAAGGTGAAATCTGTTACCAGGCATTTCAGTGAAGACAGCAACTTTGCTGGCTCCAGGTCTCCAAGGGTGTGAAACACTGGAAGACGTGAGTTGTCTTCATGCATACATATCATGCCAACAGTTTAAGTGTCAGAGACAGGGACAGGACAGGGGCAGAGCAGTTGACGTCATCTACCTGGACTTGTGCAAAGCATTTGACACTGTCCTGCACAACATCCTTGTCTCTAAATTGGAGAGACACCAATTTGAGAGATGGACCACTCAGTGGATAAAGAACTGTCTGGATGGCCGCACGCAAAGAGTTGTGGTAAATGGCTCAATGTCCAGTTGGAGAACAGTAACGAGTGGTGTTCCTCAGGGATCAGTGTTGAGACCTGTCTTGTTCAACATCTTTGTCGGCGACATGGACAGTGGGATTGAGTGCGCCCTCAGCAAGTTTGCCGACGACACCAAGCTGTGTGGTTCGGTTGATACGCTGGAGGGAAGGGATGCCATCCAGAGGGACCTTGGCATGCTTGTGAGGTGGGACCATGCCAACCTGATGAAGTTTAACGGAGACAGGTGCCAGGTCCTGCACCTGGGTTGGGGCATTCCCAGGCACTGCTACAGGTTGGGCAGAGAAGAGATTCAGAGCAGCCCTGCAGAAAAGTGCTTGGGGGTGCTGGTTGACAAGAAGCTTAACATGAACTGGCAGTGTGTGCTTGCAGCCCAGAAAGCCAACCGTATCCTGGGCTGCATCAAAAGAAGCGTGACCAGCAGGTCAAAGGAGGTGATCCTGCCCCTCTACTCTGCCCTTGTGAGACCTCACCTGGAGTACTGTGCACAGTTATAGTGTTCTTAACATAAAAAGGACATGGAGCTGTTGGAGCAAGTCCAAGGAGGGCCACGAGGTTGATAAGGGGGCTGGGTCACCTCCCGTATGAAGACAGGCTGAGGAAGTTGGTGCTGTTCAGCCTGGAGAAGAGAAGGCTGCGTGGAGACCTCATAGCAGCCTTCCAGTATCTGAAGGGGGTCTATAAGGATGCTGGGGAAGGACTCTTCCTTAGGGACTGTACTGGTAGGACAAGGGGTAATGGGTTCAAACTAAAACAGGGGAAGTTTAGATTAGATATAAGGAAGAAGTTCTTTACAGTGAGGGTGGTGAGGCACTGGAATGGGTTGCCCAAGGAAGTTGTGGATGCTCCATTCCTGGCGGTGTTCAAGGCCAGGTTGGGCAGAGCCTTGGGCAACATGGTTTAGTGCGAGGTGCCCCTGCCCATGGCAGGGGGGTTGGAACTAGATGATCTTGAGGTCCTTTCCAACCCTAAATATTCTATGATTCTATGAAGCATAAGTTTTCTGTAAGCATCTCTAGGGATTTTTTTTGTCTATGGAAGCTCCAGCAGTGCTAGAGTTAATACATTCTTTTTTTAGTCAAAACTCCTACTCCTTGGAGCCAGTACTGTATGCTCCCCATCATGCAATGCCTTTTCCAGTTAGTAATATGCCTCAATATCTTGTTTTTAATGTAGGCTGGCACTTATGTGCAGTATAGGAGGTTTTAAGAGTAAAAATTCACATTTGTAATTTTGTATTATACACCAAATTCTTCTGAATTCTACCCTAAAAAAATCACAGCAGACTTCTTACAACGTATTTGTGACTGTCACTAGGCATTAGGTGCTATTATTTTATGAACTACTGGATTTGTAGTTGGCTTGATCAGAATAATTTTAACTACTGTGGAATAATGTCCATATTACTGATAGTGAAAAGTGGTATAAATCCTGTAAATCTTCTAGGATATTCTTGTTGTGCTTTTTTGTAATTGGAGATTAGAATTTTAAACTATGTAAGCTTGAATGTGTGAATAAACTGAGATAACACAGAAGAAATTGTTAGGTCTAGAAGTCTTGTAACACTTCTATAATTTTGGGAGCGGGACCTTCAACCTAAAATAGGTTGAAGATTTTAATTGGTACATCATGAAAGATTAGTAACTGATATGTAGAGAGTTGCGGTTTGTGTGTGTCCCCCTCCCTCTTTTTTTTTTCCCCATGTCTAATGGGCATACTCCTAAATTGCTATTACTCTATCAAAAATGCCCTCATCTGTCTTCAGGACACTGATTTTAATACAGAAAATTGAGTGTTGCTTGCTTTCTAACTCATCTTTCAACAAATTGCATACTAATGTTCATGCTAATCATACAAGAGAGTATTAAGTGGCATAATCAAAAGTAAAGGAAACTGTCTGCTGAGAAACATGTCTGAGAGAACTCCCGTTTTTTAAACAGGGACTCTTTTACAGATAGTGCCAAGTAACACCACTGCTGTACTACCCTGCCATGGTGCTGCTCACAACTGTTTTCTAGAGGCCTGTAAACAATGCGTGTTTATCAGAGCAGATTTGGTGTGTGATGTCAAAACTTCACTTAGCCCAGTGCCTGGGCTGTTTCTGACAGTAGCCAATAGTCAATGGCTACTGAAGAGGCTAGAATGGAGCAAATACATAGGGTGGTCCATCTCTTGGAACAGTATCTCAGCTTCAAATAAGTTTTGGCTGAGAAGAAACTGAGCTTACGTAATACGGTAATTATGAAGTTGTCCTGTATGTTGTTGGACCCAGCATGCAAGTATAGGGGGGGTAAAATGATGGTGTCATGTGTTGACCCCCACTCCAGAAGTCTAGAGTAGTCAAAAATACAGTATTGTATTTATGTGTCAAATGTCTTTTTCATGTCAGAGATACAGTAGATAGTATTTTTGTTTTCTTGCATATCTCTCCACCTTTTTATTATGTATAAGAATATGTACATTTCTTTTGTAGCCACGTCATGAATACTTTAATGTCCCAGTGTACTAAATGGCTTCATTCATCATGCATGCAGAATTTCAGAGGAGATAGACCTGTGACTTACTCATGACAGAACATTATCATCAGCTTGGTGAATCCAGTCATCTTGAATCTAACAGAATGCCACAACCATTCTCCGCTGTTGTACTTTCCTCTTCCCCCTCTGTTTTACAGTGTTGTCTCTTCACATGTCTCATTTCAACAGAACTTGTGCTTGTTGGCATATGGTTTTAACTTTTTTATTGTGTGTAAGCTTGAAGTCTTTTGCTTAAAAGTTCTGTAGAATTTTCCGAGCTAAACATCTATATACTGCAACACTTATACTGTAACATTACT
Source organism: Strigops habroptila (assembly GCF_004027225.2). Classification (NCBI taxonomy): domain Eukaryota; kingdom Metazoa; phylum Chordata; class Aves; order Psittaciformes; family Psittacidae; genus Strigops; species Strigops habroptila. The sequence continues at coordinate 46,248,442 of NC_044278.2, forward strand.
TGACCTGTGTTTATCTTGCAAATAAGTTGTGGTGGTATTTAAACATACACTTAAAACCTGTAGATTAAGTTAATATTTACAGAGAAACTAGTGAAGGAGCAGTAGTATGCGAACTGTGTATACACACAAGTATTAAATGACGTTACACAGAATTCTACACAGACCTTGCATCTTAATTCAAGATGCGCACAGCAATATAATTTTATGAAACCTCCTTATGAAGAGGAGGAAGGCAGAATCGATATGGGCAGAAAGAATGACAGGTAAATCCGAAGTTGCAAAATTTGTATTTAATTGTTCAAACATTTTTGTGAGTAGTTGAAAAATTGCTGCTATTGAAGGAGAGAACAAGCTCATTGCTTTACAAATGGCTAGGGTTGGAAAGATTTTTTTTTTTTTTTTTTTTAAGTCCATTAACAGCATACTTGAAAAATGTCACCTTCAATTGGCATTTCCAGTTTTAAGTGCAGACTACCTTGTATATCAGAGAACTGCCACAAGGATGAATATAAGTGCCATTCAATTAAAAAGTAAAGGCAGAGAGAGAGGGCATGTATTGAATCCTTTGTTTGCCTAGAAGAGGAGAAGAATTTGTAACCTAAAACCAGTGCTGGTTTTGAAAATTGTTTAAATGTAATTAGCAAGGAGGTTAACCACAAACAGCTAGTTGCATGTACTATATGTGGTAATGCACTACCTTTCAAATATTAAACTGACAGAAAAATGGGAGATTTAGGGGATTAGACAAAAGATCTGGACTAGACTTGCAGCATTCAGAAATCTTAGGAAACAAGATCATAGGAGTGGCTTTCCACTTCCAAGTTTGCCTTTTTTCTGTAAGACATTAACAATGTGTTTGAATGTCTGGTTAATGCTGCTTTAGCCTGCATTATTTCATGCCTGTTGGCTTAAAATGCTGTGCATTGAGCTGTAATGAGATGCTGTTTTTCTTGTTATCTGTATACAGCTGCTTGCTTCTAAATGACTAGGTAATGAATTAGCTTTCCTGGCATGTTTGAAATAAAGTATTGCATGCACTTTTGTCTCATGTGGATGACTTTTTTTCCTCATCTGTGTTCTGATATATTTCAAATTTGCATTGTTTGCCTGGGGTGATTCTGAGCTGCAGGTAGTGTATAATACCAGAGAATGCTTTCCATAACAATTGGCTAAAATGTTTGACACTTCCTAAAAAAAATAACGTGAACAAAACATAAGTCATTCTACTTGTTTCTTAAAAGTCATAATTGATGAAATTATTCCTCTAACAAAACACATGAGCCTTCAGGTGTTCCTTGAGATTGTATTGTTGCTGTGCGAATAAGAAGGCATGTCTGCCTCAAGTTTACTGCTGTAGTAGTAAAAAATTAAAGTCTTACCGAGTTTTACTGGTGAGAGATCTGGGGGCAAGTAGCCAATGTCCTTGAAATACATTGTTTTAAATTAGTTGTTAGCCAATTACCTTGATTTTCTTGAAGAAATTTAACCTTTAAGTATATGCCTGGTGAATATTACCCACAACTTTGAATTGACAGTGGGGCCAATAATACTGAACTGCTCTAAAGATAGTAGCAGCAGTGCACTGTGTTTCTTCATAGCTATAGAGCAACTTTTCAGGTCATTCAGTAAATACTCTGTTTTACCACTGAGTAACTGTAAGTATCCACTGCTGTCTAATCAATTCTGAATTGTGAAGTTGTTTTAGTGCAAATGTTCTCAAGACCCTGAAATGCTTGAGAAGTTACATTCTGTTGTCACTTCTATTGCTATAGTTAAGAATGTAGGATTTTGGGGGTTTTTTTGAGTAAAATGCTTTATGTTGGTGGATAGGGGAGATGCATGTCCTCTAAAATGAATGCAACAGAGTAATCTGGGAATAGAATATGGCAGGTTATATTCAAAATGTTACAAAGCCTTTTCTTCAATCAGTGTCTCTTTTGGGGGATTTGTTTTAAAATACCCATGTAAATCTTTAATCCTGCCATCCTGTCTGGCTTTGGCAAGGTCACTGCAGTTCTAAGAATATTTAAATATTGCATCAGTGAGGAAAAAAACACAACATCGTTAATATAAGATACAAGTATCTTGTTTCCAGTTTTAACTTTCCTTTTTCTTGCAACTTCTTATTTGCTGCTGGATTTTGGAAGCCATCTCAAAGTGTTCAGAGGTGGCCTGTTCCAAGCACTGACTGACTTTTAAATGAAGTTGCCTTTAAAATATGGCTTGTTCTTTCAATACTAAATCACCTTATACATGAACTGAATGAGGATTGTGAACTTGATCATTTTGTGCTACATAGTCGAGGTTGATAAAGACAATGTTCTGGTGTTGTTTGCAGGATCTAAAATGTTTAATTATGTCTTTTGCTGACACTGTTTTTCTAATATTTAGAAAGCAGTTGAAAAATAATTTGCTGCCTTAACTGTTATCTGCCTTTTTTTCTGCCTCATGACATGTCTTGGTTTAGGATGCTAAAGTAAGTTTATTCAGACTGCGGATACTAAAACTGTTTGTTTCCATAAGGACACAGTATCCCTTTTTATTTGATATTGTTAACAATTATGGAAAAGCACAGCCTAAGTATTTCTAATTAAACTACTTCCCCCCCCCCCCCGATGCTATAGGAATAATGAGTACAACACTGATGATAATGCTTTGCAGTGTTGTATTAAACAACTTGCTCTGAATCTAAGCAAAGCTATTTGAGATTAGAATTAACTTAAAACTTTATGCTTGGTGTGGAATAATACCATTCCAATCCTGGCAATTCCTCCACTTCTGTAGGGGTCAATTTATGGACGCCAGCTGTACCAAGTACCTTGACCTGGTTTTATGAACTATGTATGGGAGCAGTGTAAAAGAATAAAATAAAATAAAAAAAAAAATCTCCTAGGAAGAGTTTAAGGGATACTGTATCTTAGTTGCATAAGTCATTTCATTCATCCATTTATTCATTGTTCCCTAACAGATTTTTGAGACCCATGAAGCAATTCACCACAAAAATCATTGACTCCATTGCAAGATGCTTCCCCATCCCTCCCCAATTCGTGTGTTTGTTACTGGGTTGTGATTTGTTCCCTGCTGGTACATCTGAAATGCTTTATTTTTATTGCACTTAAGGGCAATAAAATCTACCAGCGATACCTCTGAACCCCGGCAATCCAATTAACAGCGCTTTGAAAATTGCAGCTAATCCTGTGTTTGCAAACCGCAATAACTTCTTTATTTTCATGCCTTTCAGCTTTTCTTCTTTAATTAAGCATCTTTCATACTAACTCATATATGGTACTGTTCAGTAGAAGTGCAGGGTCCATTTACCACTGTCTCATATTTTCCCTCCGTAGGAAGCAGAGACCCCACGTAGTGTACTTGAAGAAATTGGATTGACATAAATCTTCAACTGATGACATCTCAATGTTTCATACTGTAAATGTTCACTGCCTTCATTGTAATGTTTAGCTAATGGTGTAAGATGCTGTTTGTCAGTATTACTGTTTTGCTAAGCTGCTTCATTTGGGCCTACAAGAAAAATACTCCTTTTTGAAAAGGGAACAAGAAATTAAAAGTCCAGAAATCATAAATCAAAGGGAATTACATTTAAATTGACTCAGTATCTCACGTCACTGCATTTATAGGAAAACTGCATTTGACTTCAATAAGTGTACTGTTTTTTATAAGCAAACTTGACTTCAGGAAATAAATGTATCATTATGACATAACATATCTAAATGAAAAGAAACTACGAAATGTTATGGTGTAGAAATTGTGTTTATGCAACCAAAGACTTTTGTTCATCTACATTTCAGTCACCAATTGTGATAATTCTGCTTATTTCAGTTGATGCATAAAGATTGGAAATGCCTGTTTACTACTGAATTTGTCATTATACCAAAGAATCCTGTTAGGATCTGCATATCACACTGGTAAAAACTGTTAAGGTGATACAGCTTTTGCAAGAAAACTGAAAACTGATCAACTCACTAGAAAAGAAGATGTAGTTAAGTGTAGCTACTGTGAGCAAAACTCTGCAAGTTTCTATTCTAAAAAGAGAATGCGTATAGTTAAAAAAAAGAAACTTTTTAAACTTAAAAACCTAATATTAGCTTGCTGTGCACATAAACACAAAAAAGGAGGTAGGCTTTCTGGCTGTATAGAGATGCATAATGAAAATTGGATACTTTTGAAGATGGGGAAGAAGGAGCTTTATAAAAGGGACTTTTTATTGTTTTCTTTCAAACTCTACAAATTAATTTGTATTATTGGTGTTTTATAGTTACGCTTTAATGCGTGTATAGGTACCTTAAAACCCCCAAATCCCACAGTAAGTGTCAATGTCATTTTAACTGCTTTTCTTGACTTACACCTTTAACTGTGGCCCATCCCTTACCACACTCCTGCGTGACGTACAGTTGAACCAACTAATTTGCAGTAAGAGCTTTTAAATACTAGATTTGTACAGCAGATTCACTGCAACTCATGTCAAATGTTAGCAAGTAATATTTTGACACTTGGAACAGCCAAACAGTAGTTATAAATGAAACCTGTTTCACTTGCTTGAGGGAATTAGATTCATGTATGCTTTTGAGGCAGTGCGCCACGCTTTGGACTAGCCAAATTCTGCTGTGCATCTGCATGGTCTCTGAGGAGGGAGAGCTGCTTCCCTCTCTTCCTCCCTCTCCAATAACTTCACTCTAGGAGTCAACATTTTGGCTTGTTCGCTTGTGTCAAGTAGTGCCACGTTTTCACAAACCTTAGCTTTGGCACTGTTGCTGGAAGCAGTCATGCACTGCTAGCATAAGCATTTACACAGCCATCTGGAGAGCCAGACTGGCAGCTTGATGCCATCTAGGTTAAATTTAACCCACTGGGACTGGCTCAGTGTTGCCACGGGTGAGCCTGTGATACAGATCCCAGTATAAATAAATGCATGGGGCAGCAGAAGGACAGTGCCAGAGAGGAGCCTGTGAACTCAAGGGTGGAATTTGTTTGCGTCGGCCCTTTCTGGGATTTAAACACACCAATTGCTGGAGACCGTTTCTATCCTAGGGCACACCAAGGCAGTGGTTTGCATTTCCCCAGTGCATGACCTGCAGGGGTAGGCGAGGGGAAAGTGGCAGCAGAATGACCCGTGTGTGAGCTTGAAGTGCTAAAATTACCTTAAATCAAATCTGAAGCAATTTTGTATGTATTAAACATGTTTTTAACGTTTACACTGTCACTTGTATGTGCTTGGCTGGATTAAGCTTTGTTGTGGTTGTGACAAACTGTTTGACATCTGTCTGTCACATTGGTTTAGTTGTAATAAATGTCCATTTTTACACCATTGCTGTGTGTTTATATGTAATTAGTTCTGGTGTTTGCAAAGAAGAGGCTACTCGGTGCTAGCTTAGAAAAAGGGAAATTTTATTACAGTGCTTAACCTGTTCTTGAGCACTTTATTAAAAAAAGTGTGAGTATACTGTGTCCAAGATTAGTTATTTACATCCATTTAAATTGTACAGAAAGCAGTAAATTAGCAAGTTTTTGGAAGGCTTACCACATTAAACATGGAATTTATTAAAGTGGATGTGTAGTGCCATTTCATCTGAAAATTAAAACTAACCACATGTTGAGAGAGGGCTCTGGATAACACAGACCGAATATTCAGATCCTTACACGGAATTATGAGCAAGTCATTGCAATGGCCACAATCCTGGTTCTGACCAAAAGTCTCTCAGATGAATCTGTTCTCCAGCTTTCTGAAAAAACTGAACTGGTTATTAGAAGCATGGGGATAACTTCTTAAACCATGACACCATCTTAGGGCCTTTCTTTAGCATGAAATGTTTGTTTCTTAAATTTCATGTTTTACAGGGAAGGGGTGAGGGGAAGTTCAAGCATCAGTTAGAATTTCTGGATTGTTTAGGCAAGTTCATTGTTGGCTTGAGTGTCTTCAACTTTGCTGAACCTTAGTCTTTAATTGGAAGCGCCCTTCCTAAACATTTGCTGCTCCTTTGGGGTTAATGCCATGATGATGGTTACCCTGTGGCTGCCTTTGGGACAGTACCATGTGTCATGGGTTGTGCTTGTACGGCTCGCTTTGTAACCTGCCTCATAGTTTACCCAAGTGTAACCTATCAGTGTTATGTATATCTTTTTTTAATCGGAGACAAACACTGAATTCAGCTGATTCATCAGTGCTGAATAGAAGGATATGTGGAATAATAGGGATTTATTTTAATTACAACTAATTTACAGTGAAAGCAAAATCAGCTGCACTCTTTAGATGATGTAAGAAAGTAAATTAAGCTTTTAAATTATTAAGTAGCACAGACTTTCATGTTTTGTAAGAAGTGCTGACCCAGGACAGGAAGCAACAGCATCTTTAAGCAGGCTCTTGAGTTTCTTTTGGGGAGAAAAAAAAAGGAATGTCACTAGTGAACTTCGGGGCAATTTCTGATATGCCCAATGGAGTAATGCAAAACTGAACCCAAGAAAGACATATTGTCACCAAAGGATGTAAAGCTGTGAAGTTACTTTGGATGCATTCCAAACCTCCTGCCCTACAAGCCAGGGAAGGGGACAGAGCAGGAAGGCCTTTCCAGTTGCTGGCTGGCGTCCCACTCCGTGAGCAACGTAAAGCCTTGCATCCAGCTGCCACTTCTCACCCCCATGGGTGGTTAAGCTGCTCTGGGCAGGCAGAACTCGGGGCAGGCTGCTGCCGAGGGGAACAAGCCCTGCTCCCTGAGCACTGCTGGGCAGCACTATTGCCTGTGCCCACAGGCGTTCCCACCACGCTGCCATTATTCCCCTTCTGGCACTGGGAAATGCGCTCTTCCTGCCTGGTGATCTCCCTGCCAGGAGAGGCCCCTGCTGCCCTGACAACTTCTTCCCGCTCTGCGTCAGCACCTGCTCTGCTCATTGCCCTAACCCACCTCAGCCAGCCTTGCAGAATTCACAACTGAAAAAGAGAAGTGCTTCTAAGCAGCCATAGAAACATAGAATTCTGGAATGGTTAAGGGGCCTTAAAGCTCACCCAGTTCCAACCCCCTGCCATGGGCAGGGACACCTTCCACTAGACCAGGTTGCTCTACACCCCATCCAACCTGGCCTTGAACACTGCCAGGGATGGGGCAGCCACAGCTGCTCTGGGCAGCCTGTGCCAGTGCCCCAGCACCCTCATAGTCCTTAAAACAAAACCAAAAAAAACCTTGGCCAATATGAATTCAGTTTCTAAGGTCCTTTTATGTGGAATAATGCAGAGTAACAGGCAGTGAGAACAAGTTATTCCTTGCAAATTTAAATCCTTTCTGTGTTCTTTGGGGTTTCTCCCCTTTGGAAAAAGAATTAAGTTTAACATGTAAAAACTTCTAGTCTTTTTGTCTCTTCAGAATAAAAAGCTCATTCAGCTATTAAAGAAACACAAAACCATGCATATAACACTAAAGATTATGAAGTAGGGAAACAATATTGAAATATATGGAAGTCAGAAAACTGGTTGAATCCCAGGTTTCATGCTAACAAATGCAAAATAAATGTCAGTTCTACAGCACTCAATTTCTGTGTAGTAAACAGACTGCATGTAGAAGAGAACGATAATTACAGCTACCAGTCCTACACTGCACAGGTATAGCCAGTACGTTTGGGTCCAGGCCTCAAGGAAAAAAGCTGAAGCTTCAGCCGTTATAGTAGCAGAAATAAAGTGTATTTAAATTTTTACATGCACCTCTGAGCAAGTCTTTTTTTTTTTTAATTTATTATAAGAACTTATTTTTTAAAAAAATACAGCAGCTCAGCTTCCCAAATCCCATTACAAGAGTGTGGGGACACAAAGCCTAATTACCTGTGGAATTCTCACATGGGCATTAGCTGGCACCCGGTTTCTAATCCTACAGAAGCCTGCTTTGCTGGTCACGGGTTCCTACCACCCATTCCATTACTGCCCTTTGAGCTCAGCAATTGGTTTCACTCAGATAATGCTCAGCCACAGTCTGCCACCTGACGCAGGATGTACAGCACACTACAGATGACAGGAGTCAGCCTTAACCAGCAGGCTGGTGCAGCAGCAGCTGTGGGAAGCCAGCAGCACCATCCAAAGGGAGGTGCTACTGGCCTGCCAGTTCAATCCTGCTCCAGGGAGCCAAACTGGAGTCTGCCACATTCTGCACCAGTGACCCAACTAGACACGTGAGCATCTCTGAAAAAAATAGAAACCTTGGGGAAAATCTGTAAGATCTAGTCACAAAAAGGTACAGCACGAGAAACCGGTGGTCACAAATTTCCCAAATGTAATTTAAAACTTAGTGCTGTCTATGCTTTGAAATATGCCTTTCAAACAAAGTTATTATTTCAAAAGTTATGCTATTAAGTTACAAGTCCTACATCTGTTAATAACTAAAACATTTAATCAAATTAACTAAGCTACAATTCTGCCTACAGGTATGACAATATATAGTGAAAGTCGGGTTTGAACTGAACATCAATATATAGCACTTTTGTTGTATTACTCCATATTGGACAAGTTACACGTGAAAGAAGGAAAAAGTATAATCAGCATGCTAGGTGCAGTATGCATTTAGAAAAGCAAAAATATATATATATTATATCCAGAAGCAATGTTCATTCACTCTGAACTATCCTCGGGGAAAAACATTCTTGTGAGGAATGCTGTAAAGTTTGGATATCCAGATTTTCTGTGGGACTTTATTACCTTGTAGGAATTGTAATGAATACCTATTTGGGATCACTGCATTTCTGCTTTAGGCTTCCAACTTCAGTGGTCTGAACTGTACTCTAACAGCAGAAGCCTAAGTTCTTTGGAGAGGCTGAAGAGAAGGAAGTGTCTCTGCAGACCCTTCAGGGCACCTTCAGTGCCACAACCTGCTCTCTCCAAGCACCTACAGACACCTACGTACCCAAGTTAAATTCCTTAAGTTAAATAGTGAAGTACAGTCCATCTAACAGCACAAGTCTTCCATTTAAAAGGGAAGAAATATTTGTAAGGATTTATCTAATTGCAGGTATTCTGCTAATAAAGCTGTCACTTCAAAAAGGTTTTGTCCCGATAACTTCATTTTTATGTACCCTACTCTCTACATTGACCATAGGAAAGCTAGGCAGTAGGGAGCCTTAAACCATTTGTGAGATAAGCCTAAAAAGTCAAGTCCTCCTCTCCCAAAAACCTGAAGTATTGTTTTACTTATAAACCCTTCCGTTTCTTTAGCCACTCTGCCAGCATCCTGAGCCTTCACAAGTACATATATGCATCTTTGGTTACCAGGTGTGCACTTTTCCACCGCTCCATCACAGGTCAGGCAGGTTGTTTTCAACTACAAATGGTATGCAACCAAGAGCTATGCACAGTATTTTCTATCCTCACTCGAGGATTACAGCTGCATGGTCTCCACTTGTACTTGGGGATTAAGATACTGAATAAATTGATTGTTTTTCTGTGTACTTGGTTTTAGTCTACTGCAATCCCTACAGGCACTTAGCTCAGCAGCTCTGTTGGGGAGAGAGAAAAATCCGACACTTGTGACCACAAAGCTCCTACTGGGCAAGTATTGTACAATCAAACAGTGATGTCTTTTAGATCCCTTTTCTCTAACTCATAACATGATTATATTTACTTTGTCTTGAAAGAGATTTCCCATGAACAGATGGAAAATATAAATGGTAGTCTTCAACACAGGCTTCAGGTTGCAGTATGCTGCGGTGTGAATTTACAGCACACTGGCTGTTCTGTACTAACTCCTTACGGGGACAGTAAACACTTAACACACACGTAACACAGAAATAAGCATATACCAAATAAGCTTTACTTCTCTCTCTGTGTGTACTCGGTATGCATCCAGGTGTTGCAGCAGTTCAGAAGGACAGAGTAGCTAGAGTACTTGACATTCACATCTTATATAGGACTTAAAACTTTTAATTTTCTGAAGCTTAGCACACAATAAACTAGGTTCCTTTATTAGGAAGAAACATTTTAATGTGCAAGAACACTTTATTTGAAACTCAAATATACCTGGTGCCCTATTGGAAAGATTGCTTTGTCAGCTCTAGGTTTGATCAGTTAGCAATTTCTAAAAGTAATTCTCACTTTGTTTTGGGAGTTTCACTATTCTTTCCTCTGCTGCTCGATCTCTTTTTACCCCTGCTCCTGGATCGAGAGGAACTCCGGCTTCTGCTCCTGCTGCGTGTTCGACTATGACTTCTGCTGCGACTGCGGCCTCTCCTCTTTCTGCCCCTGCTGCGAGACCTCCTCCGTTCTCGGCTTCTTGACCTTCCTGATCGGCGCCTTCTCTTGTTTTTGCGGCGGTTCTTTTTTCTCTCAGATTCTCCATTTCTCCGGTAAGAATGATCTGGGCTGGGGCTGCCCCTTCTCCTGGAGCGGCTGTAATAGTCATCACGATGGCTCGTCCTGTTTCTCCTTTCAGAGTTTTTAGACAATTGATTAGTCCGTTCAGGAGAAATACGTATGTCTCTATTGGCCTCCCAAAACTCGTTGTTTGGATTTTTGAATACATGAAGAAAATTGCAGTGTTTCCCTCTTGGACACTTCTGCCTTTCAAATAAGCCTGCAACAGATTAGGGTTTGCTTTTTTTTATGAACCAGACCTGTTAAATCCCTTTCTTCATTATGTACCTACTGGAAAGAAACTTAATAAACTGCATTTCGCTTCTTCAAACAGAAAAACATGCATCTGACCTCCTATCAATTCAATTCGTGCAAGATTAATTTTCAATATGTAATTTCCTTGGAATTAACTTTCTAACAGCTATGAAGGTTTTAGCTTAAAACAATTTTCAGAAATAATTTTACTACCTTAATCTAAGAATGTAAATATAGATAAGTCAAATGTGATAGTTACTGCTAAGAACTGCTGATGGTTCAGAAACTGCTTTTGCTTTTTAAAGAGATAAATTGGTACTTCCTATAGTTTCACTTTAAGATTATTTCCAAAGCTAGGATCCAAACCTTCTTTTTCAGTCCAAGGCAAATCCACTAGAACAATTCAGACACAACATGTGACAGGGCAGGAACATTCCCTTTCTTTCCTAGATCTGCACAAGCAAGTCAGCATGTTAGTCTTCCAAACAGAAATGAACTACAACATCAGGCAGATCTGAAAGCTACAGGCTAATTCCCTCTTTTTCACTTCCATGAGTACACTTTCAGCAACACACATTCTCAGTTTGTGACTCACCACATATAGCAGTTTTCCACCTTGTCACAGGACAAAATTCGCAATGAAGCTGTCGGCCTGCATACCATCGTCCACTGAAGAGAGCAAGAGCTGCCTGACAGTCCTTTTCCCTTTAAAAAGTGAAAATGACAAATCACGTTATCATCCTACAATCACTTCGGGTATCATTTGCCAATTTTAGGCTCCTGTTACAGTATGAGAATGAGTCACTTAGATTATACAAACTGTTTTTACTGAACTTTGGAGTTTAGTTCTAAAACTTTGAAAGATTGTTGGGTACTTACGACTGATACTGGACATACACATTTCCTCGCAGGTGAGGCTCATAGTTGCAACTGACCTAAGGGGATGGAAACATAAGGTTGGCACAACTCAAGGTTTATGCTATACAGCAGCTCACACATGCTAAGATGGCAGCCATTCCAATTTATCACAGCTCATCAATATGAACTTATAAGTGATTCTTCTGAAAACTTAGTTTTAGCCAAAAAAAAAAAACAACCCACAAAACAAACAAAAACCCACCCTTCTGACTTATGTTTGATGGTTTCCAGCGTTATGCTTTGATTAACTCTGGGACCTCTGCTTCACTTGGTCTGCAAGACAGCTTGTACTAATTGTCTTGCACTTGTCTGGACCAACCCTACTCTGCAACAACCAAATCCTGTTCTGAAAACAATTAGTAGTATCCTCATGTGGAAATGTGGGATTCATTACAGTAAGAGAATCTTTAGAGCAATTTACCTTCACAGCATCCCCATGAGATGAGTTAGAAATGCTGAAGCCACTAGCTTTCATCACTGAACAGTTCTGAAACACCTTTTTTCGTAATGGTTTAGCATTCAAAGGTCTCAAAAATACACAATTTAACTTCCCAAAAACTTGTTGCTAGTTACAAAAGATTCTGAGGCGGGCAGGCCCAAGCAGGCAAGAACCCAGTTCTCCAGGGCAGAACGGTGTGCCCAGCCTCTTTTGCCCCCAGGCCTCTTCTGATATCGGCACCTAATGAGGCAAGTAGCTCCTTTCATCACTGAACCTCGACCGGCCCTCAGAGAACACCTCTCTGTGCACTGGATTAGGCAAGGGCTTCAAACACAACCACAAGAAGTTGTATAATTAAACAGTACAGAACAAGCAGTCAAACTCTGAGGTAAACAATGTCAACACAAAACCAAGAATGGTTTTGCCACAGACATTTTTGGGTGAGAAAAGAAGTGTGTTTTGTCAGGATCTGCCAGATTCTGAAGTAGCTGCCCAGAAAGAATAGTGAGAATAAAACCTTAGGCCATATTGGAAATGGAAGTCAGCTGCAAGAGGGGTGTGCATAATCTGATTCCAAATGCACAGAGACTCAGCTCACAGTTAAGACCCCTGCAACCAACATGTAATTTCTGAGCATCTCTAATATAATGAAAACGCCCATGAGAATCGTATTACAGTTGCACAATTGCTTCAGAAGCTGAGAAATGCCACGCTAAAAGCTCTTACCCCATTATTAGTCACAGGGACCCAAGAAGGTGCAACTTTGCACGGTTGCATATAACAGCGATACAAAGTCAAGGATCTGAGTTTGATGGCGAGACAGCATTTCAACCCACACTCCATCTGGAATCTATATCCCATCTTCTAGGTTGAGCATAACTTGCTAATATCCCATGTGTCAAAATGTGGAGGGGATACTCCTCCAAACCAGTGAAGGTTTCTTACCTACAAAGCTTATTATACAGTTGTTGAAAATTCACTTTTTCTACTTTCCTCTTGCTTGGAATGCTAATGCAATCTCAGTTCTGAGGCAGCTGTCAGTAGATGGAAACAAAAGGAGAAAAGGCACTGCTTGCCTCCTGGTGACTGCAGGAAAACACTCAGGAATGGCAAGCAGAACGGGATGCTGCACTACATTTCACTACAAGGAGAATTCACCATCCAAGCTGCGTATTTTGAGGCAACATGGGACTGTGAACACACATCATTCATCTCTGAGGTCTCCATTTACAGGTCCCTCTTTTTCCCCCCGTAAGAAATCACAATATAAATGGGAAAAATTCAGTACAGAACGTTCAGCAAACCAAGCACACAAACTAAGGATAGATGACAAATCTCAGCACCATTTACGTAACTTACTTTTTTATAATTCCTCCTACTGAAATATCTGCTACTGTTGCAATTCATTGTAATTTGATTTTATTTTCTCCAACAAGCTCTAAAATTACACTGTTTGTGTTTATAGTCCAAATACATTTTATATCCCCACTATTTAATTCCTTAGGCACAAATACAATAGCTCAGATACATTGTCTAACAGTCTTAGTGGACCCTCTGGGGCTTATCACAGGCTAAGTAAAGCAGGGACTGTGAGGTAAGTGGACTGTTGAGCAGTATGAGTAACTTGTAATATAAAAGCACAAGCTTTTATAACAGTCAGGGGAACAGGAGAGAAGATTTACCCAGAGTAAGACAATGTTCTGTAACAGCAGTGACAAGTTTACAGGTGACATGAGAGTTGCACAGTTTGCTGTAAGGAAACTGTAGAGTTCTCTAGTGTACATCGGATTTAGCTAGGGCATGCTGGACAGAATTCCTGTTAAGGCTAATAAAACACAACTTAGGTGGTATATGTTAGGTATTTAACAAGCTGTTACATTCAGATGCATACCTTGAATTGCACAACCTTCCCCACATTCTGAAACTCGGGGAGCACGTCCTCATAGAACTCCAGGAACTGCTGGTAGGTCTCCTCGTCACTATACTCGAGGCTCGCGTCTGTGTCATAGTCATCTCTCCGGCACTGCTCCATGCCAAAAGTAATGAACATCCCTCGAACGAGTAGTGTCTTACTAGATGTTGGATAGTTATGCTTGCGAGAACACCTGGACATTTGTAGTGAAGAAAGGAAACTGAAAAGATCAGCACTTTGAGCAGAAGCTGCACCTGTTGAAACTTCAAACACTTGCCATTTCAAGTTACAGATATTACAAGAGAAAATCTGGTAGTGGAAGATGAACATACTTCAATTATTAAAACAAATCTTTCAAAAGTGAGTTTGCATATAACCTTAGTGCTTTCTGCCATGCATAAATACATTCTTGCTTAAAAATGCACGTTTGCAAAAGCTATAGGTACCGGTAACAAGTAAAAGCTGAAGTTCTTTTAGGCTACTAGGTTTAAACATGTTCCCCTCTGAAGGGCTTTATAGAAAGAGTACTGACAATGTTTTAAGACATTTTAAAGCAAGTCCCTGCTCTTTATTTTGCAAGTGGAACAACTTCTACTGAAGTTGTTCTTATCATATAGGGGTGGGGAGAAGAATTGAGGGAAGGAAGGGACATTTAGACGTGAAATTGGATGAGTACAAGATTGGTGGTTTTCCACTTCTAAAAAAAAAGGATTCTTCTAAGTAAGTCTTACCTTAACCTGCATCTTCTTGGCAGCCATAAAAGTATTAGACCTCCCTCATCATCCATCACGTTCAGGCTACCTCCCTCACATGCTAAAATACAGTTATCCCCTACAAACCTTTAGCTTTAGTACGAACACAGATGTTAGCCTTCATGTTTATTTCACTGTGCTTTATGATCTCCATTTCAAACATTCTCCCAAGCAACTGGGTCATGCACTCTCCAACACATTTCTCTTTTACAAGACATGATCAGAAAAAGTCAGACTAGTCTACTCTCTTTATCTAGCACTGGCAAAGCACAGACAAATTGGACGAGGTCAGGTCTCGAAATGGGCAATTGCAAACTAGACTTCAGATAGGAAGTTTCTTTCTGCATCCAATCAGTCAGAAATTGACTCTCACTTTCTGGTTGACACTTCTGACTTCAAAAAACTACCAAGAAAAAACAAAACTCCAAACCCAAAACTAAAACCAGAGACAATTAATTTGTTCTATTTGAATAATAGAAGCTCAAAACATTATACCCAACCGATACTGTCTGTACACAAAATGAATATAGCACATGACAGAACACAATCAACCTTGAGGAAAATGCATTACCCAAAATCCAGTATTACTACAAAAAACTAGGGTTTGAATTACTGGGAAAATTAATAATGGTGAACTCAGCCAGTTTTTAGCTTCTTCAAGACATAGTGAGCTTTGATAAGATTCAGCAATTATTTTATTGATAACACTCGCTCTCAATTTTTCACCACTTCAGCTTCCAACCCATTCTTCCAGCCCTTACCCTAGCTGTACCTTGGTCCTTCAACTTATGGTCAACACCAGAGGTTAAAATGACCAGAATATGAAGGACACAGGTACGTCAGGAGGAGGAAGGAAGATGAAGGAGAGGCAGCTGAGATCAATAGCTATAAGTGAGACAAGAAGAGTGGAATATGGTATTTCTCAGTATTTACCAAGGCTATTCATAGTTCAAAGCAAAACTGATTTTTATGCAATCCACAATTAATCCAAGGAGGTTACCTCTATTAAATATCACTGAAACACAAATACTACAAAGATTACAAAGAACTAAACATCTGAAAAGCAAAAATGCTGCCTGCAGTGAAATAGCTGGCCAAAGTTTTGTTTAGGAATTCCAACACGTATTTCAGAATAAAGATGTACAAGAACGTGGAGCTGTTGGAGCAAGTCCAAGGAGGGCCACAAGGATGATAAGAAGGTTAGAGCACCTCCCGTGTGAAGACAGGCTGAGAAAGTTGGGGCTGTTCAGCCTGGAGAAGAGAAAGCTGCGTGGAGACCTCATAGCAGCCTTCCAGTATCTGAAGGGGGCCTATAAGGATGCTGGGGAGGGACTCTTCCTTAGGGACTGTAGTGATAGGACAAGGGGTAATGGCTTCAAACTTAAACAGGGGAAGTTCAGGTTAGATACAACGAAGAAGTTATTTACTGTGAGGGTGGAGAGGCACTGGAATGGGTTGCCCAAAGAGGTGGTAAATGCCCCATCCCTGGCGGTGTTCAAGGCCAGGTTGGACAGAGCCTTGGGCCACATGGTTTAGTGCGAGGTGTCCCTGCCCATGGCAGGGGGTTGGAACTAGATGATCTTAAGGTGTCTTACAACCCTAACTATTCTGTGTGGACTTCAAGCTTCCATAGAGTTGCATTATCATATAATTATCCACAATATACATGACACTGAAACAAATTACTCCTAGGATAGAGAAAGCTACAATAGCTGGACAGGGGTACAAGTTAGTAAAATAGCCTTATTAGTTTATGCTGATAATTGATGTAATAAGAGTCCTTCTCTTGTGAGCTACTGTTCCTCCATAACACATACAAAAAATTAGGGATTTTCTAGCCAGATGACATTTCAAGCCTGTACTAAGAACAGAAATAAAATATATTGTCTGAAAATATCTGTGCATGTGTCAGAGCAAAGGAAAAGTTAGTTTGACCAATGTAACCAGAATGCAACATCAATAATTTGCCATAACAATAAATAGTTCCATTCCAGCTAGGCAACGCTTTTGCTCTCAATGTCTAGTTCTGTCATGAATAGCAGAACCACATCCAAATACATTAAAATAATTTATATAGCAATTTTTCTTCAGTTTACATATGACCTAATGAAGTTGCTTCCCTTTCATCTCTCCAAAACACTCCTTTGCTGGTATTCAATTAATTACCTGTCTCCAAATCGGCAGGAACCTGTTTTAATGTAGAATGGGCAATTCGCTCTATCCTTCTCTGTTCCTATATTCTCTGGGGGCTCTGGGTTATGCCAGGTCACACCATTCTCCAGCTGTGGGGAAAAAAGCCCCAAACATTAAAATACACAGAACTTGAAAAAGACTAAAGAAATTCAATGTCAAAATAAAACCACGAACAAGAATTAAATTCATATGCAATTATGAGCACTGTGTTACTACAAGGCAAGCTGAACCTACTTTAAGCACTGTGTTACAAAGCTGCCCAGTGGCTTGTGTCTCTGGTGATGGACACCTCTTTTCCTGATACTTGCTCAGTTTTAAGAACAAGTCGTTTTTTTTGGGTTTTTTTTTTTAATAAAAAAAAACCAACATTGAACCAGATGCTTTCTTCTGTTAAATGAAAAGATTGTTAAGATCTTATAGCGAAAAGAGCTGCAATATATTTACTCCTCAAACAGCAATTTCATTTGTTTTCCACAAGAATTATAAATATTGGACAGGTTCTTTCCATTCAGCTAAGCCAGTTACCTACTTCACTCCAGGACCTGCTGAGCAGCCCTTTATACGCCTGGCAGACAGAAAGCTAGGACTACTTACTCATTTGTCCCTGCAACAGGTCAGAGCTCAGTAAGGTTACCATCATTATTATTTTTGTGCAGCTAGAAAAGGCTAAAATAAAAGTAACCTGCCAAAGGCCAGAATTAAAAAACAACAAAATTAAATTCATAGTTGGCACTGGAAGTAAAGGCCTCCATACTGATAACCTCAGGCCATTAAGATTTCCGTAATTCAAAATGGGATTATCAAGTTGCAAGCCATGACTGACCACAAAATGCATATTTTAAAAAGGGAATTTTCATTTTGTTAACCAAAAGATCTGTACAGCTGACTCGCCTAAGTTCTCATTTTAAATCAACTGAAAACTGTTTACTTACAAGCAGCATTTGACCCTGCTACCAGTTCTGTTCATGACCCTCAGGCACAATTTTCTTGCAACTTAACAGCACCGTTGCTTCAACAGCAAGTAACTGATTCCTGCACTGATACTATAATGAAGTCTCTAACATAGCACATTTCTGCCTATTCCTTTGCAGAAATGCCTGCTAATACATCTTGAGCTCTGGGCAGGTAGTTCAGAGCGTTTTTCCACCCATATTATGAAACAGTTATATTCCTTACCTAAATAACAGTTTAAACATAATTTGGAACTGAATGCAACTCCAATGTAGCTATGGCAATCAACATTCAATGGGTTAACTAGGTTAAAACTTTAATTTTCAGATTCACGCGATGGTTTAAGCAGAGCAAGAATCTTCACGAGTTTAACACAGGACAGGGATACAAAGCCAAATTATTCTTTAAGGCAGTGGAAAGATCGAATTGATCCTCCCTAAGATTCAAATGAAAACCACATGCTGCCAGCTTGAGATCCATGCTTTTTCAGGCACTCGAGCAGTCAGCTTCTCCCTCCCCCACCTTTCTTTTTTCCCCTTACAGATCTCTGCCCTCCTCTTCTACAGAATCCTTTTATTTAGAGCCTGCCATCTGCTTAAAAAGACAAGTTTGTCTTGCCACCCAGAAGGACTGACAGATTTATTGAGAATTCTAATTCACAAATAAACCATCACACACAGTGGGGTTTTTCTAACAGCACACAGCAGTATTTCCAGATTCATTTTGATTCAGATCTCCTGAAGAGGAATGAGCATGCACAACTGCACTGCCACCAACCAGCCAGAAATACGCTTAATTATGTTCCACCCAGTAAATAATTGTTTACAGCTCATGCAAGCCACTACATATTAAATTTATTCAGGCCATTAGGTTCCTGAGAGCAGATGGACAACATGCTAGAAGGGAAACACTGGATGGCAATTAAATTACTTTTCAGTTCTTTTTCAGAAAGTCTCTGAGCATACCTGGCTTTCAGCTTGATCCAGCATCCTCTGCACAGCTGCCTATAAATGGTGCAAACACAGGACTAGTGAAAACCCTGAAGACACGCAAAACATCTGGTTTCTTTAGTTAAGAACCTAATTTACAATACTCAATGATTATACATAATAAAAGTTTGATAGGGTTTGCTTTAAAAGTGGAAGGTATACTTTAGCTCTGTAGCAATTCAAGTACTACAAAGCTGTTAAAGGATACATCAGACAACACCCTCATGTAGATGATTTTCCAATCTAAATGCTAGACAACTTTAAAAGTTTCGTTTTCTTTTTTGAAACTATCATTGAGCCGACTGGTTCAACTCTCTTGGAACTATATCTCAACCTTAAATAAAGGACACAACCATTATTTTCTCTCCCTATTCTGCAAAGAGAGAAATGGGACACTTCTCACAAGAGGAAGTAAGACAGGAAATACAACAACCGCTGTTCTTTTTCATTGCTCATGCAAGTGTTATTTAAGTACTGACACAACCAACTACTACATGCAGGAGCCAGTCCTGTTCGCTCATGTCTCTTCTCCTGCTGTGGCTACCAGACACAGCAGCAAGACACCTCATAGTGAAAAGACAGGAATCTTTTGTGATTGTTGAGAAGCTAACATGACCGATTCTAAAAAGCTGCAATCACCCTTTACTGGTGATAGGCCAGTCCTCACATTGGAATTCTGTACAGGACATCTTACATCCAGGCCATTCAACTTCCAAAACTTAAAAAGAATGTAGTGTTAACAGAAAAGTTATCATTGCCTTGTATCTTCAGTATCATTTTTTATTCCACCCAAGGAGCTCTAAAAAAAGATACGTTCAGTTGGATGAGTCAGGTAAAGAAGAGCTGTAATGTATCTTTTAAGAACTGTTAAGAAACAGCAGCAATGTAATTCCATATTCCATATCCTCATTGGGCATTTTCTTCAACACTGGCTGTATTCAACTGGGACATTTTAAGGAAGTTCTTTTCAGTGACGGTGGTGAGACACTGGAACATGTTGCCCATAGAAGCTGTGGCTGCCCCATCCCTGGCAGTGTTCAAGGCTGCCAGGTTGGACGGGGCTTTGAGCAACCCAGTCTAGTGGAAGGTGTCCCTGCCCATGGCAGGGGGTTGGAACTGGATGATCTTTAATGTCCCTTCCAACCCAAACCATTTTGTGATTCTATTAAGTAAGGATTATCTTTAATGCATGATGCAAAAAGTGCACATCAGAACCTGCATTCACAGTGTGCTTTTATATTTAATAGATACAGAAATTGCATACTATGAACAACCAGATGCTTTAAAACTAGTTACTTCTAAGTATATGGATTCACTGTATCCTCTTTAACAGTGAAGAACTGTTTCAGGAATTTAGACAGAACGAAGAGAAATAGTATTCTAACACATTTATACATTTGCTAATTAGAATAAAATCCCTCTTCCAACATGCAGACTGTTGTATCTGATAATGTAAGAGGATATGTAAGACGTTTATCCTCCCACTGCCAGGAATCACCTCTCTCTCTTTCTTCTCCTGCTGCTTCTGCTGTGCCGCTTCTCTCTCTTTTCTTTGCTGCTCTTCCCACTCTTCTTTTATCTTCCTCTTTATGATTAAAAAAAAAAAAATTTAAAAATTATTTAAGGAAACTAATGCTTTATAATTAGTCAAATTGAAAACTATCATGTTGTAGCACAACTCCTTGATCATTAAGTTTTCATCCAGTCATAAGCAACTAAATCTCTAGAGAAAAAAAAACAACCCAATTTTAAAGAGCGGGTTTTTTTCCTTTTTAATTTTGCTCTTCTAAGAGTGGAAGAAAGAAGAGCTTACTCTTTCAAACATACCAACATCAAGAAAGCTGAGTCCACTACAGAAAAGATATTACACTAAATCTACCTTGTTGCCAGACACAATGGTAACACTCGGTTTATACATCACCTCTTCTTCTTCTTGACGTTTTCTTGCAGCCTCTTCTTTTTCTTTCTTAAGCTTGAACTCTTCTTGGGCCTTTTCTTCTCTTAGCAACCACTGTTCATGTAGCTTTTGTCTACCAAGGAAACCAGATACCACTTAGGCAAAATTTAATGACTACCCACAACTGATGCAATTCTCATGCACACAATTCAAATGTATTAGTTTAGGAATAACTACAGGTCATCCAGTCTTCATGAAAAGAGAAAATTCCATAGGAATCATTCAGGCTTTAGAGAAAAAACTGTATTGCCTGAAACATACAAAAAGGATTCAGTTTAAAGTATCAAAGTATCAAAGTGTAATTGCTACAAATGCATCTACTGCATATACGGCATTTTCTAGATTTTTCACCTTTCTGCCTCAAGTTTCTTTTCTTCTTCTTCTTCTTCCTCCTCTTCTTCCACTTCCTCCTCTTCCTCCTCTGACACTGATTCATCTTTTTCTGCAGTTTCTGAGAAAACCCACAAAACAATGCATCTAAATAACTGGATGCTGTACTCAGCAAAGTTGCACAAAATTAGATCCTTTAAAAAAAGGAAAAAACCTCAGCCTACTAGTTCCCCTGACAATACAAAACACTTCACACTTACCAGAGTCTCTTAGTTTGGCAAGTGCCTGACGCTTTTTTTTTCGCTTTTCTTTCTTTAGAATAGCTCTGTATTTTTGATGGCTGAGGATGAGAGAATATTAATTACATTAAAACAGCCAAACAAAGGGGTTTTACTGTCATACATGCACTCAATTAATATCAGCAGTCCAAAATCCCACAAACCACAGAATTAACAGCTATTCATATGAAACAGTAACTCTACAGGGACATCTGACATGACAATGAAATCTGTAGCCATGCTGTCAGAGTTACACGCAGACAGCAGCAGCAATCACATCTGGACACAATACACAGGGTCTCATCCTTCCTGAGCTCTGCAGTACTTGATGTTATCGCCAACTCCATGAAATCTCCCTTAGTTCCTGAAACTCGGCCAGTAGGTAAGATTAGGGAGAAAAATTTGTGGTTCTACTACCCTACAATTTTGGCACACCTTTCATTCCATTCTAGTCTTGCTCTCTCTTCTATAGGGTATGAAATTTTAAGTCCCTTCCCATCTCCTTTGATATTCTCTACAGCCAGCAGTCTTAATGTACAGGTGAAAAAAGCACACTTCACCACCACCACATACAATGCCCAGGTCTACTCTTCTGCTACTGAAGCTTGGCCAGACTCATCCTTCCTTGTCTGAAAGCTCTGCAAGGCTGCCTAGAAACACCACCATGCTTTCGTTATGGTTATAAAACCCTTAAGTATCTGAAAGCCTTTTCATATCAACCCTTCTTCTATCATTTTTCATTGTAGCTCTCTTTCTAGCCATTCATAATGGAAGAATAGGAGGGAAGGACACTCTTCAACTCTTGTCATTCTGCCATGCCAAATATTCAAATAGGAGATCAAAATCTTCATGTTTTGGAGTATGCAATTTTGAAAGATTCCACAGGTGTAACTCAGACAACCAAAACCTCACCCGCATCTCTAACCCTCCTGTTCAGGGTTACTCACAACCTCACCATCTGCATGCTGTCATGGTGGTTCCCCCAGCAGCGAGTGCTTGCCCTCAAAGAGCAACACCTGACCGCATGCAATGCCCACATTTGATCAAGCAAGCCTAGTGACTTCTCTTGTAATGCCACCTGCCTGAAACGAATCTCATCCGCTCAGCAGGTGCCCCAGGCTGACAGTGAGGATACCTCCTTCCCAGTTCCCAGGCTTCCTTAGCTACTCGTGAAGCCCAAGGAAGAGAGCCAGCAACTCTTCTCACTCCCAGCCCACAGCAGCCCACAAGAAGGTGAGCAAACAGCTTAAGCCCAAGGAGCAGCGACTTGGCTCGCCTCCCTCTCCAGCCACACAGCACTGCCGACCAAGGCCACTCCAGGAAGCGCGGAGGCAAGGCGCTTGCGAAGACCGGGAGGCCGGGAGCGGGGATCCCGCCACCCGCGGAGGGGGCCGGACATGCCGGCTGTCTCCCCGCGCCGCGGCCTTCGCCGGGCCTCACACCGCCCTGCGGCCGCCGCTTCCCCTGGGCGTGGGGCGCTGACCTCGGCCCCGCACGGCCACGGTTCCCCCCTCGGCAGCGCCGATCGCCCCGAGGCACCGTGCCTCCCCCCGCCCCGCTTCCAGCCCCCGCCTCCGGGAGCCCCCGCGGCCACGCTGGCCGCCCGCAGCGCCAGGCCGCGCTCCAGCCGCCGCCCCCCACGAGCGCCGCTTGCACACCCGCCCTCATCCCCCAGGCCCGGCGGCGGCCGGTCGGCCATGGCCGCTGCCGCACGGAGGCTGCGCCACTCCCAGGCCCGGCCGCGAGGCGGCCTCAGCCGCGGCCGCCGTACGGCCAGGGCGGTGTCGGCCAGGGCTGGGCCAGGACCCTCCTCGGGGATCCCCGGGCCCTCCCGTTTCCCCTAGCGGCGGCGGGGAAGCCCGGAACCGGCACCAGCCTCGGCCTCACCTCAACTTCCCCAGAGGGGACTCGGGCAGCAACATGGGCGCCGCCATCTTGCGTTACCAGGGGGATGTCACGTGACCCCGCGGCGGAAGGGCGCAAAATCTCTTCCGGCAGCCCGAAGAGGGAGCGGCAGAGGCGGCGGCGGCGGTGGCGGCGGGCGCGGGTGGGCGGTGCCAATGCGCATGCGCACTGCGCGGCCGCCCCTCCCCCCCCCCCCCCCGTGGGCTGGGTCCGAGCAGCGGCGGGTGGGCGCGGGCGGGGGAGCTCGCCCGCCGTCGGGGGTTGCGGGTGGGTGGCGGGGAGGGTCCTGCGGGGCTCAGGGGCTCATGGGCTGCGGCCGCGGTGTTGTGGCTGCTGCTCAGCCGTGTGAAGCTGCAGCTACAGCGAGCTGGGTCGTGAATGCAGGGGGAAGAGGACAAGGTTTGGGTGACCGGCTGCCACAGCTGTTGTCAGCGTGTTTATGCATTGTCAGAGTTACCTCTGCAAAATCTAGAAAACAACGCCAGAGCTGTTCGTAGAATCATAGTAACACACAATTGGGTTGGAAGGGACCTTAAAGCTCATCCAGTTCCAGCCCCCTGCCGTGGGCAGGGACACCTTCCACTAGACCAGGTTGCTCCAAGCCCCGTCCAACCTGGCCTTGAACACTGCCAGGGATGGGGCAGCCACAGCTTCTCTGGGCAACCCGTGCCAGGGCCTCACCACCCTCACAGGGAAGAATTTCTTCCTAATGTCTAGTGTAAATCCACTCTCTGTCAGTTTAAAGCCGTTCCCCTTTGTCCTGTGAGTCGTAGAACTTGTTAAGAACTCGCCAAAGAAGTTTAAGTTGACAAGCAGGTATTCTTTATTGCAGCGCTGGGAGACACGGGGTATTTCCTCCTATTGTGTCCTGTCAAACAGACCGTGATTATATTGTTGCTTAGCATACCTATTCATTACATTTCCGCTAAATGTCATACATATTCATTAGTTGTCTGAGAATCATTTTACATAATACCACGCCCATTTTCGCATGCGCATAACAACATGGTAGTGGTCTTTGGTGGTCATTTTAGTTCTTCTAACAATCTGCATCACTCGGCCGTTCCTTGAACTCCTGCTCTGGAAGTCTTTGAAGCATGTGCTTCAAAGTAGATAAATGCTTACGCCAGCTTAACTGGTGTGGTAACACTGCTGACATAAGAGTGATTTCTCCCCGTCCTTCCACTTACCAATTAACTTACCTACAGCACATCCTGAACATCTGGTGGTTTCAGATACTCTATCTACAGTCCTGTTTTGCTTACAATAATTTTGTATGAAGGTCATAAGGTTCTAAAACCATGTCAACTACAACGATTTATCTTATACAATGATCCTTACTATGTTCTTTTAGTTGGGCTTTTTAGGTTTGGAAAGTTTTGTTGTTATGTCAGCAACCACTTTCCGTTTTTGGCTGGTTATTATGAAATATTCACCTCAGATACTTTCCGTTGCTATTGTTACAAAGCCACCAAGCTTAACATTACTTAGAACTGAATTTTCTTATTTACAAAGGATTATATTTCATTTTGTATGTCCTTGTCTCACCTGCCACTCTGTGCCCCTGTAAGAAGTCCCTCTCCAGGTTTATTGTAGGCCCCTTTTGGTATTGGAAGCCTGCTCTAAAGTCTGTCCTGAGCTTCCTCTTTTCCAGGCTGAACAACTCTCTCAGCCTGTCTCCATAGGAGAGGTGCTCTGGCCCTCTGATCATCTTCATGGCCTCCTCTGGACTCGCTCCAACAGGTCCTCCTTCTAATTCACATCCCCCATGTATGCACATCTTAGAAGATGAGATGAAGTTACTCCTCCAGCCAAGAACTTCTAGGATTCAGCAAATGCATGGAAAAGTAGCATTTTAAATTCCAATTTACTAAGCTGTCTTTAAGGACCAGAATTCATTTAGTCTGCTGAATCTTTCATTGTAGTTATCTTCTCAGCCTTACTGAGTAAAGCAGTGCACTTGGTGCACTGCGCAGCAGGTAGCCTGTGTTTTTTTCAGCACATTGCAGCCTCTGCTACATGGATGCTCCCCAGCTGAAGTGACTAGCTGCTGACAGCTTGTCCTTTCTAAGTTGTGTTGGTTACCTCATGACATATGAGTGGAAACATGAGGTGTGCAATGCTTGCCACAAGGCAAGCTTCTACTGTGTCTCTTGGCTGCTATGAACATGGGTGATGGATAGCTGTCCTAGCCTACTGCTCTGAAAGAGCTGAGGAAAGTCACAGCTCCAGTGTATCAGGGGAACACCAGGCTGGTATATTGATGAATTTACCTGACACTGCTGATACATTCCTGTAATCGTCTCTGAGGCATACTGCCTGTCTTGATTATAAATGTATTTCATGGCAGGAAATGAATTACAATGCATAGACCGTCATGGATATGATGGGTCGAAATATGCAAGTTGTCAGTAATCAATTCCTCAGCGACATGCATTATAGATTGCAGTCTTCAGAGGCAATGAATTTGTAGGTTTTGCTTGGGCATGTTTTGCATAGCCATTAATAATGTACATTGTTGATTAAGATCTAAATTATTGTCAGAAACCACATTGTAGGAACTTATGTATCCTAGAGGTAATATATTGCATAAATAGTCTGAGCTGCAGGCAGTGAAGCTTTGTCAAAACTGGACTAATTAACTGTGCTGTTTGTTAACAGCATAATGAACATCCTCTTATTTATGCCAAAGCTCAGTGAAGTTACTCAAAGCAAACATGTGACTGCTATAGTCAGCAGTTACATTTGCTGTTTGACCAGTGAATATTCAGACCGTGACCTCTCTGCTATTACCTAACCATGTTTCAGATTCTGGATTGTCTTTTGAAATGAAGGATTTGACATCATTATTACTTTTACTGTTTGCTTCTGCAGAACATACATGTAAAACCACACACGATTTGCTGCTTTTTAGGTACAGAAGATGGCAGTATTGTGCATTTTACAACTGAGGGACCATTGACACCCATGAAAGTTTTGAAAAAACACAACAAAATGTGTTTCATAAATCTTACTTCATTAAGTAATTACAACTGTAACTTTTCACCTTCCTTTCAACACAGTGAGTGCTGTAACAATAACCTTCCTTTATCTATAAGTCAAGCCTGACTTTCATTGGTATGCTACGTTTCATTGTGGCATGTTCCCGATATACCTTGGGAAAGAAACATCTTGAGCTTAGATATTTCAGCAGTGAAAAGGAGGATCTCTTGTAAGAAAACACAAAGTACATAAGCTATTACAGATACTCGTAATGGTTCTGGAAAAAGCTGTCATGCTGCTTTGAAACAGGAATACAATAATTGTGTTTTTCTCCGTTTTGTTTATTCGTATTAATTTATACATATAATAGCAGCTTGATATTCAAGTACAGGCACAGAATTCCATACCATTTAACTGATAAGGTGTCAGAAAAAAACAAAAACCAGTCATTTACATACTCAAAGTAGTGTGGCATTCTAATTAGTAGCTGTTAGCCCCCTTACATGGGGATTATAGACCACAGACAGGCCTTTTCAAGCGTAGTTTATTTCTGTGGAAACCTGCAAGAAGTTTGTGGAACTCACTCTTCCATGTTTCCTAAAGAAAAATAAATACACCTGTATGGTACTATGTGAACCCCGTCATGGGAAGGCCAATACTGTATGTGCTGATGGTACTTCACAGCACAGCACAGAACAGAGACACTTTTCTCCTGCAACTTGAAGTTACATGTCATACTGCATTATAAGTCTCTGGGTGTCTTCTAAGATCTGTGGACAGAACTCTGCATGCAGTAGACCCACTCTGGGCAAGAGTACAGGTACTCCATTTAGCACACATTTGCACTTAATTTCCTCATGGTTCTGGTTTCCATTTCTCTCATATTTCCTCCCATTGTGGACTGACATAAGCAGATAAGAACTGTTCACTCTCTTTATTGTATGCCCAAGCCCTGTGCTGAAAAAAGAAAGGTAATTTTTATAAGGAAACAGGTTGTCTAAAAGTTGCCCTCATCATAATTTTGGCCATACACTCCAGTAGAAGAGCAGTCCCCATGGAACCTTACTGCTTTTGTTTTCCTGTCTGAAGAAAATGGACATAAGCGAACATGATGCAAATGGCAAGGAATCACTGGCATGGATTTGGTCAACTAAGAAAATGATGTTCACTAGGAGACATTCAGGAAGTGTGGTTTTGAAATGGGAAGTAGTCAGTTTTTGTTGACACTTCAGGGCTGTGGATTGTACTGTAAATTTAACAGTGAAATGATGGCAGCAGCACCGTCCTTTCCCACACCATCTACACCCCATTGTCGGCAATCCTTGGTGCTTTCCGCTGTAGAGTGCACATTTCAAGGCAGTATATGTGAACTCTGGAGAGCGCATCCTTCCCCTGCCTGCTGCCCAGTGGCTACGCTACTGTCTCAGATTTCTCGTATGTTGTCTGATCTTTGAACACTGATAAAAACTCCGTGACAGTGTAAGTCACTTTTGCGTTATTACAGTGATGACAGTGGTGGCGGTCCCTGTTCAGCACCCTGTTTTCCCAAAAGTTGCTGGAAAAACTTCCCTCCCAGTTTATGAGACTTAGACTGAACCTGGTCTCTTGGATGACACTGGCATTCACTTAGATCCTAATCTCATCAACTTCTGAAGTCAGCGAAAGGCGTGCAGCGTTTGTTGTTTCCATTTCACCTAGGGAACTGCAAAGCACTGTGTAGAATTAGATCTGCAGTTCTCCGGGTACATTTCCATGAGTGACTAATGCTGACAGTAGCACATTGACTCTTTGCTCATGAGAGTTGAACACAACTATTTAAGACTGAAGATTAACTTCCTCAGAGTTTAAAACTGTTAATTTGTCAAATTTGAAAACAGGTTAAGTTTGGCCATAGCTGTTAATTAACTTATATGATAGCTATCAATATTTTACTTTCCTGGGATTTTCCATTTCAAAGCCTTTGAAAGAAGCAGAAAAGTACCTCGCTAATCACGTCGAGAAGATGGAAGGGGTTTGTTTGTTTTACCAAGTCATATGCTTTCTTGAAATTTCAGTCCTCTCTTCATTTGTTTGGAAGTCCAAACTACAGTATACTGTTAAGTACATGCATACAGATAATACATGAACTTCTGGAAGTCACAAATACTGAAAAAATTATAGGGATACTGTTATTTTCAACCAGGTAAAGTCATTTAGTACAATAAGAGAAATAGTTCTTTGTACTGGTTCAGTGATATTTCTGGGATGTAGATCATGCATGAGAGTCTGCACGGCTGTCACCTGTAACTCAACAGTGGTTCGGAAAAACAAAGTTATTATAAAAGAGAAACTATCTAAAAATCTAATACCTCACAAACTAACTGAGTTAAAGCCATACCTTGCATATATGCATGTAGTATGTCATTTGTTAAAGCAGACGGATGCCTGACTGATTAATTAGTGGCAAATAAATGCAGAGATGCTTCAGCAGTGCTACGTATCTGGCTAAAATGGGAGGAAAGAGGCTGGGCAGAAAGTTGCCCATGCATGTAGATTTATTACTGAGATATGAAGTGACAGGATGTCTGTTTTTTTTAATTATGCTGATATATTACATTTGTAACCTGAAAAATTAGAGAGGTTTTTAGTATTTAAAAATGTCATTAATTTGAAGAAAAATTATCTTTCTGCTAACACCTGCTCTAGTCTTGCTTGTCCTCCTAGCTTGTTTAGAAAGCATGCTGGCTTTGGAGAAAGATTCATAGGTGTGCAGCCATCGGTTGCTTACATGCAGTGCTCTGTGCATATACAACTGGCTAAGCACATGGGCCGTCAGCTGGATGGGTTTGGCCTGGATCCAAACTGCTGTGCACATATACATCAACTGCGCGATGCTGTCCCTGTGAGCTCTGAGCTGGGGTGTTTTTCACACTGCTGCTTCGCTTGGCCTCCTCCCCTCTCCGCTGGAAAAAAGCATTTGTCTTGCTGCTTGCCAGCAAGACAAATTGGGGAAAACCAGCCACCCCAGCTGGAAGTTAGCAGCCCTGATCAGGGAACCCAGTCATGTCGTCTGAGGTTGTTCTTGCTGGGTGTTGTGTGCCTTCGATGTACTTTGACACCGGCTCCATGTGATTCTGAGGGAAGGAACTGATTTACAGTGGTTTACAGCAGGGAGGAATGGCGATGCTGCTTGTCGATGCTCAGTTCTATTTGCCTTCTGGCAGCAGGGAAATAACAGTTGGCTTTTCCCTTCTCTTCCTAAATTCTCCAGTATTTTCCGCAAAGGTTCAGAAAGGTTCACACGCTCATTATTGGAGTAACACACATGAATTTAGAATGAAACTGATCACATTCACGTTCTTCTAAGCATTTTTTAAATTACAAATTTTATGCTGTCATTAGAAATGAATACATGACTTCTATGTTTTCATAGACATATATCGAACATCTAAGCAGATAATGTATCCAGTAATCTTGTACTCAGAACTAGTTGCCTAGTGAGAGCAAACAGGTGCCCAGGAATCAGTTCGATTTAATGACTTCTAAAGATGGGATATCAAGTCCTTTAGCAGTGGCTTCTAAAAATAAGATTAAATTAGTAAAACGCTAAGTTCTCAATTACCTGAAAGTCCAAGTATTCTTATGAAGTAAATATTAGTTATTGTTTCCATAAAGTCAGTCCCACAGTTCAGTAACATTTTCTCATTCTTGTGAAGGTCTTTGGTTTTGCGGTCTCAAGACACACTTCTCAGTGCTAAAGGACCAACTGAAAGTAATTTTGAAGTGATTTTCAATTTGTGAACTAACCATTAATCAGAGTGGCTACAGGGGGACTACAGCAGCAGAGTGGAATAAAATAGACCTGTCTTGCTACCCAGAATGCGAAGACTGTTCAAGTACTTGCGATACATTCCAGTTTCTTAATTCATTCTTCTCTGCATTTATTAAAGTATTTCCACATGTGTGCGTATATGTATACACAGCATGCCGTGTCTACAAAACAGAGTTTGTGCTTATTCACCGTGCTTCCTATGAAGTCCTTTTATTGCGCCTCTTCTTATTCTAATTGCTACTGTAACAATCCTCTAACATCAAGAAAATATTTTTCCACTTTTATAACTATTCTTTTCATGCTAAGCAATGCCTCAGTTGTGGGGCTTTTGTGGGGAGTGAGGTGTTTGCTCTGCCAGGCTCAGACAAGCTCCTTAGCCAGAATGTGGAGTGGGGGCTTTGTCAGGGATGGGGGTACATGCCTCTGGGGCCATGATGCCACTGGCCCTTCAGAAGTTCTTGAGTTCAAAGGCAAATGAGAGGCAAATCCGGAGCCCTGTTTTTTGGGGCTGGGGCTTCTGTGTTCGTCACTCATTTATTTTGGATTGAAAAGGGTGCCCAGTCTTCCTTTATCCTCAGGGGCCCTCTCTGGGGCCAGCTAGTTTCCCAAGGAAGCTGGGCGGCAGCTTCCTTTGGGATCTGGTGGCACCTGAGCTTCAAATTCACCTGCTGTGATTAGGAGTGCAGCGTCCTACCACCGCAGTCACTGGCTGCTCAGGTGTGATGTCCCTTGGACGTCTCTGTGCCTGTCTGATGTCGCACCTAGGAGGAAAAAAGGTTGATCTGGAGCACTGTTTGAAGTTTTGTATTATTCTGAAAAGGAAGAAGGAAAATTAAGAAGTTGTTATGGCTTTTTTGTTTGTTTTTTTTTTTTTTTTACTGCAGAAAAAGGTAGTAAATAACTAACAGAAGACACTTGTTTCTAGTGCCTGTTTTAGCTAAAATAATGGGGGTTAATTATTAAACCTTTGGTTGCTCACTTGTGCTCCTGATGCTTTAATCCTGGGTCACAGAAAGTTTAAGAGTGCTTTACAGGGGAGACTCACTTCTTTTTCCTCAGCCTTTCCATGCTAACAGGATGTTACGGGTTTTGCTGCTTACTCTCTCTGTAGTTGCTATTGCTCATGCTGAGCTTTGCAAGCCAGGTAAGTTTTGGAGCTGATTCCCACCCTTCCCAAGTAAATGTAGCTATGAGTTTATGCCTATAAAGCTGCCAACTTCTGAGATTTTTATTGTAACTAGTTGTCTTGGGTTTGGAGATTGAAATGCTGAGCATTCGCTTCTTTTATGAGTTTGCAAATTAAATATGGAAGTCGATCTCACTTAAAAAGGTCATGGTAACCCTCACTGAGACTCTGTAGGGCTGTGGCTTTTTTTGTGCTAGTGACTTCTGTCCTTCTAACCAGGTGATCTGTTAAGACACATTTAGAAGAGCTGCCATTTGTGAAATAGTCAGAGAAATAAATAGACTTAAATCCTATTTTGGCTGACTGTCAATATATGTTTCCTTTTTTCTCTCTTTGTGTCAGATGCACAGAATGCTTTCAAAGTACGGCTTAGTATCAAAACAGCTTTGGGAGATAATGCAGTAAGTAAAATATCTTCACATATTCTTCCTAACTGAATATATAAGAAGTAATATATACTATAAAATTTCTGAAGACAGCACAAGCAATTTGTTCTGAAGTGTTAATTGTAATAAATGTGCTCAAGTCATGATCCAGGCATCCATTTCTGGACATTTGATTAGCTCTCTCCTTAAAATGGGATTCTTTTTAAGAGAAGTATAAAGCTCATCTTTTCATAAGGATAATATTCTGTCAAAGATTTTTTTTTTTTTTTATCCCCTGGAAAAACAGTGGAGAGGTTGCACTTTGTGCCTGAGAGGTGCTGCATAAATCTAAGTCTGTATTTGGGAAAAGCACTTCTGCTTCAGTGCTAATTGTAAAGTCAAGCATGTCTGGGAAATGAAGCAAGAGAAAATTGTTAGGTCTTTATGAAATAGAACTTATGTCAGACTCTCAGGCTGCTCTGTAGAGATCATTCAAGCATATCTCATCAATTCCCTACCAATGTAGGGCTTCTTCAGCTAGTGGCCTTTCTTCTCATGAGGCTCATGAGGACTGGAATGCTTTGGCTTAAATCAAGTCCTTGAGCTTAATGAAGTACTGTTGTGAGCAATAAGGGTCTGTGATACGTAAGAGACTAGGACATTGGATGACTGAATGGTCCTTCCTGATCTGAAGTGCTATGAAATATGGCAGAGCTCAGTACTTTGCAGTTTAGAATGCTTAGAGCAAATCTGCAGTGTGATACAGCATAAAATTAGATGTGAAATGTCTTGGGCAGTTGTCTGACTGGAAGTCTGGTGTCTAACTATGTTAGGAGCCCTGGGAAACAAAAAGCAGTAGGTTACATATTATAAGGCATTGGAGACATGTAAGTCTCCCTATGACTGTAGAAGCTGTTCTAAAATTACCCTGAAATATCAAATAATTTAAACTAACATTAGCAGGGGCCTTATTCTGCTGGTAACTTCATAAACCAGACAAATTGGGAAGAAGTATTCCAGATACATGCTAAAGTATTTGTGGAAATTCATATGGAAATCAATTCACTTGGGTGAGAGACTTTAATTAAACAGTAGTGTGAGCCTGATTAGTTCAAAAACGTATTAAAAAGTGTTCTGTGACTTCTATTATTGAAGCTCCACTTGATAACTGTAATATTTTGATTTAATCTTGGTTCAAAATAGTAGCAAGGAATGAAAATTGCAGTTCCCAGCAATGTTCTTTCTTAGTGCTTTTTCCTTCTCCAACTGTGGTAAAATAAGGGTGTTTATTTGATCATTTGTGATTTTTTTTTTGTTTGTTTTTCATTTAAAAAGGCTTTGATACAAATAATAAATCTTGAAGGCATTTTGTATCACAAGGAAAAAACAGTAACTGAGGAGTCTATTTATTCATTTATTTTTTTGATAGATAGTAGTTTATTTCATATATGTCCTAAGAATGGGACAATTTAGAACAGCATTTTAGAACAACATGCTGAAAGTGGTATGATGCCATACAGAATTATTCACAAATAATGAACAATTTACTAAGTGCACAGGTAGTAGTTGTTTCTTTCCATAGCCATTGCAATCTTCTCTGCAAATGTCTGAAATTGAAAACTGAAACTACTATCAAACTGAAATTTATTTTGATTGAATAATTTTGGACACTTTTCATTTTATTTATTTGTTTTAGCAAAGAAAAGCATAATAGTGTCATTGTATCACAGTAGGACACAGCCTGCTTAGAACATCTTGGTATGATGCTCTGCTGCTGAATTTTGTTTCATTCATTTCCAAGTCACTTCAAACTGGATAACAACACAAAACACACTGTGAGCATTTTGCTGTAGGATGGGCAGGATAACTCCAATGTACATTTAGGGGCATAGAAAATTGGTTACTGTAGTTTTCCACATGGTTTAGTGCATGCCACTTTGTGTGAGGCTGATTAAGACAGGACACCATTTTTTAATCAGTTTGCAAGGTAGGCTTGTACTTTGAGGCAGGGAGCGCCATTTCGTGTATTTATATGGTTCTTATCACAACAGAGCTGGAAACAGCATCTAAAAGATTGTAAGTATTTAGCTGTTACCATTTTATTTGCAGATAATGGGTGTACTTGACATTGTTTGCTAAGTGGTGGGAGGAGACATGGTATCTGTAAGCCTAAATGGAAGGAAAGTGATTTATGAGTCTCTCTGAGAATGGTGTTAAATTTGTGAGTGGCTTCTGGAATAGGTGGTAGTCACTAGTTGCTTCCTATGCATGGAGTTAGCAGAGTGCTAGAGAGTTAATTCAAAAGGGCCAAAGACAGCTAGGGAGTGAACAGAAATTGTGTGCCCTGAGAATTCCATGTAAGTCTCTGTCACCACTCAGTTTAAATGTCAGAGACAAATAGCTGGTACCTCAGGAGCTGCAGCCAGGTGAAGTAGAAGGTGTGCCTTCTGGCTCATGTATTCAAGCTATTTCCAGGGTAGAGGATGAAGGGGAGAAAGGCTGATGTGCACCTGGTGTCTTGCCACGAGGTGGGACCCAGGATTATGCTCATGTGTTTGTAGCCACACTGCAGCCTGAATGGCTGTTTGATTAAAATGCAGGACTGTTCCGGAGGGAAGGGACCTTGGAAGGTTCCTAGTCTCCTGCTGCTCAAAGCCAGATCAACAATGAAATCAGGTCAGGTTGCTCATGGCAATCTTGTAATATTATAATCTATCTTGTTCTGCTACTTTAACATTTAATGTTGTCTTCCTTAGAACATTACCATACCATTTCACCTCATCAACAACTTACACTCATCATCTTTTACCCATTCTATCATTAGCCTCCTCTTTCGCTACAGGCACTTAAGCTGTAGCTTTTACAGTCAGCTGTGTCTAATTCTGCTCCTCTGGAACATATAAAGGATGGCAAGCTCAACTGAGCCATGGTCTTTGTGTATGTTCCTTTGTAGAGCAAAGAAGATGGTATCTGATACCGTCATGTAAGTTTTCATTGATAACTATGAGTTATGTTCATAGTGCGTGGTTGTAAATGATATTTAATGTTTCCTCTGTAGCAGCACAAAATATGCATTAATAGCTGTACTTCATAGGAACATGAGAGCAGAAGCAACATCCTCAGTCATCAGCTGCAGTCCTGGCTTTTGCAATTGGAGGGTAAAGGTGAAACTGGTAAAGCCTCGTAGTAGAATGATTCAGGTTAGTTTTTTTGGTGATATGTATCACCTACCCCTCTCTGACTGGAGAAAGCTGATGATTAGAAATTGACTTCTGGCAATCTACTCCCACTTGTCCTGAGTTCATAGAGTTTACTAGCTTTAAGGTATTCTTGACGTACTTTTCCTCCTCATTACATTCCCTCCGCCCTGCATATTCCTGTGTGCAGTCATGTCCAGAGGTTCTTGTTCGTATGGAGCCCACAGCCACCTCCATCTCCTCTTAACTTCCGTCTGATCACTGTTTTCTTGGGGCTTCGTGCCCTTCTGCCCAGAAAAAGTTGTGTGCAGCATCTTCTCCAGCATCTCAAGCAGGCTCCCAATTTCTGCTGAGCTTTCTCTGCTGGACTCCTTTCCAATTGCTTGCAGCTTTCTGTTTATTCTGTCCTTTTTTAAAGTGCTTACTCTTTTAGCTGGGGCTGGAGTTTCTCACTACAGATTATTTTCCCTGTTTTGAGATACCCTTTGTTACTCTGACTTAGAGAAGCTGTAGGCTACTACATTATTTATGAAAACTGAATACTTGATAGTGACAAATTGTGCATATGTACATGTACTGCACTGAATGTAAACATACCAACTACATATACTCAGTAGTACTGCGTTGCATTTGTGTCCATGAAATGGAGTGTGCATCATCATTATCCGTTTTCAAAACAACTGATTCAATTATCTCTACAGCTGGTTTAATCCACTGGATAACAGATTAGTTTTTAATGTCCATTTGGACCTGTTCTCAAAGACTGCAGATGGCATGTAGGGATTCAGTCAATAGTACCACATACCGAAAAAAGAAGATCTTCCCTTTTAGTGCTGCAAGTTGTGCTCCGTGGTTTAAATACGAATGTCTTTAAAATTATGATAAGTAGTGTTATGGCTCTCATCTGTATTAATTCCTCTACTACATTATCTCTTTTTCTTTTAGTACTAGTTGCTGTCATTACTGACATGTTTTCATCAGTGCAGTGGGATCGAAATACAGGCTTTTATAATTTCTTTTCAAAGATTCTCTCTTTTTTTTTTTCCCCCCCTAAGTTTAAGTTCCTAGATTGGCATTATTACAGTATGCTTACACCTCCCTTCATTCACAGTGCAAGAGTAGTGATCAGAACCCAGATTCTCACTACTGCAGCTGGATTTTAATGCTACTCAAATTGTCTGTTGCTCAGCTTTATTGTCCCTGTCCTACCACATCTCAGAGAGCCCATTTGACAACTCATCATTTGTGTAGGGATGATAAATATGATCAGTATGACATTCTGCCCTTTAAAAGATTGCCTCCTTCCTGGCTTAGGTTCACAGTCCACAGGATATCAGAGCAAAATAAGAGTTGATGCCTGGAAGTTGGATTCCTTCTTTCTGCAGAGAGGTTGCAGCTCCATGCATTCAAAATCAGAATTAAAAAGAAAAATAATTAAGATTTGTCATTATCTATGCTCTTTACTGCTTTTTTGATCTGAATTGCTGTTTTTTCCAATGTGTTATAAAGGCCCATGAAAAACTAGGTCCAAGTTGTCAACAGGGTTAAGTATCCACCCTCTTGAGTTTCTAGTTTGGATGATTACAATGCAGATTTTTTAAATGCTGAAAGTTAAAGATTAGATTTGTGTTCTGATTGACTGAGGAAAGCTGTCTCTAACCTCCATTAATATAATTCCAAGAAACTGCTAATCTTTGTAATCTGCTGAAAGAGGAAATTCAATCAGTATGCCTCAGTCATGGCTCTTGTTATAAAAATGTAATAGATGCAGTTCTTACAGGTCATTAGAATTGCATATGTGAATGAAAGCCCAGGGGAACCCAGTGGAGCTATCTCAGAAAACTGAAATTGTGGAAGCATGATTTTTCATCAAGAAAACAGAGAACAGCTTTTGGAGCCTGCATTTTACTTCTTATTGAATTAGTAAGGATGCTATTTTCTTTCTTTTGTCTCATGTGCGATGCAGTAATTTGTACTATAATTTAGTCTGTGTTCTTGTTGCAAGGATGACATGCAGCAATAAGGCCATAATCTCATTTTATTTCTTGGTGTTCTGACATCCAACTCTCAGAGACTACCTTCAGCATTATCTTGTTTTTGGGGGGAGGGGCAGACTGAAATGGTCTTCAAGAGTGGATTTAAGCCTTTTACTTTCATAGGGTTTATCAAGCAAAAGAGGCAAGGCCATCGGTGCAGGTGTGTAGGGGAGAATTCTAGTAATATGCCTAATCTTTGGTACAAGAAACTCTACATCTCCAACTTTTGAAAACATTCAATGCATTCAGCTTTTGGAAACATTCTTTGCACTTTATTTTGCGCTTTATAACAGCCATTATTAAAAGTCCTCAGTGAACGCTAAGTAGTGGCCAGGAATTTATTTTCATAGCACAACCAGAGAATTTATTCATTTTCTTGATCAATATAGCATTTCAAGTTCGGTCACCCTTTTCCCTTTCTGTATTGCCAGCACTGGTGCTGAAACTGATTGTCTTCCATCTTCCTTTACAGTATGCCTGGGATGCTAATGAAGAGTACCTCTTCAAAGCAATGATGGCTTTTGCAATGAGAAGATATTCCAGCAAAAGCATGACTCAGTAAGCACCTACTCTAATTTGCCTTATACATATGAACAATTCTGCACGTAGTGGTGCATTCTTTGCTGTACAGAACTGTACAATCATTGTGTAAAGTTCCTAAAACCAGACTATTCCAGTATATTTCTTTGACCCACAGATGCATGTTTGTCATGGTTTAACCTCAGCTGGCAACTAAATAGCATGCAGCTGCTCACTCACTCCTCACAGTGGGATGGGCAGGAGAATTGAAAAAATAAAGTAAAACCTGTGGGTTGAGATAAAAACAGTTTAATAATTACAACAAAGTGCAATATGCTACTACTAATAATAACAACAATGAAAGGGAAATAACAGGGAGAGACATATAAAACTAGAAGGGAAGAAAAAACCAAATAAACTACAAAACAAAAACAAAACAAAAAACCTCCCAAAACCAACCAACCAACCAAACAAAACCACAAAAAAAACTAACCAAAACCCCAGTAAACACAAGTGATGCACAATACAATTGCTCACCACCCACCAACCAATACCCAGCCCAACCTGAGCAGCAAACCTTCCAGGTAACTCCCCCCTAGTTTATATACTGGGCATGATGTGCTGTGGTATGGAATACCTCTTTGGCTAGTTTGGGTCAGATGTCCTGTCTCTGCTCTGCCTCCCCTGCTTCTTGTGTCCTTCCTCACTGGCAGAGCAAGAGACTGAAAAGTCCTTGATCAGAGTAAGCATTACTTAGCAACAACTAAAACATCGATGTGTTATCAGCATTGTTCTCAGACTAAATCCAAAACACAGCACTGCACCAGCTCCTAGGAAGAAACTTAACTCTATCCCAGCTGAAACCAGGACAGTGTTAAACATCACACTCCCTCTGTCTTAAGCAATGTTCAATCTTTGGACCAGTATCCCTGTTGTTGTGAGGTGACACAGCTGTGGATCTCAGTGGGATTGTGCCAATTCACTTTAGCAGAATCTGGCAGTAAGACATGGTACCTTCTGGACACCATACTGGAAGGAGATGAAAGGACACATTGGCAAGGTTAAGAAATGCAGTACAGATCCTTGAATAAGCAGCTTTGGCGCACAGTTTCTTAGAGCACAGCTCCAGTGGTATGCTGAAGATGAGCTGACTTGGGGAACTGGAAGGTGGATGCCTATGCTACTGCTATGTTCTGCTGGGTGTATCTATCCCTAATATTGCAGCGGTCGAGTTACATAGCATTAAGAAGTTTCAGATATTTCAGTTCAGACATGAATCAGCCTCTAATTGGTTTTGGGATTAAATCCACCCTGAGGTATTGAATATTCTTCTCAGGCTTCTGATCCTTGCAATTTATGAAATTAGATACTAGATAAGGCAGACTATTTAGCAAGCTGTATTTGCAGTATGTCACTTAAATAAGAAACCTTGTAAGTGAATTTCTATAGGTCTATTATTTTTTCATTGTTTTTCAATCTTAAAGGAAAGATTTATAGTCCTGACAGACTAATGAGAATAAGGTTCTCAATTTACTTTAATAAACTCTGCTTCAGGCTGTCCTTGTATCAGATGAAGCATATTCCACATTTGCAAAGGTATTAGTTAACTTTAGTCACATGATGATTATTGTGGCTACTGCACTTTCTCTTAAATAGAAGGTGATTTCCCCCTCTGTGTAACAGGAATGTTTGGTTCCTTACTGTTTCATTTTTATTCCTCAGAAGTTGTCTCCTTTGAGCAAGAGAGCCATTACACCAAGCTTAACAAAAACAGCCAAGTATGCTACTGCACCCAATTAAAATGACACTTCAAAAAATGAATTCAAGATACAAGATAATTAAACGCGATTATGCAGGGCTTTTTCTCAGGTTTTCAAATTAGCAGAGGTTTCAGAGTATCTGATCCATAAAGATTCGCTTTTGTATACTTATTTTAGCCTCACGTCCTTTTTATAAATTACTCTGTTTCTTCAACGTCATGGTTCTTTCATATAGCAAAAAACCTGGGTCAGAAGCTAGTGATCTTTTTCCTCTTCAAGCACCATGGCTCTCTGCACGTGGAACTGATATTAGAAAGCTTGGTGCAGGAAGAGCTAAAAAATCAAGCCAGTATGAAAGCAGTTAAAGTTTGAAAGGAAGTTACCTCTATCCACTCTGGGAAATCACAGAATTTATGCTCACTTAATTCAGTCTCCTACCAAGACAATTTTTCCTATGGACAAATATGATAAGGTCAGTGTCACTGCAGTTTGGAGATGGGGTTGCACATGTCAGTAATTTCCTGCTGCTATGTTTGTCAGAGGTGAAGTCAGTATAATACTTGGAAACAGGTAGGTGTGGTCATCTTTATCTCTTTTTAAGATGGTATAGGAGTTCTGTTGTGGTGTACCTTCGAGGTATAACTGATAACTCTTCTAGGACATCTAGATACCTCTGGTGTCATGTGTGGACAGCATGTCAACTGACAGACAGCTGTGCCACTCTGAGATCTGGTCCAACTTACTAGTCAACAGGCCGAAGAGTTTCCTATCCATAGATTTCTCCCAAGTCCCAAAGGACCTCTGAGTCCTCAGAATTCAGCGATGGAAAGATAGGCGAACCTCTCAGTGCACCCCAAGTAACCTGCCTGTTACATGAGATCAGGAAAGTTACGAAAGCCTCCATCGTCTTAGAAGGCCTGGAAATAATGTACTCCTTTCCCCACCCTTGTGGCTGGCAGCTGGGGGAAACTGGTTATAGAGGAAGGAATGCAGTCCATCTCCATCCCCTCAGCAGTGGGAATGGAGATGTGGGACCACTTGGCATCCCAGACAGTACAGCAGCATGCCGTGCACACTCTCACAGAGGTGGTAAGGAGCGTGGCAGTGGCTTGCAGTGTGAGAGGGAGGCAGAAGCAGGAGCTGGTGTCAGATAAATTACATTGCACTACAGGACCTTTTATAGATTAATGCCAACACATTTTCTTCGGGGGCTTTAAAAGATCAATGATCAATTATTCTGTCATAAAAGAACAAACAAATTGCTTGTGACTACATTCTGGTAGCATCTAAATTTACACAAATTTTGCATCTGGTTAATTAAAGACTTTTGTCAAAAGAAAGACTTATGAAAAACTCACCAGTATTTTATGTAAGCAAATGCTGGTTCTGCCAGGGTATAAATTCTCCACAGGGCCATAAGCAGGGTGTGACAAACCTCCCCTCTAACATTAATTTCTAACACATCCACAGCCCTGTGGTAACTTGCAGCCACAACTAACTCCCACATGAGACCAAATGCCATAAAGTTGAGCAAGCTGAATCAGGCCCCAGAATAATCTGTCTGGTGGATCAGCATAACCATTGTTGCAGTCTGTCCCATCATTTCTGAGATTCAAAGTCATCTTTTGTTAGGCTTCTGAAGCTGAATAAAAGCCAGCCTGTAATGACAAGCATTTAAA
Organism: Strigops habroptila; assembly: GCF_004027225.2. Taxonomy (NCBI): domain Eukaryota; kingdom Metazoa; phylum Chordata; class Aves; order Psittaciformes; family Psittacidae; genus Strigops; species Strigops habroptila. Next base: position 46,289,192 of record NC_044278.2, read on the forward strand.
TGTGCCGCTGGAAACAACAGCTGATGATGATGTTGTGTAACCAATGCAAAATGGACAGGATTGAACGTTATGTCTTGAGTTCTCTAAAGTTAATTTCTAAACTAAAATTTAATAAATGATGAAGCTCTGTTTAATGTTTGAAAGGCTTGTCAAACTTTCCAAGTTTGTGTGGAACAAAGACACAATCTGTCAAATTACTCGGTAATTATTAATACGTATAAAATAAATATTTCTTTTTCAATGAAGAATTAAACCCCCTTTATTTCCTGCTCTATATATGGCCTCTCAGAATATACATTACTGAACTATGTGAGCCAACCTTTGATCTCTCAGTGTTAAAAAATGATTGTCTGTAGTCTGTGTTAGTAACCCTGTTTTTTCTAATCTGTGACTCATTTGAAATAATATGCATCTCTTTTGGGCCTGAGACTAGTTAATCTTTAAACCAGAAAGAATGTCATCACAATTACTTTCATTCAAGTAACAGAATCTACTTTTGGTACATCTTTTCCTCATTTGTATATAAAAAAAGCTGCAGTTTTCCTCATGAAGTGACCAGAAAAAAATCCATCAACATTATCCGTCTTCCTAAGACAGGTTTTTTTGATACTAAAAATATTGAGACTATTTAGAACAAGAAAATAAGCTTCTAGAGTTAAAGCTGTTACATTGAGGTGATCCCATTGCTGCTGTTCACAAAAAGGAAGAAAATAACGTTACTTTGCAGGAGCAGCTGCACAGCACTGGATTGGAAGGGGCCTGATGCCTTCAAGAGAGTTAGAGATAGGTGCTCAGGACTTGGGGACTGTGGTTCTCACACGAGCTAACAACCACTCGAGGCAGCCAGCTCCCTTTGAGTCTCTGGCAGCTCTTTCTTACCCTAAACAATCCTTTGTATCTCCATAAGGAACAATCATGGTGTTTCAGGCCAAGGAACCATCATGGTTTCCTGCACTTAACTCACTGGTGTTCACTTGCATATATTAAAGGAAATGCAATTTCAGACTTCTGCCATGGTGCCATAAAACAGAACCAGGATCTTGTCATTTTGATGATGTCTCCTATAATCCCCATGACAAAAGTCTTATCACCTGCTAAGGAAGTAAAAAGATGTCCACGTATATGTTTACAAATACATTTAATTAGCATAGTGCATGGAGATGTCAGTTTCTCAAATCTAAACAGTGTAAAAACATAGTGTAGTAATTCTTCAGCATGCTGTGAATCAAACCTGCTTGGAAATAGCACACGGGAAAAAAACCCCAAAGTGTACCTGCTGCAAAGAGATTGCCACATTGGTGCTTGTTGAACCAGTCTGTTTTGGTGTTTACTCAGTCCTCTTTGAACTTCTCATGAACAGTATTACTCTCTTTGGAGACTGGAAGGATTTACAGCATTCAGATTCTGCTGATGAAAAAGCGGTGACAGTGAAGCCAGGTTTTGGATGCTTGTAATTGAGCAAGGATTTTAGACACAACAGGGAGCAGAAAGGAGTCAAAATTCATGTATTCTAGTGTAAGCCTTGCTGCTCAATTGATCGATTCAGTGCTGTTTGTTCTAGAGAAAGAGATGCTGCCCCTAATGATGATGGACTGCTCTATCACATGCTGAAAGCCTTGACACTGGGAAGACCCCAGATAGAAGTGTCTCTGAATCTCTAAACGAGAGTAAGAAAGTCAGGGTGTTCTGTCAGTCTTTATCTACCAAATTTATTGGGGATCTCTTTGGGGATCAGACTTTCCTCACTCACCTCATTTCAAGAACATCTGTAGGGCAATATGAACCCAGATTTTCTACCTGGATCAGGTTTTGATTGTGCCACAGAAATTCCAGCTTTAGGAACTGCAGTTAAATGAAGCTTTAGGTCCTACTGTTATAAATTCTCCTGATGGAAAACTTCCTCTGCAGATACAATTTTAGATATTCTTTGAAGTCAGCAAGTGTTTGTCAGCCACCAGCCAAAAGTAGACTCTTCCCCCCTCCCTCCCTAAATTTTGTGCTTTGCTTTTGTTTTGGGAGGAATAAATCTGCTTTGATCTTCTGACTGTTGCTAGCAAACTGATGTGAACATCTTTCCAAATTCCAGGGGATGACTTTCCTCTTTTTTCTGTAAAAATTCTCTATATTTGCAAAAGTGACATTGTTCCATATGGTAAAAGTGGCTATTTCAGCACTGCAAAATTATTGATGTCCATTTTATTGTGTATCTCTATGGAATATATACCTTCTTCGTAAAATGAAAGGTTGCACTACCCAAGATACTCAAAATACCAAAAAAGCTTTTCAGCAGTAAGTAAAATATTTCTGCAAAATATGCATAATGAACTACTGTGATCAAGCCAATGCCTGTCGTGCCTTAAAAGCAAACTCGTTCTTTTCTGGACAGAGTCTACACATTCATCGGCAATTTTGGCTACCTTATATTCATTCCTTCCTACCTCATGCGTCCTGTTTCTCAGGCCACTGCAGGGGTCATTTAATTATGATTGTAATTAGCCGGCAGATGGCACTACAAAACAGAACTCTGTGGCAGGGGAGGTGGCTTGCAGCCGGGAATTCATCACCCTGAGAAAGATCACAGGTTGGAAAGGAAATGTTAAAACCTGCTTTTTGATGATGCACAAGCCAAATCTTAAAACCAATTGTAGTAGTAATGGACGTTACAAACATCACTGCAGTGAATTAAAAGAGGGGCTGCATTCTTCTTCACTGACTTACTGCAGAGTTTCCTTCTCCAGAACAGCAGGAAGTATCTGAAGAATGACCATCCCAAGTGGGGTTGGTCAAGACAGGGCAGCTTGTGGCCAGGTAGAACTTGTGCAAAGGGGAAACGAGTCCAGGCTGCTCTCTGGAAATAAAAATCATCCTAATTCTTGGTCCTAGACTTCAGAATATCTGCTCGCTGCTTGGACATGGCCAGTAAACCTGAATCCTGAGCCAAATTCTTTGGGTTATTTATTAATGATTATAAAATCATAGAATCACGGAATGGTTTGGATTGGAAGTGACCTTAAAGATCATTTAGTTCCAACCCCCTGCCACGAGGAGGGACACCTTCCACTAGAGCAGGTTGCTCAAAGCCCCATCCAACCTGGAAGTATATGATTATATATGTATATAATGTATAATGATATAGAACTAAATATTTTTTTTCCCATTTTTATCTCTGTAGCTATCTTTCATAAAGACTTCGGCAGTCCTTTTATGGTACATTCTATGTTCCTTGCCATGCTGTAATAAATGCCACATTATACAATTCCTGTATATTACACGTTTGGCTGGTTTGTTTCTTAGTTGTATGGATAAACTAGGAACACACAGGAGAACATAAGGGTGCCATCTATCCTCAGGCACTATTATGATACTAATATATTAGCCTTCACTTCTTTAGTTTAAATACTCATCATGTCATTCCATGGAGTTTTTCTAATGATATTTCTACCTTTTACTACTATTAGTGGTAGAAAACGAATTTGTAGGAATCTGAAAAAAGGCATTTAAAAGACATTTTGCACACTTTGTACATAGTATGCCATGAGAAGGTGTTTGCCTGTGCCCTTCTGCTGTTAACTTCACATAAAGCTGAGCAATCTTTTTGGACAGATAAGATAAATCTTTGTCATAGCATAAGCTAAAGGTCATAGGCCAGTGCCAGTACAATGTATAAACTTAGCCCATTGCCCCCACTCTGTGAACAAAGATGTCAAAAAGAATAACATCAATTTAATTGCTCTTCCCTCCCAACAAATGTATCCTGTAGAAGGACTGCACTTATTTGAAAATCATGTGGGGAATCCCTCATGCCTGGTTCCTGTGGCATTACCTGTCAAAACCAAAGTTCATAGTTCAACCAATGCATTTGCCCCTTTATATGGCCTCATGATTAAGATGCAAATATGTACTTTTCCATTTGATTACACTAAATGTGTATCCAAGACTGTGCAAGTCTGTAATAGATTCAGAAATTCATTTTAAGACTCAAGTTTGGTCTCAATAAGCTTTTTTTTTTTTTTTTTTGTTAATCATATTGGGAAGTGGGAAATGCTGAGAGTGACACTTCTTCCTCGAGCATTAACTGTAAACTTTTTTAAAAGTAAGACTTTTTCTCCCTCTAGATGAAAGAAATATTTTTAGAAAATCTGTAATATTTCAGTAATTCCTTCTGTGCCTCTTTAATGATGATTTTTGTTTTAACTGTCTGCAGAATTTCCAATATACTGCTCTGCAATGTGACGGATCGCGTGTCCTTTTGGTTCGTAGTCACAGATTCTTCCGAAAATGTGACAACTGTTCCTGGAAGTGAGGTAGAGGCAGCCATCAGGTACATCCACTGCTTCTGCAGCCTTTTCTTCCTTGCTGACTGAGGATGCTTTCTCTCTGTTCCTTGTGTGAGTGAGCACTCTGCCTCTTTAAGGATGAATCAATCTAAGTAGTTAAAGCACCAAGGGGTCACTACTCTTTTATGCATGTGAGATTAGAGGATTTTTAACAGTCCCACAGAATGCAAAGCATGTGGGCCTTGGAATTATAACTTGGAAGGAGTCTCTCATTGCTGGAGCCCCAGAAGAAATCTAGTCCCTTTCCAGAGCCTACCTGTAATTTGCTGACCTGTGTACTGCACATACCCTGCTCTCATTCAGCTGCTACATTTCCCAGTGGGAGAGCCTTCTCCCTCAGATGACAGAATTGCACAATTTCTGGGTATAATTTATATCATAGAATCACAGAAGCGTTTAGGTTGGAACAGACCTTTAAGATCTTCAAGTCCAACCGCAAACTGTTAACACTTGACGGTGTTAACTGTCAAGTCCATCACTAAATCAAGTCCCTAAATGTCACTTCTACATGTCTTTTCAATACCTCCAGGAATGGTGACTCCACCACTTCCCTGGGCAGCCTGTTCCAATGCTTGACAACCTTTTTGGTGAAGACATTTTTCCTAATATCCAATCTAAACCTCCTCTGGTGTAACTTGAGTCTGTTTTCTCTCACCCTATTGCTTGTTACTTGGGAGAAGAGACTGACACCTACTTCTTATACTAGTTTCAGGTAGTTGTAGAGAACGGTAAGGTTTCCCCTGAGCCTCCTTTCCTTCAGACTAAACAACCCCAGTTCCCTCAGCTGCTTCTCACAGGGCTTGCTCTCTGGACCCTTCACCACCTTTGTTGCCCTTGTTTGGACCCACTCCAGCACCTGAATGTCTTTCTCGTAGTGAGGGGCCCAAAACTGAACACAGTATTTGAGGTCATTTAACTTTCACTGCATGCCACATGCACATCTATGCTTGGACTAATGACCACAGGCTCCCTTTTGGTCCTTCTCAAGTACAGTTCATCTGACTTGATTTAGAAGTCAGCTTTCATGTGAGAAGAGCTCCTGTGAATTCTTCAGGAGCAGAGCTGGCTTAAACAATCTTATGCTCACATTCTTTTCATATCAGCTCTTTCTAGAATGCCAGTTGATAACGTTGTTGAGCATTGCTTGTACAAAGTACCATGCTGTACAAAGCAGTTTGCTTTCTGCTGAATAGCACATTCTTTAGCCAATAAAAGCAGGAGTGTGGAGCTGAAGAAGAAAAAAAATACAAAACGTACTCTGACTTCAGTGGTCCATCAAACCTGCATAAGGGGGTGGTAGAGATGACTCCCATAAGCAGCATAACTCATGTACATTTCTGAAGCACAGAGTGGAAAACAGACCTCTTTGTTTTTAGGCATTCTGTACTTTGTCTTGAAAATTCATGTTATCTCTATGGAGGTGTAATGCCTAATTCCTGATGAATGAGTATGCGTTCTTTTGGAAAGATTAACTTAAGCTCATGAGCAGATTAAACTATTTCCTACAGAGACACCAAACAATAGCTTCATAGCATTAGTGAAGGAAGCAGATTATTTATTCACTGAAGCTCTCTGTAAGAGTGCTGGAATGCAAGGGTTTTGCATTTCTGTTATTCTTTGATACGTTCAGTAGCATAAGCTGATTTATTTAAATCTTTTGTGTGCCCTGTTTGCCACAGAAATTGGATGCTGTTATAGTATGTTTGTTTTTTAACTGTTGTCTGTCACCTGACGAATATGCTATTTGTAGAAAGTTTTATAACTTAGAAATGAAAAATAAAACAGTCTATAAAACTACAATACTTTTTATTCAATTGCTTCTGATTGCAGACTTCCATACTAAACCATTATTCTAATTCTTCATGCTACAGTAGCACATAAGAACACTACTCATGGACCAGAATTTTATTGTATCATATTCCCTATAAAATAAGAATGAAGAGGAAAGTAAACCTTTTCAGAGCTCTGTATGAGACTCAAGATCTTGCATAAATATACACAAGGTATACAAACATGAAATGCACCTGTAGTTGACTGCTTGTGTTTCAGCACATAACTCTGTAGCTCCAGCCGTTAGATGAGGGTGAACAATGCTTATTTCAGCTGTTCACAATGATTCTTTCATATCAGTAGGGATGAAAATCTTTTCTAAATCAAAGACGGCTTACGGTATAATGAGTCTTTTAATATGCCATGGCTTTCAGTCTTCTCCAGGAATGCTAGCTTTTCATTAAGCCTAAGAACTTCCTGTTTAAGGAAAAGGCAAACATTATCATTTCCAAGAAAAAAAATTTGCAAAATCTTACCTGTATTTCCCATATATTTGTTCTTAGGAAATACTTGCTTTATGGTACTTAAATGGAATTGTATAGAAGACAGCTGCTTGTAAATAATACAACTGCAAACAAAAAGAATCTCTCAAGACAAATATATATAATAAATTTTCTCAAAAATTTTTAACATTTTGAAAAAGCTAATGAAAGATACTGCTAAAGCCTCTTAAGGCTGCTTAGATTCAGATCCAAAAATGCCTGCAAATCCTTAGAAGTAGTGACTGTGAGTGAAGATATGTATTAAAGGGTAGCAATTGTACTGCTCATATGAAAAAGCATATTTCTCAGACTTACAGTTTCTCATAATGGAAAAAATGTGCAAAGTATAAATCCCTTTAGCTGCATCCTGCAGGGGGGAAGGGCATGTAGGCTATAGGGGTGGATTCTTCTGGACCAAATTGTATCTTGTGCCTCATGGACCTAAGAAAATCTACAGCAGCAAGAGCAGATATACCGGCCCATCACATGCAGGGTGGTTCAGTTTGAGGAACCAAGGGGCACTCATAAGTAAATCCACTCCTGTGCTAATCTTCAATGCTGCATGAACAAGACAACAGAGACACTGTTAAAGGTTACAACCTGCTAAGTCTTCAGCTCATAGTCCAAACCAGAAATAAATAATAATACTGCAGGTCTCTCATGTATTTCCCAGTTTTTCATGTCAACACATACAAAACTCTAGTGTTCAAAACATTGTAAGTGTGTGGGTGTCTGTGGATTACTGACAAGGTCTATGTTAAAATGAAGGTCTGTGTAATCTTGCCAATATCATACTGGATCAAATTCAGCCCTGCCAGACTTGCAGCACATATATGATTTTTTTTTTCTTCCTTTTATCTTTTTAACTTATAAAATACCTTTATAAAGAGTTGTGATGTTCTTTGTCTTTTTATGAAGGATGAACCGGAACAGAATCAACAGTGCCTTCCTACTGAGCGACAAAACACTGCAGTTCCTGAAGATAACCCCAACCTTATCACCTCCTGTGGAACCCTCCACACCTGTCTGGCTTATTGTATTTGGTGTTGTTCTTTGTCTCATTTTGGCTGGAATTGTTTTCCTCGTTGTTGCAGGGATTCGTCAACGCAAGAAGTAAGCGGCTTAGCTTTTCTTCTGTTTTAACTGAATATTGCAAGTTAAGCCATCTGGACTGGTTTTGCTTTTCAGATCAGCCTCAGAGAAATTATAGCTGTGCCCCCCTCTCCCTCAGTAGGTAAAGATAACCCATCTGTCTTTTTCTGAGAGAAGTGAGTATAGATGTGAAGTGTAACTGTGAAGTATAATAATGTTGGGTTGTAATGAGGAAATAGGGAGTATAAGAATATGGTCCTGGAGGCCACCTAACTAGACGTGATAGCTTTATGAGACATTTGCTGTCATTGTTCTCAAGGTTTAGTGTGCCACAGGTGAGCCTCCTCTCACAGACTACCCAAATTGCTACCAAGAGGGAGAAGGCTGGCAGCGACTCTGTGCCTGCTGGCAGGACTAAAAAATTGCTGCTGCAGTTTGAGAAGGCTCAGTGGAGGACACATAATGATTAATGTATGGCTGAAGAGGGCCTGCTCAGTGGAACGGCGCATGGTCTCGCCTTATTGAGTCCAAAGTACTCAGCCCTTCACAGATTCATGACCAGATCTCCCCATGAGCCTAAGTGTTTGCTGTGGCAGTAGGGTAGGAGAGAGAGACACTCTTTTTCTCTTAGTTTCTGCCCTGTGGTGGCACTGGTGAAAAAGAGAAGGCTGTTCATGCTTTCCTAATGTGAGCATGTTGGAGCAAGACAGAGAGCAGGTCGAATTTTGGTTCTGCCCTTTCTGTTAGCTTGGAATTGGGCTTAAGGAATAGAAATTTCTCAGGTCAGCTGAGATTCTGCTGTAGAAGTTCAGCTTCTGCCATGCTTTCGGCTGCCACAGAGGTTTTGCAAACAGAAAATTAAGACTTCAGCAGCAGTTATATAGGAACAGCAGAAGAACTGAAAAAGGGTAAATCTCTGCTGACAACTAGATAATGTTAAAATTATTGACTATATGCTGAGGTGCATCCCCAAATAAATCAGAACAAGGGATTCTTGTATGAAGATATGAAGAGAGGCTGTAAAGTATAGCAAGTTTTTCAACTATGAACTTGTAGATCTCAAGGTCAGAATAAATCTGAAACTAAAGGAACATCATGACATGTTGACTGATATTTCTGTATTACATCTTCTTGTGGTTGTATTTTTGGGTAATTTTAATATGCTTTCGGTGAGAACTGGAGCCTGGAAAAGTGAAAGCTGTGCAATTGTTTGATCTAAAAAACAAAAGTATGAATACTGGGTGGGAAGGTGGCTGTTAATGAAGATTGAATGACAAATGCAGATTTGCAGCATTAAGAGTACCTAAGTTCTGGAAATCATCAAGGAGTGTGAGGGCACTCAAGTTTCCACATTTGGAGGCTATAGTCTTAAGCTGATCTGCTTCTAAAATTATATTTTAATTTGTTCACATAGCGGGATAAAATCTATAACATACCTAACAGGGTCAGACTGGATGTTTAGTGCAGTCCTTCCTGATGTAAAGCAAAAACAGGTGTAGAGGTTTTTTCCATTTTTGTTTTGCGCTAGCTTTTCCTTCTGCACTCTCCAGTCATTCTACAGAATGAGAAGGTGAAGTAATATTTATAACATACTTACAACATGTTTACTTTAGGTTTTCTGATTCTTGATTCTGACCTCAAACCACTAAACCAGGGCTTCCAGTCTTTAAGCCTCCACACTCTGTGGTATGCTTACGGCAGCAAAGAGGTGCACCAGATTATGCCTTTCAGAACGTAACCTATGATGAACTTCTGACTATGTGTGCAGTTTCCTGGTTGTGGAATCATGGTTGAGTGCTGCAGGTCAACAGAATAAGATAATTTTCTCTTTCTTGTTTTTAGAAAGAATAAAGAGTCAACAGAGAGAGAAAATTTAGAAGAGAAATGCGAAGTGACAATAACAGTAGAAAATGGGATTCCTTGTGAAGCGCTGGATTTAAAAGCAGGCCATATTAATGGAGTCTTTGCAGCAGATAATGAACGGTTCACATCCTTATGAAATGCTGCCATTGCTATCGGGCGTTTTTTTGAAAGACAGACTCCTGTGCCTACCTTATCTCATCACTACTCCTCAATGTCAAACATGAAGACAAGAAAAATGTCCTTTCACTTAATTTCCCTCGAGAGAACCTTTTACTGATAACACATACACTCGAACCTCCATTACAAAGCTTTTGTTCATGGGCAAAGCAAATGAGAAGACCTCAAATGATAGCCATTAAAGATTTCCAGAAGATGTGCAGCAAAACAGGGTTGAAACCTGCCTTGTGTCAGGCATTTAATTTTTATGATTATTTAAACATGTCCATTGCTTGTTTTCCCCTGATATAAATGTGAAACTGCAATATTCCTGAATGTCACTGGGGATAACATCTATCATTGTCAATTCTTGCTGGGCTTGCTTTCAAGCCATATGCAAAAGTTTCTCTGTAAAATGACTTCTTTTTGCTGATACGCAGTATGCCTTTGGATGGAATAGTGATCAGTGCATGAAAGTTTTCATTTATTGAGAAAGAAAGCAAGCTTTCACAGCCTCCGTAAGAGCAGATTAAAAAGTGGCTGGACCATCTATAGCTTTAGGGCTAGCAAAGATCTGGTACTAGAACAGTTTTACATTTAACAGTCAAAGTCACAAAGTATCTGACCAGGAAATTAGAAGTTGCAAAAGTTTAAAATCTGTTGAAAGTAAAAGTTTCAAGAAAGGGCATATTTTCCAAAGATGCAGTCTGTAGTTAATGGCCCAGCTTTCATTAAATCTATGAGGGCATTTCACAGCTCTTTCTTTGAAAAAAATCTCCCTTACATTTTTTAATAGTGAAACTAGAGTAGGTGTCCAAGGCATAGCAAACCTGGGGTCAGATGAACCTTCATGTGACAGCTGGAGAGCTTCTAAAAAGGTTCAGTGCTTGAGACACCAGCTGCTGGGTTCGGTGTATCCAACCTGCGTGACAACATGTAGGCAGTGGTAAGTTGGCGGAGACTTTTCAGACGGGTGTTTGCTGTTTGTGTGGCTAGGAGTTGAGGGCATCTGATGGTGCCAGACCCTGAACTGCGTTGTTGGATTGCTTTGAAGTCAGCCATACATACAGACTATACTATCTGGGCCCTGATCCCATTCCCATTTAAATCTGTGATAAAATTCTGACTGATTACAGAAAAACTGAGCTCCAGTGAAGGGGAGTTCTGTCTGTGGGTAACTGTACACAGAGAATGGAAGTGTGATACAGTATCTGCAGTGACCAAACAGCTGCCCAGATCACTGGAGGCATTGACCATTAGGCATCCTGTTTGCTGTGTTTGGAGGCAATATTAGAAAACACATTTATTTACCAGGGTTATTCCATCAGACTCCTCACAAAGAGGAACAGGGTAAAATAGGGTCAAAGCTGCTTGTAAAGGACCATCCAGTCATAAGGGTAAAAGGTATCATGTCTCCCAGGGTATAAATCCTTCAGCATTTTGGCTGTATTGAGCACCTCTGGCTGCCAATTTGACTTAGCACTGGCTCTTGGGAACAGGGTGAGCAGAAGGGGAGAAATGGGGAAGAGGAGGGGAAGCTGCAGGGCAAAGGGAGGAAGCTGAGAGGGAGAAGCTCAAGGCTAGGGGAGGTGGGGGAGAAGAGGGCTAATGCAAAATAAAACTATGGAACCCACTGATCATTTGCCTCATGTGGTCTCATCTGTCACGGTTATCCTGCTGGTGGGTCCCTCTGGACAAGGACGGTGTCTTCTCTGCGTCCCAGAGGGTGTGCTGCTCCATTCTGGAAAAGGATTAATAAAGTCAGTTATTCATGATAATATCTCAGTGCTTCAAAATTACCATCCACAACGCGGAGACATATTTCTCATAGGAATGTCAAAGATTAAGCTTACTGGTGTTTAAGATCATTTGGAGGGAAGATATAGAGTACAGTGTTGTTATTGCTTCCTCAGTCATCGCCCCAAGGTCTTTCACTCAGGCAGAGTTTTATTGAGGTAATTCAGGTCCCATAATTTCTAGAACTTCACACTTTTCACATATTTTGTATGACAGGTAACTACACTGCAGTGTAACCACAATGGATTGCTGTAACTGCAGCACCTCTGTAAGAACTCTTGATTTTGGTGAGAATAGCTTGGCAGTGCAAGAGCAACCTCAAGCTACCGATTAAGAATTACTATTATCCTGCATTGTACTATATGATACTGAAATAAAATTCACTTGATATGGAAAAGGGCCAAGCATATCTGAGCATCATAATTCTCAAGGCCTGAGTGAAGAAGGTTCAATTCAGCCCATGGCACTGGCCAATAATTTGAAAATAGATTGAAAGCCTCTGAACAAAACATTATGTGATGTGGGCTGACTCTGGTGGTGAGTATTTAATCACTGACTTCTTCCCAGCTCACCTTTTAGCTGTGTAATTATTTTACAGCAGTTTGGCATAATGTTCTGCTAATGATGACATGGGATTCACCCAGAGCATACATCTTGCTTGCCTCTCTGCTGACAGAAAATAGCTTGAGAGAAGCAAATGATACATGATACAGGCAGGTATCAAACTTAGCAATGCTTTGAAGTCAGGGTCGGTATTAGCTCTTTCACTGAAATAGGTACCACAGACTGGGTTAATCAAGGGCATAGTGCTACAGAAGAAATAAATCTCTTCTCTAGTCTCTTTGTGCAGCAGGATTGTATTAGAAAACAAAGAGCATTTTGATTTGGTAAAGGCTGTTGTCCAGAGCCTGCAAATGGTACAGTGACAATTTATATTCCTTGAGGATCTCACCCAGATGTTTTATGTAGCTTTCACCTTTTTTTTTTTCTCTAAACCACCTGCCATCAAATGACCTGATAATAAACAGGAAAGTGAGGAACAATCAATATGGACTGTACTGTAAACTACTTCCTAAAACAGTGAGTCGGTTCTGCTTTCAGTTACATTTGTGCTGTGCCAATGAATTTTGACAAAGGAACATGGTGTGCCCGAGACTGACCTGTTTCATTTTCAAGAGCTCCATTTGAGAAAAAAGAGAGTAGAAAAGGAAATTCAATTAAATGAAGCAATAAAGGCAAAGAAGTTCTATTTGAAGATAATCTGCATATCCCCAGTGAGTCGACATTTCAGGAAGGATGTTACAGTTCTGTTCAGCTTACTCGAGAGATGTGTCTAGGCTAGAATGAGCACAAATCATGCATAAGCAAGTTGTTTACACTGTCAGTCATTAGCTACACATTTGTAGTGCTAGACAATGTTGGGAACTCTGCAGTGCCCTCCTTAAATTACAGCCAGCATTGGTTATGACACAACTGTTTGCTGTGCGCAATCTTCAGTCTTGTATGGACCACAGACTGGTCTTGTAAATGAAGCTAGCAGTCTCTGTTAATCCATATTTATGTAGGGAAGATTGCAAACTGTGGGCAGATGCTGAAGTCCTTACTTGAGCCATTCTGCCACTCGCTTAAAGGAAAGCTAACTATTCCACCCTGCCAGCTGACGCTTACTCTGTGTTAGAGAAAACTAGACTGAAGCTTGTTCTGTCACATCAGCATTTGTCTTTTCCCTTCCATGACAGTATATAAATATCTTGAGAGAGTCTGTCTGTGGTTCTGACTCCTAAACATCTCCCTATTAGCCCGCCTTAAAGTCTGATACTCACAACTAGACCCAGTATGCCTCTGGGGCTCTGCCCTACGTGCTTGTGTTTGCCCGTCCATTGCTTCTGTTTTGTTGACCTTAATGGAGAAATCTTTCCTGGCTATGCCTTCATAAAGGGACATCTTTCTTATGCATTTTGAGGGAAGACAGAAGCCAGTTCACAGTTTCTGCCATGGTTCACAGGAGAGAATGGTGAAGTGAGCACAAGGAGCCTTAGGGTAGGATTCAAGTCTTGTTCCTTCATCACTGTGAGAATGAAATAATTCTCAATACAAATCATGGAATTAGAACAAGAGCTTCTGGTTTGACAATTTGGTTCCATAAACTGGGCGTCAGTTTTGACCAAGCAAGGAGCAGTACCACATCTTGGCGCAAAGAGTTTTTCATGTGTAATCTCCCACATGTGGGAAAACAAAAGAAATTACTTTAAATCTTAGGGCAGAAGGGCAACAAAAATGTAAAATAACTCCCAGTGGAAAGTGTGAGTCTGTGTTTCTAGATACTCCTAAAAACATGTCTCTGCTGCCCTCAGAAATTTGGTCAGTTCGTCAGTGCAGTAACCTGTGACTCCTGAAATGAGCTGTTTTAAATGTGCCAAGTTTTTATACAAAACACATTGACCAACTGTCCACAATCCATTAGCAATGAACAATCTGTGCTTGGTTTTCTATGAGCACTTCCTTTTGGCCTCTCATGTCTTTTGTTTCCTTTTAATGTGGCATACAAGGAGCGATGTGTGCAATGGAGTGACATCGCAGCTTCCTACGTTGACAATTGCTGACGAAAAATTTGCGCTGTTAGATATGCCTAACTTGATGGACTGAACTTGCTAGTTTTCAAATCACATAAAGCTAAAGTACGTTGACAGTGATGAGTGATGCGCACTTGCCAGCACAAATGTGTCAGTATATTCAGTATCATGAATACATTAAGCACTGTGGATGCACTTAGCGTAATGCATTTGCTTTTTAACCAGATATTCTGTGGCTGGATTGATGTTTGCATCAATCCAGAGGAATTCCACCTTTATAGCGTGTATTCAACTTTGTTCTAAGTAAAGTCAGCAGGTTCAGTACGAACTGAATTTGACCTAAGATCAAAAAGAAAAGTTTGATTTTGCTAGTCTGTTGTCTTACTTCTGTGTTTCCCTTTCCCTTGGAGGCTGCAATCTGAAGCCATCAAAGCATCTTATTAGCTGCAGCAATGGCTAAATAGGAAGCATTTAATTTTGGAGAAATAACGAGACAGTGTGTTCTGGCATTCTTTCTATCAGCTTCTGTCTCTCTCCTATCATTTAGATCCTAATTGCTACAAATTACAGTTTGTAGCTTTTATCAGTTGTGCACCAACAGACTTTGGACTGATGTACTCTATGATACTGTATTGAAATGACATTGTAGATGCTGATGTGCAGGCACATGGTCAGTGTAAAATGAACTGGGACCACTCAGTAAAACTGAAATGAGAAACATTGGTTGCCTAGATGAAAAGCTGTGTTTCATAGGATCAATACCTTTCTCTTCATTGTTGGGGCAAGGTGGCTTTTTGTAATGAGCAGGGCATAAGGAATACAGAGTATTGTGCCCCTGGGTGCTTCCCTCTCCTTTGCTTTCTTAACATATGGTCTTGATTTTGACTGTGGCCTACAGCAATGACACTTTATGATATCCTAATTGAACCTGCTGGTTTGTACACTCATCTGCCTTCCTGAAAATCATTCAGCTTCAAAGCTTTCTCCAAAACCTTGCAAAACCCCTTTGGTTTCCTGATGCTTTGGGCAACTGACAGCATCTTTACACAGCTCCTGATGTTGTGATGTTGTCTTCAGATCTGGGGCTTGCCCCTGCTCACAGGGCAATTACCCCCTTGGCAATGGTGAGCACGCTTTGGCTTGGGGAACAGCCACCAGTCTGTGCCTCCCTTGGAGCGCAAATGTGCGGTGCAGAGGTCACAGCTTTTCTTTATGTCTGAAATCCAGACAGCGAAGCAGCCTGCTTTGGGACAGCAGGTTATGGAGGAATACAGATTAGTCATCCAAGGCACTGGCCGCAGCCTCAGGCTGGCAGGGTGCAAACCCCTCCCTGCTCCATGAAGTTACTGGGATATGGCTGTGTGGCCAAACCAGCTGCAGGAGGTGGGTGCAAGCCAGGTAGCAGCCCTGTCCCCCCTCCCTTCTTCCTCTCTGAGATGAAGGTCCTAAGTGTGGGGCAGCAGGTGGGGAGTATCTCTGCCCTGCACTCACTGCCTTCACCTCCATTCCTGCTGGGCAATGAGAAATTAGTTCATCCAGCCATTGATCTACCCTGTCGGTTCCTGCAGAGGAAGAGCCAGCTATGCCAAGATTGGCTGCTGGTACATGCCTTTTGCACAAGAGGTGGTCCTGGGTGGCTCAGAGGTCGAGCAGGACAGGATGTACCTGCCTGCAGAGTAACAGAGATGTCCATCCTCCTTGCTGCAACACAGCTCTGTTCCCTACCTAGGGAGCAGACGCAAGGATGTCACGAAACCCCTTTCTTGTAGGAGGGCTCCCAGTGTGGTGAAAGCCCCCGCTACACAGTTCTGAAGGCAGCTGGTGAGCCAGAGAGCCAGCACCCTGGTCCCAGCACTGGCAGGAGGGCTTTTGTCTGAGAAAGGGCATATGTCACGCATGCAGAAGAGTTAGTCATGTGGGAAAAAGGCTGCTCAGGGGATTAAAAGGGTTATTTGCCCAGCCCCCAGTTTGAAGCACCAGGAAGAGGGAGAGGAGCTGGGATTGCCCCCCAGCAATGCCCAGGTGCGGCTGCAGCAGCGTGGCCCCTCTCCAAGTACTACTGTGGTGTCAGAGAGATGTGCGCCGGGGCTGAAGCCACGCTTGGGCTATCCACTGCCTCCACAAAGCCGCTTTACGGGGAGCCCTCAGAGCAAGGATTTGCCAGGTATTTAACTGATCTGAGCAGCTCTTTGGCAAACAGCAGAGGAATGGCAGAGAATGGGTCAGGCACAGCCCTGCACAGGCTGTGGGGTGGCTGTCCCATGGCAGCTCATCCTCCCTGGGGATGCACCAGGCCAGGCAGCCCCAGTGCTATGCAGCCATAGCCCTTCAGAGCCCCTCTCGGTAAATCAGTAGCTGAGTAATGCTTATGTCCATCTTTTATGCACTGGGCAGAATAACAAAGTGCAGCAGAGAGCATAGGCAATTAACCTGCCTGGAAAAATTGCCTGTTAATGGTATTTTAAGCAATTTTAAGAGTTTGTGGTGCTCAATCCACAACACAGGAGTTTCTTATTGAGGCATGCCCTAACTGCAATTCTTTGTTATTGCAGTCCTAGTTTCATAGCACAGCTCAGCCAACAATGCGAGTGATGAGGCAGAAAGCTGTTTTAACAGAGCCAGGGTACAGATGAACATTGGTGGGCAGCTATTTAAGTAGATGTCAGACAACTCAAACCCTCGAGACTACTGGACTGGGAGTATCGGGTAGGAGCTGGGAGCCACAGCTCACACTGCCGACCTGAGGGGTGGAGGGGAGGACTGGCACAATGGAAGAGAATGAGCCTGTGTTGTCATGTCAGATTATCTGCAGTCTTTGTACTGTGGCAAACTGACATAGTCATCTTTGCTGTGAGCCAAGCAGGCTGTCTGCCATGGCATACAACATCTTTGCATGAGACTGGATTTTAACTCCTGGTTGCTCTTCTCCTATCACCCAAGCCCAAGGGCTGTTGCCTTGCTGCCCTTGCTGGATATTTGGATTTCCTGAAAAGGATCAAGCTACTTCCATTTCTCAGTTGTTTGTTGTTTCATTTTTGCTGTGACACAAACTATCTCCAGGTTCTTGCCAGACCAGCCTGAAGGTCCACCCGAGAAATGCTTCCAGCTCATCCGAGAACAGATGGCATCCTCCCCCAACAGACCTGCCCTCACCATCTTAGACTACACAAGTCACTCCCAGCTCAAAGCCCGTCCATCCTTCAAAAGCCTGTAGTAATGCTGACACAAACAAGTCTGTATCCAGTGGTCTCCCATGTGTCTGCTTGCAGAAGCAAATCCATCCATGAATGTATGATGTGTCTGGAGCCCCACTGTTTAACCCTGTTTTTCAAAACATGTATTTGTGCTAATTAATCTCACAGCTCAGAGTTTTTTCTCTTGTGTTAAGGCAATGGCAAGAAAGATGAAGTGTATTTCTTGTATTATTTCTCTGATATGATATTAAGTATTGCATTTAGGTATGCAATAGAAAAGAACTTAGAAATAAGGCTGAAAATTTGCAGCATAATTCAGTGTGGCTCTCCCTGCTATGTTTTCAGCTGACTGTTTTGGTACCCTAAGAAGTACTGGGTCCAGTGATTGTGCAGTTAATTTACCAGCATAGAGGAGAAAATAAAAGAGTTAAAGTGAACAGTCAACATAGTCCCTGTTGACTAACGGGGGAGAAGAAATCATATCAAGGTAGTAATAGACATAATTCTCTTCTCTGACAGACAGCAGATGAAACAACACCACAAAAACCTTTCAACATTTCACTACCTGACAGGCTTGCAAATTAAGGAACGATGAGCTAGACAAGAATCACAAAAGGCACATAATTACTTAAAAAAACAGGTTCTATAGTTATCAGCCAAGAAGAGGGGTCATTTTAAGTGATAACTCTCCTGGGCCTTACTGTACCCCGTACAATCTGGATGTGGGAAGAGAAAACCTAACAGGTTTGTGGCATTGCCAGATGGAAGTCCTTTGAAGGATTAACAGTTCCAAATGATCATAAAAACCTGGAAAACTGGTCTGAAATCAGTGCTATGGATTCAGCCCAGACAAATTCAGAATGTGCTAATTAGCACCAGCCTAGAACCAGATGTACAGAGACAAAAAAGGGAATGGCTGAGCAAGTAGCAGTGCTACCAGAAAGGTCACAACTGCAATATGAGTCAACGTTGGCTAATGTTGCCAGAAAGAAGGTGTATATCAGCAAGGTACATCATGTAAGATGTGGATGGTGATTGCACTACTGATCATTGATATGGTTTCAGTTACCATCAGATGTGGACACCATTGCTGAGAAAGCACAAAATGTGGTGAGTCTGGATGGG
Source organism: Strigops habroptila (assembly GCF_004027225.2). Classification (NCBI taxonomy): domain Eukaryota; kingdom Metazoa; phylum Chordata; class Aves; order Psittaciformes; family Psittacidae; genus Strigops; species Strigops habroptila. The sequence goes on from NC_044278.2 coordinate 46,307,641, forward strand.
ACCAAGAAAAGTAACATGCAATTTAGGGAACATGGGGAAGGGTTGAGTGAATGTTGTCGTTAAAAAAAAGATTGTTAAAAGATTGCACATGGATGACAGATCACTCGTCCCTGGTCCACAGGACGTGTATCAGGCGATATTGGAACAAGCTGCTTCCTCAAGGTCCCTGGTTTCTGGCTCTGCTTGCTGGGGATGGCTGTTGCTGGCGGCCCTGCTGAGGCTGTGCTGTTTTCAGCCTCTTGCAAATGGGAGGGCTGCTGCTCTCTTCTTGGGTTTGGCAATGAAGGAGCTGATTGGTGCTGCTCCCATGTAGACAGACTCATAGTGGTTTTGGAGGAGCTCTGCTGGGAACTGGAAACCAAACCTGTGGATGTGACTGCAGAGTTGTATCTCAAAAAGCTCCCCCTTGCCAAGAAATAAACCAACAACCCAAACCAAAACCAGCCAGGTGATCCTGGGTAGAAATAGGCTAATTTAAAAAATACCAAGGTATTGTCTGAACCATAACACTCAACCCAAGCTGCATTTCCAGAACTAATTCATGAATCGATTTTCCCATTGATCTGCAGTAAGTGCTAGGTTCCAAGCTAGATTAGCAAAGGTATTTAGATGTTAAATGGGAGTCATATTAGTAGTCTTAGTCACCTTAGTGCTTAAATCCAGTTGATTTATAGTTCAGATTAAGTATCTATGCAAGATGCTGTGATCCCACTTGTCTCTTGCTATTTTTCAATTGTTCGGTGAACACATTTAAAAATCTGGTTCTATATGCCCCAGTTGCTTTGAAAATGAGGTATATTCTCCAAACCACTTGGGCTTTGCAAAGGCTTTTAAAACATGGCCCTAAACACCCAAACCAGGTACCCTATGTCAGGCTAACTGGGGTTTCTTCCTGCCTGGGAGTTAAGGTTCACAGCTTGGTGTTTCAGTGAAGTTTCTAAATATTTTTACAGCTTATCACCAACTTGTTAAAGGATTCACAGATTCTGAGCTACCGAACACAAGGGCAGGCTATAGATAAAGTGATCAGCTGTATCATTGGCAGCATATTTGGGAAACATTAACCAAAAGACTTTTATAAGAAGGCCATAAAATGGCAGCAGTAATTATGTTTTTCCAGAGTTAATAATTGACATTTGTTTATGTGTCTTTTTATAAAAAACTTTTTCCTTTCTCTCCTATGATGGGTAAACCCTATAAAAGGCCCCACAAATTGGATTCAGCCTTTTTTCTTCACTCTAGTCATGCTTGAAGGCTGATGAGACAGAGCCCGACAGAAACTTACCTGAGGAAACCTACTTCATTGGGAGGTTCTCAGCCCAGACATGAATATGTTGGTCCACCTTTGGCTTGTCTGTAGTCTGAGCACTGTCGTGACCCCTCAGGATGTCACACCACAAGCCCAAATGTTTCTAGAAGAGTTTAACAGGAGGGCAGAAAATATCAGCTATGAAAGCTCCCTTGCCTCATGGAACTACAACACCAACATCACTGAGGACACTGCCAGGAAAATGGTAAGTGCTCCATCCTGTGGGTTTTACTGTTTGAGGAATCTGACAGCTACTTTCTAGTTTATTTTGATTCCAGCAAAGTTGGCTGAAATTGGGCTGCTACTTCTCTGGTAGCTGTGGTTTAGTTTCAGGAGGGTAGGGGGTCTTGCTTTCATGTAGCAATGCCTCACTGGAGGTGCCTGGGCCACTACCAGCCTCTACAACCTAGGGCTGGTGCCTAGGCTGCCTTTGCAGTACACGGGGGTGGTCAGAGACGGGACTTGTCCCCAACATTACCCTGAGTCACCCTGATGAGTGGAGGGAAAAGGCAAGGAAGTGCTGCATGTTCTGCCCCCAAATCTGAGAGAGATGCTTCCTTCTGCTTGGGGTCCACCACCACCAGCACTTCCTGGTGCACCGTTCCTGTGCAGGACCCCTTTCCTGCTGGAGAGGGCACAGCCTGGAGGGGATGGTCTTCTTCCAGGGCCCAGGCTAGGTGCTGCCTTGCAGCAGGAAGGACCACAGCATTTGTACTTATGTTATCTTGCAGTACAGTTCTCCCTTTTCTCAACACCAACCTCTAGCTGTCCCAGCAGATGGGATCTGTAGGCTAGTACCGTGTTTGTAAAGAGTGGTCAGCCATGAGCTAGCTGGTTACCAGATCATGGCTGCCATGCCTCAGCCTAGCATCTCATAACATTGGAGCCTTTCAAAATGGACAAAGCCACCTTAAATTTTGTAGCTGTATGTATTTTAAAGTTAACTCAAGCTTTAGAGAAAAACAACTCAGAGCAGAAAAATGAAGCTGAACATCCTACATCCACTTTTCCGTAATGGTTTAAGTCTTCCACTTTGTGGTCTTATAGCTTAATTAAAACATGGTTTAATGATCATATTTCTTAATAAAAGCAAGGAGACCGGTTGCTGGAAGAAATCTTAATGGCTAATCATTGTCAACCTGAAATGTTTTCTGAGGCACCAGGTACTTAAACTGTAACATTTCCAAACATGTAAAATAAAAGCCCCATATAGTACCTTTAGCACTAATGAGATGATAATAAAGCACATGAGGAGATACCAACAATAAGAACCAATTAGTTCAGTGCTCAAAGAGAATGTTTTCTCTCACTTGATCTCTTCAATAACACTTGAAATAAGCCCACTTCTTCCCTTCCTCCCTTTCTGCTGGAGTAGCAGAGTTAATGAATACTGTCTTTTCTGGCTCATTCCCATCCATTTTCCTTGTAAATTGGGCCACAACCCCCCTAACTATTCCTCTGACTTCTCAACCAGTACCTCTAACTGGGGAAAAATGAGACAGCAAGCTAACTTCTTTCCCCCAGCTTTTATAGCCAAAGAGCCCCCTCTTCTGCCCCACTGCTACTAAGGCACCTCTACAGTCCCTGCTCAGCACAAGGAGTTCAGACACAGATTTACACAGTGATGCTCTTCCTCTGCGTGCTTATCAAGCTCTTGCCCATTGAGCTTTGCAAGCAGCAGCAGGGCTATTTGCTCGGGTCTCATGAAGGGGAGAGTTTGGAAAGCCTCTAGGTGCTGGCTGCCCTTCACAGAGGGACTGCATGGACATAAGGAGGTGCAGGGATGGGACTGTCAAGGGCTTATGTCTGCCATGTCCTCTCTCCACCAGAGCCTAAAGCAGGCACGATGGGTTCATCATGCACAGGGCTGGACAACCCAGGCACAGCACTGGTGAAAACACTGGCCTTGCCATGTGTTGCACAGGGGTGAAGTGTGCCTGAAAGAGCTTTTCTGGGACAATATGACATTTGTGTTTCCTGATGTCTCAGCAGGGAGGGACAGATGTTACAGGTGCCCTCTCCACAACCCAGGAAGCTCTGGCATGAGCACAATTAATTAAAATGTCCTGAGGAGCCAGGTTAATTGGTACTGTTCTTATTGCCATTTGGGATGGGTGCCGATGAGCAATGTACAAACACATTTTAAAAAGGTGAATAAAAATAAGACAGTCCCAAACCCGAATAATGTCATTATGGGGTTACTTTGTGCACTGAAATTGGGGAGTTTCACATGTCATGGTATGTAATTGTAGCAGTGGTAAAAGCAACCTCATGCAAAACATTGAGGTTTTGCATGCCCAATTTAGGTGCCTGTTTAGAGCCTTCTAAGCTCAAGTATAATCTTTTATTTACCAGAACTTCAGGAGAAATTGATATTTGCATAATGGAAAGACTCAATATCAAAATCATGGCTGCTGTCTGTCACTGCTACTTCAAGCAGAAAGGGGAAATGACATCTGAGTCACAGACCTCTCGTGCCCTGACTTGTGTCTGGTTTTTGTTAAGCACAGGTGGGTGAAAAAAAGCACAAAGGGAAGAACACGTGGTGTTTTAAAGTAGCAGGGAACACAGCTAGGTGATGCTGGATTGGTTATAAGCAGCATGGTGTGAGGTGTCAGGTCTGCTTTTTTTGCTATTTCCAAAGAAAAATAGTTAGCTGGATATGTGAATAAAGCAAAGCCAAAACATTCTTCAGTCATTTCACTGTGCAGTGCAAGTGTTCAACCTGCGATTCACAGGTGGTCTCCACAGAGGAAGTTCCCCCCAGAAGTAATCTTCTTGCCTACTGAGTATTTCAGGCTGCTGAACTCTTTTGGCAGAGTAATTCAGGGTTTGTGTGAACCCTTTTCAGAATGAGGCAGATGCCAAGTGGTCCACATTTTATGAGGAGGCCTCCAGGAATGCCAGCACCTTCCCGTTATCCAGCATCGAGGATGCTCTCACCAGGCTCCAGATCCAGACTCTCCAGGACAGAGGATCATCTGTGCTGTCACCAGAAAAGTACAGCAGAGTAAGTTGATGAATGTAGCTCATTTTTGTGAGGTGAGTTGAGCTACCTCCCACAACACCTCCAAGCATGGGCAGAGTGCTGTTGCCATCCTGCTTGTTTCAGGATGATGCCTTCTTCCAGCACCAGAATGAAGAGTGTACCTGTTCAAGGTACTCATAGCAGTACAGGACTGATGGAGTGGTCTGGTTTACGAAGCTGGTTCCCATCCAAGTCAGCAGTTTTGCTGTGTAATTCATGCAATGAATTTCAAACATGCACACGTGCCTCACAGGTGTCCTTGCACAAACAGCTGTGTTGGTCACAAGAGGAAAAGAGGACCTGTGATAAGTGCTTGGCTAAGTCCAGACCTAGGGCAGTGAGCAGAAAGAGATGAGTGAAAGGACATTCAATGAGTCAAAAAGGTGGAGGAAGACTTTCTTTCTCTGCACATGTTGCATTATTAAACAGTGAAAAAGAGGGTGTTTCTATGCAGTGGGCACTCTGGGATGCCTGAAATTGGAGAGGGTTGGTGACCTCCTTCTACAGAACGCTGCCAAAGGCCATCAAGATTTAGCAAGATTCATAGTAAGGTTTGACATTTCCACTGACAAGTTCATGTAAAAGGCATGTACATGGATAATGACTATACGTGTCATGAGAGTGAGAAGCTATGCAGACTCAAAAGGGATTTGTAACCAAATACTTGAGGGTTAAATTAGTTTCCTTTTGCTGCAGATCAAATTGAAAGAGCATTGAGTTTAGAGATCCTACAGTCCTGATTCTAGAAGGATCCTGAGGTTTTTCTGCTAAGATCAGCAGTGTTAACCACCATGCAAGAAAAGCAGCAGACTGGCTGGATCTCCTGTCTGATCCAAATGAGATGTGTTTCTGGGCAGACAGATTACCTTGGTGGGAATGCTGACAGTTCCTACAAAGTTGTGTTTATTTTGGAGCACAGCAGTGCACTGATGGTATTGCTGTCTCTGTTGAGAAGGAATTTTCTTCAGTATCCTCCCTGTTTGGACACTTGCAGTTTCCTAGATAAATGGCCTTTGGGGATGAAATTGTTGACTTTTGCTTGAAAAGTGACTTTTTGTACAGTCTGATAGGATTCATCGATACAAAAATTTCTCTGGGCACCAACTTAAATGCTGACAGAGATAAAGTTAGAGCTAGTCATTAACTACCCCTCCCACTGACAGCTTTACATAGTTAAGATTTAAAGTTTTAAATGAGAAATAACATAGTCCTAAAGGAAAAGCTAAAAGTGGTGCATGGTTTTTTTGAGGTGTGAAAATCTGAAAACATAAAAAAACTAGCCCAAACCAGAACTATGTATCATAGTTTCAGAGGTAGAGCGGAATGATTTCAGATTAATTTGGCCTTCAGCTGACCCAAGACATGAGCTGTAACTTCCCTGTAGTGGAGTATAAGCGGATCTATGCAATCAGTGTGATGCGATGTCAAAAACCACAAGCAACAGTGAGCCTTGCAGCATCTGCAGAAGGGGCCTTTTTTGCTGCCACTCAAAACCATGACCTACCTGGAAATCTAGGTGGGTCCATGCTTACGGAAGCATGTTGCTAAACTTTATTGTTTGATTGCTGCTGTACATTGATAGCTCTTGTGACAGTCTGTGCTCATTAAATCCAGAGCTCTCTCTGACTGGGTATTAAGGACCTGTAGATTACATCATATATTTGGGAGATTATCTGTCTTTTTCCAGTTAGGTTCTGGTTCAGTAATGCATTTAGGAAAATAATTCTTTCATTAGCCTTTACTGAGGTTAACCATATGTTTAAATGCTAAGCTGGTGGGTGAAGTGTTGAGTCGAGCTTTTAAGGAATTAGCATCATTGGCTCTTATTTTGCACAAAGTGTGTTTCTAACAGGCTATCTCACATCTAACTTGCAGCTGAGCACTGTGCTAAGTACAATGAGTACCATCTACAGCACCGGGACTGTCTGTAAAATTACCGAACCATTCGAATGTTTGGTGCTGGAGCCAGGTACAGTACTAACCATTGCCCCTACTCTGTCCTTTACACTGAGGGTTCAAAACCAAAAAGCCCAAGAGTGTCTCCTGAATCCAAGAGAACTGGCTGTCATTTCAATAGATATATCCTGCTATCTAAAGCTTAGTTATAATTTAATTGCACCTTGTGGTTCAGGACCTCCAGTGGGCCTGCTGCCCATGAGACATGCTGTCTCCTACCTGTAGTAAACAGAATTTGAAGAGAGCTGTTCAGCTTGTGTGACAGCCTGCCTGTCACCTGGAGTTTGCCCATGTCACAGAAAGTCCATTTTTTTCCCCATCATCAAAGTCTTGTTGGACTCAACATTACACTGAGGCCAGTCCCAAGAGCACTACCCATTTAAGGGAAGCTAATGCAGAGAGAGCATGTAAGGGACTCATGATCTGCTCCATGTTTCTTAAAAAGAAGACTGGGAAAACCTCAAATCAGAAAAGGACGCAATAAAATAGTGAGATATTGAAAATTTCTTTTGCTTTGGCTCATTTCCCTCCTGTGAAAGAAAAACAGAGATTCTGCTTTTCCAAGTCCTGGTACTTATTTTTTCGTTCTGACAGGTCTTGACACTATTATGGCTAACAGCACGGATTATCATGAGAGGCTGTGGGCCTGGGAAGGCTGGAGAGCTGGTGTTGGCAGAATGATGAGACCATTATACAAAGAGTATGTTGAACTTAAAAATGAGGTTGCAAAGCTTAATAGTAAGTCACAATTTTTTATTTTTTTTTTTTTCTGGCACCCAGAAAGTAACAAACATACGTCAGTCTTGCACAATTTGGAACTGTTTTCTCAAGGGACAATGGCAGACAGCTGATAGTTTTCTTCAGGGGTCTTTTAAAATAGCTTTTGAAGTAGCTATATTATCTGTTTCTTGGCCAAACTGCACCTGTATCACCTGCTTTCCTATATCCTTGTTTTGTGAAAATTGTCAAGCTGGAGCTAGACACAAGGAATAAGAAATTATAGTCTGAATAGTTAGACAGGAAAAAATCAAACATTAAGAAATGGTCATTATGAACTTTCTCCATATCACTAAGGAAGAGACCTCAGCTATGAGCCATTTCTACTCCAGGCTTAACAGAGCTCAGTGGACTGGAAGAGTTGGTGGAACTGGGAGCTGAATTTCAGTCCTGGTAACTACACCTGCCCTGGTGGTTTTGTTGCTGGAAGAGGGGGCCCATATTCAGTGTCCACCAGCTTATACCTTCTGTGAGAACCCCTTAGTATCCAGCCTGAGCAGAGGCTGCCCTCCCTCATAGCTGCAGGAGCTCCAGTCAGGAGCGACAATTTCCTTTGACCTCCAACTCGAATGACCTTAATTAGCAGATAACCGTGACTGCAATAACTGCATTCGTTGGAACTCTCCCATACCTGCACACTCATGGAACAGCTGTGGAGGAGCACTCTCCTCCTGCCTAGGCCCTTTGCAGGTCTGCATGGGATCAGCAGGGAGCAGCACTTCTCCTGCAGACCCATGTGTGGTATCCTGATGTGATGCATCTGTGCTTTACAGATTATTCTGACTACGGAGATTACTGGAGAGCAAATTATGAAGCAGACTATCCAGAAGAATACAAATACAGCCGTGACCAACTGGTTAGAGATGTGGAGAAGACATTTGAGCAGGTAGAAGCAGGAAAAAGCTCTCATCTGAGCCACAGGGTTGTGTTTTGTGATGGAGGGCTCATGTGCCGATGTTACGAAGGAAGATAAGACCCGCTTTAAACTGACTAATCCTAGTCCACATGGGGTTAACAGACGTTGGGAAACATACACATTTTAACCTCTGCAGCCATTCTAGGACCAGGTTGGTCCCCTTTGGCTGCACTGTGCCAAAGGATGGGAAAGAGGGAACTCTGCAGAGCCATGCCTCTCCTCCAGGCAGGGTTTATGGGGGAAAGTGTGTATCCCATGGAGTAGATGGCATCCATGATACTCCTCATGTAAAGTTAGCAATGATCCCTCCCTCCCTCATACCTGAGCAGGACTTCTGGGGCCAGGATCTGGACTCAGCACTTGAGTCCTGAGGCAAAGCTCGACTGCAGGTTTGGGGTATGCTTATCTGCCAGGAGAACTTTGTCAGACACCTTTGAGGCTCTCTGTTTAATACGAGGTATGAGTGGTGTAGAGCAAAGAGAAAATAATTTGTTTCCTTCTCCTCCTCTGCCTCCAGATAAAACCTCTGTACCAGCAGCTGCATGCCTATGTGAGGTACCAGCTGGAGCAGGTCTACGGCCCTGAGCTCATCAGCTCCACGGGATGCCTGCCTGCTCACTTGCTGGGTATGTCAATGCAGCCGCATCATGCAAGACTTACTTTGTGCACAGGGCAGACCTCTTCAGGGCATATGGGAAAAGAGTAATCTGCCTGTTTAATCAGGATATTAACAAACAGGTTACAGATAAGAAAAAGGGAGAGGAGAAATGGGGTAAAAGTCCCTGGCAGAGATGACACAGGTGCTTAGCAGCAGCGGCAGATAGGGAAGGCAGGTGTCCTCATCCTTGCTGGAGCTGGTAACTCTCAGCTCAAAACTCCAACACAGGGCTGGGACATTTCCCTCCCCTCTGCAGCACTTGTCTTCCTTGGAAATGAGACTTTCAGAGAGACCTGTTTTGCCTTTTAAATCTTATTCTAAGCCCCCACATTTCCACAGCTTTGCTTCCAAAGCATGAAGCATCAAGCTGCAGTAACTTTAATGTACGTGAACATGGCGGCAACAATCACATGGACTAACAACATGGGTATTCAGTTGTGAACAGACCTTTAGGAAGGTGACCTGTCCTGAAACTGTATTTTACAAGAATAGCTGATCTTGTGGAATAAAAGGATCTTTGATCTGACTTTGACCTACGCATGACTTTCTAGAACTGCTGCCCTCCACAGCTGGATCAGACCTGGTTAGATGTATAGAGCATCTGTTTATGACACTGCACAATTTCTAGAACTGTCTGGCACTTTTGAACAATACATAATCCACCATTTAAATTATTTCTATGTTTCTTTCTTTTTTTGAAGGTGATATGTGGGGTAGATTTTGGACAAATCTGTATGCCTTGACTGTTCCCTATCCAGCCAAACCCAACATTGATGTAACACCTACAATGGTTGAAAAGGTAAGACATGCTTTTATGCAATATGCATTATGTAAGAAATCTAGATGGAATAACAATTATACAGCAGATCTCAGCTGCTTTTTAAAAAACCATAGCTGCCCTAAGGCAAAACATTGCTTTCAGCATCCTTTTTTTTTTTGCTCTTCACCTTAATGTGTTCATGCACTGTACCTTTTCCCTTAGCTGTTCCCCTCTCTTTCTTCTCCACTCTCTTTGACTGGCTTAATCTTGGCTCCACATCTATTTTCCTCAGAGACCTCTATCCATTAAGAGATATATTTTGTACACACAAATATTTCAGGACTCATGGAGTTGGCTGGTATCAAATATGACCTTTGCCAGCCATTACCATAATCAAATAGATTGTGTATTGCAGTTTGAGTTTGTTTTTTTTTGCCAGACTTGTTTATTTGAATACAGTTAGGAAACTGCAGTGCTGCCTGTTATCTTCTGATAACTGCAAAGCACCATAAGGTCTGTGTTTGAGATCTGTAGTGCTAACAGCTGTGACAGCACCTTTACCAGAACGAGAACATGGGTGAAGATAAATCTCTGTAGTCTTGACTAAGATTCACTCCTTTTATAAGATAAAAGAAGTGAAGCTCCTGTGGAATTTGATTTCTGAAATGTGATTATTCACCTGAAATCTACCCTCCACCCTCCTTTCATAGGGAGCAGTCCACGCGAATGTTATGCTGGCAAGAGAAGGAATGGAGAAATTTGATCCATAAGCAAATTGCACAAGTCTGCATTAATCTCACCTCTATTTTAAAGTACTGACCCCCTTGTGGTAATAAATTTGTGTATATTTTAGTACCACTGTGAGGAGGGAAGCATTACTTACAGAGCCTTGGGGCAAAGGCTGCACTCATCCTTATTAGTGTATGATGTGCCCAATTTAGGATTCTCATCCAATTGAGCTGTCTGCCACCTAAATAAATCTCTGTGAAAACTCAGTCCAGTACATGCAGAGGTCCAGCTATGTAGAATAATAAAAATGCTGAATGACAAAAATATTTTGAACATTACCATGCAGTTACAATCTGATAAACAAGTCCTCTAGATGCATTTGCCAGGTATTATGGTTCTGGCTGAGATCTCCTCTAATGCTCATCTTCTGGGAGTGCAGCTCCACTCCCTCCAATGAGTTGTCCCCAGTTGAAATGGCCAAAGGGTCACATCGCAGATCTGACATGTTATTGAGAGGAATGCCTTTTTTATCTGCATTACCTTATCTTTGATTGAGGGCTTCTCTGGTCTAGGTCAGGTGTTATCTGCTGAACCTCTGAGTGCAGAAACCTGTTTTGTTTGTGGGGAAAACACTTCATATTCCAGCTCCCAGCAGAATTTACAGAAGTGCCAAAGGCAAATACTACCATCTTACTCTCAGAAAATCAGGTGCTGATCTGAAGTTGGTGGGAGATAAATATGAAGTCAGCTGTCCTGTGTTAAGCCAACTGTCTGGAACAGGATCGCTGGGAAGCAGTGGTTACTGGTGGCATTGTCTCTTTCAGCAGTGGGATGCAACGAGAATATTCAAAGCCGCTGAGGCCTTCTTCACCTCCATCGGCCTTGATGAAATGACTGAGGGCTTCTGGAATAACTCCATGCTCACAGAGCCGGCAGACAACAGGAAAGTTGTCTGCCACCCTACAGCATGGGATCTGGGGAAAAATGACTACAGGTAATGCAATTACTATAACTCCTTTTTATACCATCTCCTACAGCATTCATATTTTCACCAACAGTGCACCATACTGGTGTAAGTTATATTTTTTCCTTATTCATTATTTTCTTCTAGCTGATAAAATGAGAAAGGAAGACAAAAGAGCAGGCATCCTGTGGGACTGTAAACCTCTCTGGGTAACTTTTTCTGTGAAGATCTAATGACTGCTCTCAAATTTATATGAATTAGAGAAATGACTATGTTCTAGAGCTTAAGGAATAAGCATAAATGCTGGTGCTTGTGGATACCAGTGAGATTTGTGGGCACCTGCCCACTCTGCAGCAATGGGACAGGCTCCCTAAATAGCAAGTGAAAACCTGAGAGCCCACTGTCTATCTTTAGCAGATATATCCAGTTTCATGAAAATCCGTCAGTCTCTTTCCCACACACGGAAGTCTCCTGGGGCAAATTCTGTCCCCTCTTGCAGTTCCCACGGTTACCTGGGGAAAGGGCTGGTCCGCAGCAGAGCCTTAGTGGAAGCTGCCAGCCTCACACCTCACACCTAAGCAATCTGAGGAAGGTGAAAGGAAACCCTATTTGGAAAAAATTCTGTTATTAAATAGTGCCTATGGGAGGCTGAAGTAGCCAGAGTCAGTGGCACACAGGTTTTTTTACGCTACTCTCTGTCTAAGTTTGTTGGTGGGTACTCACTCCAACAAACACAGTGAGTTTATTGCCAAGTTTCAGAGTGCAGCTGCTTCTCACAAAACAGCTATTTTCTCTTACCCCTGGCACAATTTCAGGGTGAGTGAAAGTGTTCTGCTGAGTTCCCCATCCAAGTATAGCTCTTGCAGGAGGAACTGCACCCCATGCTAGGATGTGTTTGCCCAGGTTTTGCAAGGGGCAAAGGGTGTTTGCAATCTCTGGAGGCTGCTTTGCAGTCAGGGCTTGGGCAGAAGGTGGCTGGACCACTGTCTCTCTAACCACAAGCACATTGCTCTGGTGTGCAGGATCAAGATGTGCACCAAAGTGACCATGGATGACTTCTTGACCGCGCACCATGAGATGGGCCACATCGAGTATGACATGGCATACTCTCTGCAGCCCTACCTGCTAAGAGACGGCGCCAACGAGGGCTTCCATGAAGCAGTGGGTGAAATTATGTCACTTTCTGCAGCCACCCCTCAGCACTTGAAATCTCTTGACCTCCTAGAGCCAACATTCGAAGAGGATGAAGGTAAATACATGCATAAATATTGTATGTTTATGTGAAAACACTTGCAGGTCTTATTTTGTAGCAGAAGATTGTGTCTGCAAACTGAGTGATCAACTGAGAGGCTTCTGAAAGTCTTACCCCACTAACTTACCAGAAATACTATTTTTTTTTTTTCCCAGATCACATCATGAAGCAAGGGTCACTACTTTATACGCTGCTACATAATTTAGAAACAAATAGCTGGCACTTCATTATCTTCAGTACTGAACAATTCATTCTCAAATCTTCCTAGTTCATTTAGATGAGCCTTCAATAGTCTTTTCAATTTCTGTTGCATGAATCCGTACATATCTCTACCAAAGTATGTGTTTAGCAGTTCAAATGAAACCAAAACCTTGAGATTTCCATCTACCACTTAAGCCAATACTGAGAGGACAAATTAGGTAGGCCTTCATTATAATGCATTTTGTCTGGCTTCTCTGAGTATTACCTTATAAAGATGGAGATGTACAATTTGTACATTCTGAGATGTCTTCAGCTTGATATTCCCCAGAGCCTGGGAAGATTTCCAGTGGTATATAATGAAATGTAAATGCCAAAGGGCTAGGTTAGTTAAGAGGTAGGGGGGGAAGAAAGAGACAAAACTGTATACAGTACCTCAGTGATCTTTTCTCATGTTGCTTTTTTCAGTAGTATTCACTTTTCCTTTAGTGAAAATCTTATTCAAACCAGATGTAAGCATTAGCTGTAAAAGGAAGCAACTTTAGCTGTCTAATCAGATACTAATTGCTACCATAACCATTACCTTAACTGCTTCTCTCTTCAGAAACAGAAATCAACTTTCTGCTCAAACAAGCACTAACGATTGTTGGAACAATGCCTTTTACTTACATGCTGGAGAAGTGGAGGTGGATGGTGTTTAGTGGTCAGATTACAAAGCAGGAATGGACAAAGCAGTGGTGGGAGATGAAGTAAGTTTGAGAAACAAAAGCAATTTTTTGCAAATGAACCTGCAAAACCAACCCTTCATAGTTACTCAATGTAGCGGAGTGCCTGTGCCCCCATAGGGCAGGATCTTCTCTCAGGCTGTTTCTACAGAGCCTTGTGGAATACCAGCTAGAAACGCTCAATGTGGTGCAGACAACGTCTCACAAGCAGTGTGTCCCCATTAGCACTGTGTATAGCCCCCAGCAGTTTACCCTGCCTCTCAGCAGACTTTCCCCTCATCTCTAATGTCAGCTCCTCTGATAAAGACAGCCTTTGGCCTTCGCATGGGATATTCCAGATCCCAGGATCAACACTGCCATTTCCCCAACACACGCCCCAAGACATCTTCGTCACTTAAGTATAGCCCTTCGCTAAGTCTCATCAGCTGTAAACTCTGGTTTGCTTCCCACCTCCTTAAGGACAAGTGGAAAGTGAAGTTCATCATACTTGCCAGCCTGAGAAGCAGAGGGACCTCAGTTTACCAAATATCTGTGCACTCTTCTCTCCCCATTCTCGTGTGGTTTTGGAGGCAAATTGTCTGAAAGACTCTAGAGTGATCCTTTGCTTTCCTATTGAGATACTAGCTTTCTTGATCAAGAAAATACAGTTCCCTTGGCAAAGAGCGTCCTGAGGTGTCTTTTCAGATTATGCCCACCAGCCAATCTATTTTCAGCACCCTGGAGCTCAAGATTAAAAATGGTTTGATTCAAACTGGAGACTGTCATTTCCCGGGATGGTTAACATGGGAGCAGAAAAATGCAAAGAAACCTAAGAAGCCCACACTGAAAATGGAGTCTGAACTCTTAACATGACCACAAACAGAGAGCCTCCATCAGCAAACAAAATCTATAACAAAATTTGATATAAGCAAGCCTCCTGACCCACTGTAAAAATCAGTCAGCTTCAATTTATTCAAAAGTAGCAGAGATGTCAGAAAATGGAGAATGACAAGTTGTTCAGAGAAGCTTATCACATCTGTTGTAACAGCATCTGCTGGAGCAAGACCTCGAAATGCAGGTTTACAGAAAATATTTCCATGTAAGCTTATTACCATTTTCAGAATTTAGGGCATGGGCTTGTTTCCATAGCACTGCTCAGGAATCACACTCTCAGGAGAGGAAAATAAAGAGAAATCTCATCTCCAGCCCAGTGGCACAACGGGCCATACAGCACAAAGAGTGCAAGCGTTAGTCTCCGAACTGGGGGTGGCCCAGGGCATGAGGTGTGTGCATGAAGTTTATGTCTTGTAGATTATTTCATTCCACTAATTACTCCCTGCACACTCTGCTGTCACACAAATCCCTTCCTTGCACTATCAGTTTCAAAGCAGCAGCTTCTCTGTGATCTCCAGCTGTGGAGTAGTACTCATTTGGGGTTATTGCGAGCCGTATGGACTTCTTCTGTTTAGAAGTGAAAGAGGTGCCAATACATATCAGAAAATACAGAGGAAGAGCAGAGTCAGGTTTTTTCCCCCCTTATTATCTACTAACAGAAATCCTGTGTTTTTCCTTCATCCCAGGAGAGAAATAGTTGGCGTTGTTGAACCGGTCCTTCATGATGAAACCTATTGTGACCCTGCAGTGCTGTTTCATGTGGCTAACGATTACTCGTTCATAAGGTAGCTCAGTGTTTAATTAATGCTTTACATTTTGGGTACAGAACAAGCCCCAACTACCTAAAACATCTAGTGGGGAGTCTCAGGACACAATCTTACTTTGTTTAGAGTCCTGATCAGGTCACTGATTTCAGTGGAAGTTTTTCTGTGAACAGCAGGGGCTGCTGCATAACAACATGTAAGCAGTGAGGAGGCTGCTGAGCTCGTGGAGCAGAGAAGCTTCGCGCTTTCATCAAACCATTGGGAGCACATCTGTATGAGGTGCTTGCCTTCTGAGGAGACAGTGTACCCTGTACCACTGTCACTTGGGCCATGCACATGCAGCCCTGAAGCAACTAACTCTGGATGTCCCTCTATGTTCCAGCCATCTCATTTTAGAATGCTCAGCTGGCAGAGAGTTGGGCCTTAAAAACCTTACTTGCTCCTGGTTTATGTGGCAGCAAACAGATCTGGGGCTCTTCTGCTGCATTTGATCTTGGCATTTGTTAAATCTGAGTTAGGGTAGCCTATAAATATCATCAGGAGCACCAGCTGACACAGCAGAGCTCTCCAAAGGCCAAGGACTTACAGGTTTCCTTGCCAGATGACTAACAAAACCTGTGCCTTCCTTATCCTTGCCCTTCCGTTAGGTATTACACCCGGACCATCTATCAGTTCCAGTTTCAGGAGGCACTTTGCAAAGCAGCTAACCATACTGGCCCTCTTCACACATGTGACATTACCAACTCCAGAGCAGCTGGTCGGAAGCTGAGGTAACAAAGCAAATTTCTCGCACATAATAAATCAGAGTATAACAAAGCCTAATTCATCCTTGAAAGCTTCTGGAGTCAATGAACCTAGCGTGAACCTAGCTTGAAAATTTAGCATTTATCTACTCAGTTTATTTTGATAAGTTGACTAAGTTTATATCCACTGAGGATCTAAACATCAAAGGTTTAATTGCCTGTTAATGGGAAAATAATTTATTTTTATTAATAGGAGTGATGGGAGGAAGGAGGGCATTCAGAAGCAAACAGAAAACTTTGATACTGCTCGCAGATTGTTTTGCTAGATGTCTAGATGGAACACAGCAATAACATATATTACCTCTCCTTCTACGTACACAGACAATTGCTTGAATTAGGCAGATCCAAGCCCTGGACTCAGGCACTGGAAAGCATAACAGGAGAGAAATACATGAATGCAGAACCCTTACTCCAGTACTTTGAACCTTTGTATAATTGGCTGCAAAAAAACAACTCTGGCAGATACATTGGTTGGAAAACAGACTGGGCTCCATGTAAGTATGGCTTGTGGGTGGATTGAGGACACTCAGTAGTCCTCACAACCCTTGATCAGCAAAGTCCCTCTCTCTCATAGCTATTGAAGGCTCTCCTCCCTAGGGAAGCAGGGTTTGGGGAAATACACACTGAGCAGTAAGTTTTACTCATGGGAAGGCAGTCCAGCTTCCTCATGGCCAAAGCTGGAGAAATTGGCACACATGAGGTGGGTCACAGCTTCATCAGTTTTCAGAAATAGTTTATGTTATTCAATAGTGGCAGCACTAAGAATGTAGGATGGCTGTGCAGAAGGAAGAAAGACCACACGCTTGGACTTACGTGGTGCTTGACTGAGAGTGGTGGGCCTGTTATGCAGGGCTGGGAACCACCAGCCCTGAGAAACAGACGACCCTGAGGTGGGGGCACAGGGGCAAACCAGTACAGTAATATTACTACTTTTTTTTTTTTTTTTCTTTTTTCTGTCATGTGGTGGTCAAAGAAGGGCGCTCAAGGGAAGGAAATGCATCTTTCAGCCTATTGTGGTGACATTGAGCGCTGAACCACCCAGGTTATATACTTGTGATCACTGTCAGTACTGGAGCATACCATAACACAGTGCTGTGCCTAATGGTGGGATTTATCTAACCAGACAAACAGAAACCAATATTTGCATCTGAGCTTCTCATTCCCAATGGTGGGAAAGAGGCATTTCCTTTGGGAGAGGTTTAAAGAAGATCAGAGGACTGCACTCTAGATGTGCTCACTCTTTCTGTCTACTACAAAGCCAGACTTGGGCAACTGGCAGCTCAGACGAGGATGTTTGCAATAAAGGTGGCTGAAGGGAAACAAGATCAATCCCACCAAGCTGGCCATTTGAAGCAGGGGAACCTATAAGGAAACTCTAGCCACCCCAGCATTTCCCAGGGACAGACTTTCTGCCGCTACAGCTATGACACAGCCCTTGTTTCTTTTTAAACCAGATTCCGACAATGCCATCGAAGTGCGCATCAGCCTGAAGTCAGCACTGGGAGACCAGGCAGTAAGTATGCTTGCACTGTGGCATTCTTCCCATTGCCTGGGCAACAGAGATGTTGTGCTGATGATTCTCAGAAAATAAAGCAGGGTATAGCTGATCTTTGTGTCTGAAGAGTGGCATCAGCTCAGGTGAAGGGTTATCACATAAAAGATGTCTTGTCTGAGGTTGTCCTCAAGACTCCCACTACAATTAGTAGAGGGACCTCTCCAGGGAGTGATCCTACCCATTTTAAGACAGACATCTCAGCTAGATGAGTTGAGTTATTCTGTGGAAATACTGATCATTTTTACCTGTTACAGGACACGCCTGGAGGGTAGCATAGGGGAGGCTGTGTACCTGAAAATGGCTATATTTTTCCCAGCTATGCTGATGTGTCTAAACAAAGCCTCTATCTAATTTCCTCTAATTTCCTTTACGAATGCTACAGTGGCTGTCTTCAGAAGTAACTATTAGAGCAGCTACTTCACATTTGAATGAGTGGCTTAACACAGAGGAGTTGAATCCCACTTGCTATTCTCAAATGCTCTTGATTTCATGCTGAAACACTTCAGTCAGCATTCCTTTGTAGATTTTTGTTTGTCTGTTTGCTGTAATCTTTCCAGGCCCTGATATATTTGGCTGCCTCCCTGCCCTCCAACTCTTACGCAGAGACAGCTTTGTTATTAAGATTGTGGGGGGCAGCACAGCTGCTTCTGTTTCAGACAAGGAGAAGGGCTTTCATTCCCAAGAGCTTGTCTGCTTTCCATGATTATACCAGCTGGTCCAATAAAATGTATTACAGCAACTGGAAAAAGTCATGAAAGCCAAAGATGGCTTTTACGATTTTGAACAGAGCATTGTCTTAGCCCATCTGCTTAACCCAGGCTGAAAATTTCTGCCCTACTCTAGCTGTGCCTCTTTATGCTAATCTCACAGAGGCGACATAGAAGGCTTAAGTGCAGACACTTCACTCCTGTTAATAGCCATTTTCACCTTGCAGAACATTAGTAATTTTCCAAGAATGAGTATGTCGTCAGGTAGGTCATTTAGACCAACGTGTTGGAGCCTATTGGACTAGCAAGGACACAATACCATGGGCTCATTTTTCATATGCAAACCCCACTGGAGTTTTATTGCTTCCTAGACCACTGAGTCGAGTTAGATACAATTCAAAACTGATATCAGGAGCATGAAAAGATTCCATATTGCAACACATTTATTAGTCATTATGGTTAATGTTTAGCTTAATACCATTTTTATGCCTGCCTTTTGCCATCATAGTCTTCTGTTGTACAATTGAGCAGCTGTAAAACGATCTCATACAGATTACTTAATTTGAATTATTGCATGGACAGTAGGTTCCTAAGCTCTGAAGAGCAAGCCATGCATTTTCCTCTCAAAATCAGTCCACATCACCAACTTTCAAGAAACCTTTTCTATACAGTAGCTTTCTGCCTCCCCACAAATTTCTCTTATGCTGAGCTCCCAGGCACATCACTCTGCATGTTTGTATGTCAGCAGTGGGTAATGGTACATGCATGAACTGGCACAGAGAAAAGGCAAGGAGAACCTCGGGCAGGAATCTCAGCCCAACTACACAGAGCAATATGTTTTGGCTGCTTTACACGGCTCAGAGCACACAGAAGCTGAGAACCTGATGCAACTGTTAAAGATATATTTCGAGCTGCTTTCCACTGTTAGGGCAGCAGCAAACATTCTGAGTATGCCAGCAAATCTTTTTATATTTCTGCTTTTTAGCACTGGGTTGAGCAGAAAGGGAAAGATCCTCTCTCTCTGCAGAGAGCTCACGCAGGCAATCCTGCACCCCTCAACTGCATACCCTGGCTGTTACCAGCAGGGATGTTTCAGTAGGCCAAAGTTCTGCAATTTAAGCTCCCAGACACGGATTCTTTTATACCAGCTGTACCAGAGCGTGTGCTGGTGCAATTACCCTGCTAATTGTTTTTAGGCTGATGAGATTAAAGCTGCAGCTGTAGCATTGCTGGATCACCAGTGAGGCTGAAACACCCACAGCTTTTGCTTCAGCTGGGGCTTTATGAAAAGTACCCTCCAAAGGGAAACTGCTACAAGAACCCTGCTGGATCACATGGGGTCTGTCTTATTTAAATTAAAGGGTTCCAGAGTGTCAGTCCCCTCAACACAACTTGAAAACAGGACCTCTCTTCAAACATTGATTCAAGATTCTCCACTGGGTCAATGTCATACATCTGATTACGCTCTAAAAGGCTGTCACACATGACAGCATTAGGGAATGGGGAGCTATCAGCCTGCGGGCATTTGGACATATTTTACAACAGAAAATCCTTTTTGAATCAGAGGCCAGACTGACACTGCCTTTCAAGTCACACATGGGATCTTGGAGGGAACATGCTATAATAGAGCAGATGCACTTAGCAAAGCTCATTTTGTTCTGAAAGCAAAGCAGCCTCTGTAACAAACAGCAAGCACCAAGGTAGGTTTCTGACATGCCTAGGGAAGATGTATGGGTAGTCATTACTCAGACACAGATCAGAAGCCAGCCAGGTACTTCCCATGCACACAACCAATAATGGTATTTGTAAAGGCACTTGAGAGGCATAGTCGCAATTAAAATGCATTACAGTAAAAAAGACAAAATATATGCTATGGAAATGAATAAATAATTAAAAAGCTAAAATGCTAAGTACAGAAAGCAGCAAGAAAGCAGCAGTAGAGGAATCAAGCTCAATTGGTTCCTGGTTTAAAAAGAAATAAAAAATAAAGAAAAAAATGCAAAAAGCACTGCAAAGTCTAAAAATGTTGGGGATAAATGGAAAATTGGGAAACCCCCACAGCAGCATCATAGGCTGCGATGGTGAACACTGCCGGCTGCTGGAGATAACTGTGGTAACAACAACAAGTGCTTCAGCACAGGGCTTTGCCTGTCACTCAGCAAACAGGAGAAAGCCGGGGGCATTTGCCAAGGCCGTGGTGATTCACAACTTCAACTCTTGCTGGTGGGAACAGCCAGAGCTGGCACAGCCCCTGTCCTCCACACGCTGTCTTTGGGTCACCGGTGCATTCCCGGGGCCTGATCCTGCATGAATTGACAACAGCAGGCTCTTTCTGCTCTATCCTCCCTTGTATGTCTCCTTCTTCATTTTATGTCAGTATCAAGAGGAGCACAGGGTTGAAATACAGGTTTTATAAAACCCATTACAACAGAGCTGCCTTCAACTGCGCCTTCCAGAATGATTGTTGAGAAAGTCAGGAGCTGTGTAAAACTATCACTGACAGCATTTACAGGCATCTCTGCTCGGGTATCATAAACACAATCAAATCTAGGCAAATCTAGGGGGATAAGAAAAATTGCCACAGAGTTCAGACAGGAATTTTCCCCTCGTGCACACACAGTGTTGCACAACAGAGCAGGGTGCATTACGAGCTCCTGTGGTGGTTTTTGCCCTGTGTACTGCTCTCAGTTCCTGCCCCTGAGAAGCTGTTTTTGACTTCCATTGCAAGTAACTTTGGACTCATAAGGCAAGTCAGGATGAGTCTGCACACAGGCAGTGCATTTTTTATATCACCTCTCTATTCTTCAGGAAAAAACAACAATTATATGCCTGTTTCAGAAATACTGATGAAAAGAGTTTTTACTGAAACAAACCAAACCCCAAACAAAAATCCCAGCTCATCAGGCAAATAAATTAGCCACCTTCACATAACAACCCTACCCCAAAGTTTCTCCTCCTTAAAAGACTAGGTCTGTAAATAAAATGATGAGATGGGCCTGCAGCATTTTCAGTAACTCCATGTAAAGGTACCAGAATTTGCAGAAGGACAGCGTGATGCAGTGTCTGGCAGTGGGGCTGCCTGCATGTTTATTCTCCTGCAAAGCACTCAGATTAACAGAGCTAAAAGGTTTGAGTAGGTTCCTGAAGTGCTATCATGGCACAAATAAGTAATACTGAAGTGCATGCCAAGCATTACAATTGCCATTTCTTTTTAGAATGATTTCTTGGTCTCAGGTAACTTGCCATCTCTGATGAATTTCTCTTGTGCTGTTTCTGCAGTATGAATGGGATGAAAGCGAGCTCTTCCTGTTTAAGTCATCCATCGCCTATGCCATGAGAAAATACTTTGACAAGATGAAGGAGCAGGAAGTTAACTTCGAGTGAGTGACTTGCTTAATTGTGCCATCTATGTCTATATTGCTTCTAGTTCGCTAGCAGCATGAATTGGTGGAATTAATTGTGCCTTCTGTCAAATGTGAGGTGATAGTAAACAGTGTTAAACACCAGCTGGTTGCAAAAGGTAAGATGCCAGCCTGGTTACATGCTGTCTTTTCACTCAAGAGTCTGAAATTTAGGAATAATGTGCTAAGGTTAGGTCACCTCAGTGGATGTGGAAGGCTTTGCCTCCCACAGCTTATCAGTGGTTGAAGTGAGCCTTGAGAATTTGACACCTATGTGGGAATATCAGGGAAGACACATTTCTAACAATGTATGTGTATGATACTGAATATACAAGAGATTTTGGGCCAAGGAAATATAAATTTGTTGATTACAAAACACTAGAATTCTGTGCAGACTTACTAATCTTATCTAGGTTCACTTACACATAAAATCTGTCCTCTGAAATTGATTCTGGTAAGAAAACAGCCCTTTTTATTAGGTCTCTTAAAATTTTTTCAGGCTATCTACTTAAGCTATTTGATACTGCTTTATAGAACATCAGCCATGTAATATCTAGGACCTACGACCAGCAAGATATAAGGAAAAATGATTAGGTACTTCATACATCACATCATTCACAAGATCAGCCTTGAACACTTTTTCTTCTGCGGCTGATTACGTGCTTTGGAAAAGGTACGGGATAGATTTTCTCCATCTAAGTAAAGAATTAGCACATAGAAAAAGAAATTCTGTGAGGAAATTTATTTCAATTCCCGGTTGAGGTCACTAGGAAGCATTCACTTAAATAACGTAAATTCACTTAAATAAACTAACCCCCTGGCATTTCCCATCACAGCTGTTCACTTGCCCAAATTTAAAGCTAATGTCATCTCAGCAATTAAAAACCCCTTTTTCTTCTGTTTCTCATTCAGAGCTACAGACATTCATGTTGGGGAACAGACAAAAAGGATCTCCTTCTACCTTACTGTCAGCATGCCAGGTAATATCAGCGATATTGTGCCCAAAGCTGAAGTGGAAAATGCCATCAGGTGAGATTTTGTTCTCTGGGGAAACAAAAAACCCCAACAACCAAAACACCAGGTGAAAGGTTGGAAGGCAAAGTAATGCTCAAGTCAGCTGAGGCAGAAGGGATGATAAGAAAGTTAGTTCTGCAGTTAGCAGAAATAGTGGGATGGGAGAAACTGTTCTGACACAAAGAAAACAGCCTATCTGTCTGATGGTGTCTTGGACAACAGCCAGTATAAAATGCTTCAGGGTACTTGTAAAACTGCCATAACACAAGTAATTGCATCATACTTTGCTAGAAAATGTCATTGCTCGAACTTTAACAGGATCTTATATTCTGAAATACAGAGCACAGTAATTGTGCGTGAATGCATGTGTGTTTTCTCCTCTCATTAGCGAAAATTCAGTACGAGATTGATTGTCAGCAAGGACTCCAGAATAATGATGCATTAGAAAGATAGCCAGATTTATTCAATTATACAGAAAAGAAGAGGTCAGAACAGGAGAAGGTTCCTACTTACGGACCAATGAAGAGCTCTTTATAGCACAGTATGACACTACTGTAAGTCACTGCTGTAAAAATGATAAGTAAAACTGCAATCCTGCAGTTGGTCATGGATAATGTGCAGTGGGAAATGAAGAGGGCACAAATCTAAAAGCAGTAGAACATGAGGTGGGGTTGAAAAAGCAGCGAGATAAGTTGGTGAACCAAGGGAGAAGAATATGGCTATGATAGTCACTGTTTGGTTAGCACTCAACAGCAGAAGTTCAGGGAAAAACAAAGCACAGAAAATACACCAGAGAAAGGGTTTTCAGGGCAGTGAAAAACACAAGAATCAAAACTATGGAACACTGTAGGAGGGAACCAGGTCTTCTGTGGTTTTCTTCAAAGCTGTGGTTTTCTATCACATATTCAAGAAACTTACGGATAGCCAAGACACTTAAGGTAAAGATAATCAGGGGAGAAATGCAAATAAAGAGGGAGATCAGAAGGCTGTTTGCCTCATTTTTATAAATGTTAAGGGTGAGGTTAACAGTTCATACAGTGTCTGAACATGTCAGCTAAGCTGCAACATGTTAAGAGCTTAAGTTAATGTGGTTGTCACTCACCGACTCATGCCAGAAGGAATATGGGTTTAGCAGTACTCCTTTCCAACTGAGCAGTTCAGGGGAAGCTGACGCTGGAGATATATAAGACATCTGAAAACCGTTTGTGTGCTTTCAATAAACATGCAAAACTCTGAATTTGCTCTCAATGGCAGGATGTCTCAGGGACGAATCAATGATGCTTTTGGACTGGATGATAGGACGCTGGAGTTTGTGGGCATACTTCCAGCCTTGGCCACACCTTATGAACCACCAGTCACCATCTGGTTAATTGTATTTGGGGTGGTCATTAGCTTGGTTGTCATTGGAATTATTGTCTTGATCATCACTGGTCGGAGAGATCGTAAAAAGTGAGTAATATTTTTGATACTATGATCATGACCACTGGAAGACGTCCTGATGACTGAATCGCCAGGGTGCTCATAAATGGGCTGCCAAATCTAACTGAAGCAAGTTAAGGAATTAATGCTCATTAGTCCCCTCCCACCAACAGTGATAGCTGAAGGTTCAGCTCCCTGCTTTTCAGTGCACAGCAGGTTTGGCAGCTTAGTGCAATTTCCCCATCATCATCACAGCTGGATGCTGTAGCTGCAGGGAGCTGTGAGGGGCCAGGCTTCTGCCAGCCCCGCTGCAAGACTGATGGAGCGACCTGCTGGGAACACAGTGCCTTCTCCAACAGCAGAGTTGCCCACATTCATCAGCACCTGCAGTTTTCAGTAATCTTGTTGGAGCCCGTCCAGTAATGTAATTTTCCTTAACTATTACTGCATTAACAGCAACACAGCTGGTTGGTTTTCTATGTGTCTCCATTAACAGTGTTTCTAAGAATGTAGTAGGTTTGCTACAGTTCCCCTTAAAACCAACACAATTCCTTTATTATAAAGATTCCCATTTAAACATGATATTATTTACAATAGGGGATTCTGGGGATCCAGAAGGACTTCAACAGAACAGAGGCTTCTAATATAAAATGAATTTTCATTACAGGAAACAGAGAGAAAAGAGAGGTAAAGCAGGATCAAACTGTCAAGAGGTGAACCCTTACGCTGAAGAAGGAAAAAGCAACATGGGTTTTGAGCCATCTGAAGAGACACAAACATCATTCTAGAAGACGTGGGTACACTAAGGATTTGTGGGATTTTTCATCTTACTTTTAGCAGTAGTGCCTACCGAGGACCAAAACACTATGGATGTCATAGTGGTTTGCATAATATCCTCTGGTTGACCATTAACTGACTGGTGCATAGACAACAGCAACTACATCTGCTGTTTATGCGGTAACTAGAAAACATGCAAAAATTGAAGATATATATGTCCTGTGGCTTTTCTATGAATTATGTGCATGATATTATACACTGCTGCTTTTCATAAGTGTGCTGTACCCAACTTCTTTTTGTTTCTTCTATAATGAGATGCAAAATCTTGGAAGTGTACAGTTGTGTACAGGTCAAGACAGACATAATAATTCACAAACTCCTTATGCCTGTGAGGATCATCTTGATCATTCAAGACAGAGACCTTAAAAGGGTATCTAACAGACAGTGAGAAAAAACACACTGACCACCAGAAGAACCTTAGTGATGAAGAACTCAATTTGAAATGAAACTGCAATTTTTGCACCTTCAGGAAATCTGTATCAATGTGAATTGGATACTAGATGAAGGCTAACAAGCACGGGAACTTTGTTAGGAAGTTGTAACAAATTATTTTTCTAACTGTTTGCTTGATAAGTATTGTAGAGACAAATAGCCCATGCTCCCTCAGAAACAAAAAAAATAAAAAAAAATAAAAAGATCTCTGTGTTGTGCTATCATCTAAAAATGGAGTAAACTTTCTTAATACTAAATGATCAAAGTTGAGGTTTTTTTTCAGTACCTTACCACCACTATTACAAATACTGCATACTACAAATACAAATTGCACCATTAAATACAGGGGGCAGTAGACTGAGGCTTGAGAAGTTCAGATTGCACCTGAAAAGGAAAAGCTCTTCACCAGGACAGTAGTGCAATACTGGAAGAGGTTGCCCGTTCCATGCTCTGGGAGACACTGTGGCATCTTTGCCTTTGGAAGTGTCCAGAGCTCAGGTAGACAAAGGAATGGCAGATTGAGCAGTGGGGACAGTCCCACTCTGAGTGAAAAGTTTGGCCAGATGACCTCCAGACATCCCTTCCAGCCAGCATTTCTATGATTCTGTCTCATGTAGGACCCACACCATACCTGCCACGATGCCAGTGCAGTTGTTCTGTCACACCAGAGTCACTGAAAGGCACAAGATATCTACCCAGTCATGCATTCTGACAAAAAGCTGGTAGCAAACACAAGCCTTCACGAAAGCATTCAACAAATGCATAGGCTTTTAAAATCATGTGCCTCCAAAATGATCAGAAACTGTAGAAAGCTGCCAAACATGTATCTGAAAATATACAGTTGGACTCTGTGGACTCACAAAACACCATCCTAATGTTCCACTCTCACTTCATATTTAAGAGACAAAACCCTTAAATGAGACAATTCAGGTGGTAGGCAGATGATACCGATTAACTGCAAAC